>NC_053390.1:197515023-197823079 GCF_905171765.1 Bufo bufo
CAAAAGTAAATTCCCCATTAAAGTGTCCTGTCTCACACAGGAAGAAGTACAGCGGCGTCTTAAATAGATTAATAGACAGATCGCCAGGACCAGATGGCATACACACCCGTATCCTAAAAGAATTAAGTAATGTCATACAGTTTTGGGCTCCTGTGAACAAGGCAGACATAGCAGAGCCGGAGAGGGTTCAGAGGAGGGCAACTAAAGTAATAACTGGAATGGGGGGACTACAGTACCCTGAAAATGATCAAAATTAGGGCTATTCACTTTAGAAAAAAGACGACTGGGGGGAGATCTAATAACTATGTATAAATATATCAGGGGACAGTACAGAGATCTCTCCCATCATCTATTTATCTCCAGGACTATGACTGTGACAAGGGAACATTCTCTGTGTCTGGAGGAAAGAAGGTTTGTACACAAACATAGAAGAGGATTATTTACGGTAAGAGCAGTGAGACTATGGAACTCTCTGCCTGAGGAGGTGGTGATGGTGAGTTCACAAAAAGAGTTCAAGAGGGGCCTGGATGTATTTCTGGAGTGTAATAATATTACAGGCTATAGCTACTAGAGATGGGGAGTTATTCTGATTGCCTGATTGGAGTCGGGAAGGAATTCTTTTCCTCTTAAGTGGGGGAAATTGGCTTCTACCTCATAGAGTTTTTTTTTGCCTTGCTCTGGATCAACTTGTAGGATATCAGGCCGAACTGGATGGACAAATGTCTTATTTCGCCTTATAAACTATGTTACTATGTTAAATAAAAAAATTAACTTACCTCTCCAGCTCCAGATGGCACTGCCACTTGGCAGATTCATTTATGCTCCCTGGTCTTCTTCCCACCGTCACTATGTCAGGACATAGCATGGGGCCGGTAGAAAACCAGGGAAGGGGAGTACAGCCAGTGTAGTGCTGTTCTCATCTTCCTGTGGCTCCCGCATGCTAATGACCATAATGGAAGCGGTTATTAGTATTTTCACAATACAGTATGTTCTCGCAGGGGGCCGGGGACCACATAACAGAATGAACTAGATAGACATACTGTATGTCTTTTTTCAGCCTTTCAAACTATATTACTATGTAAGTGCTCTAAAATTTCCTAGTCGATAGCTGCGCTCACTTTGGAATTGATATAATACAGTGGACCAATACCAACAGATGACATGGCTCTCCAAACCATCACTGACTGTGGAAACTTCACACTGGAACTCAGGCAACATGGATTGTGTGCCTCGCCACTCTGAAAACAGGACTTTCGACCACTGTGCTAGTCTAGTCGTTTTTCTCCTTACCCCAGGTAAGACGCTTCTGATGTTGTCTCTGGGTTATATGGCTTGACACAAGGAAGGCAACAGTTGTAGCCCATGTCCTGGATATGTCTGTGTGTGGTGGCACTTGAAGCAGTGACTCCAGCTGCAGTCCGTTCCTTGTGAATCTCCCCCAAGTTCTTGAATGGCATTTTCTTGACAATCCTTTAAAGGCTGCTGTTATCCCTGTTGCTTGTGCAACTTTTTTTATCACACTTTTTCCTTCCACTCAATTTTCCATGAATATGCTTGGATACAGCGCTCTGTGAACAGCCAGCTTTTTTAGCAATGATCTTTTGTGGATTAGCCTCCTTGTGAAGGGTGTCAATGACTGTGTTCTGGACAACTGTCAAATCAGCAGTATTCCCCATGATTATGTAGCCTACTGTACCAGACGGAGGGACCATTCAAAGGCATAGGAGACTTTTGCAGGTGTTTTGTATTGATTAGCTGATTAGAGTGTGACACCATGAGTCTACAATATTGAACTATTTTACCATATTATTATTTTCTGAGATACTAACTTTTGGGTTTTCATTAAGCTGTAGCCATAATCATTAACATTAAAAGAAATAATTGCTCAAAAATAATCACTCTGTGTGTAATAAATCAGTATCTGAGTTAAACTTTTTGAATTGCTTAAATCAATTAACTTTTTGATGATATTCTAATTTATTAAGAAGATGCACCTGTATACATGGAATGCTATCAATCACTGATAGACCACCCACTTGGTCAAGTGAGTACCGAAAGAGCAGAGATTTGAGGGGTCATTCATTAGCGGAATGGAGACTGAACTGATGCAGACTGAGCGGATCCTTTTCCATTCAGAATGCATTAGAATGCATCAGTTTTGGACCGCTTGTGAGAGCGCTGAACGAATCTCACAAACGGAAAGCCAAAACGCGAGTGTGAAAGTAGACTAAATCACAAGTATTGCTGAATATTTTCTAACAAAGCTATATATCAACAAGCTCAGCTCTTCCTGCTCTATAACCTGCTGCCTGCAGATTGCACTGCATTTTATAGTGACAGGTCCTCTGTAAACAAAAAAAGCAGCACTGATTTAATAATTTATTGCCCACTTGACCTAATGTAATACTGCTACTGTACGTGAAATGCAGGCTGCCTGCCAGTAAACTGTTCCACAAATGTAGAAGCTGGTTAGGATCAATTAAATGAGTAAACAGGGTTTCTAGTTATGATGAGTTCTTCCAATCAGGCCTCAGCTTACACATATATTACCCGGTCACTCATGCCAGGTGTCCACTTATTAGATAACTCATAAATCAGTAACATAACATATAAAAACACTAAGAAGACCTACCTGAGACTTGGTAAGTATAGTAGAAAACAGTCAAGAAGCACACAGTAAAGTGCAGTAGTGACGGCATATTGAGCTTCAGATTTCTGTCACATGAGAGATCAGTTTAGGACAAGGTAAAGTAGCTGATGGCTATGGTGCCAGCCTGGCACTGGGGTAAAGGACACTGAGTATCAAACAGCTGCTGCTGCCTCACACATTGTGCCAGCTCTAGAACACAGAATTGGGAGGAGGTGCAGGAAGACTCCTTTAAACAGAGAAGGTTGTGTCTGCACTATGTGGCAGTGAAGCCCTGCCTAAGTACTATGGCCAGAGGCACTGAAGTAGGAGAAGGCAAACTTTACACAGCCAGCCTGGCAGCTCTCCCAGGGAACAACTAACAGTGTGAGAGAAGTTCCAGATTTTATACTGTGCTGACAGGAAGCAATTCCATGGTACAAAGACCATTCACTTGGACTCCAGCACACAAAGCAGAGCCTGCTAAACCTCAGTGGATACAGTCATTTTAGTGATGGACCTCACGGAAGACTAATTTCACTGCTCATTGATGCAGGGGAAAAAACAGTGAACTGTTTACTTTAACACTAGTGTTTTTCTTTTCCGCCATAGAGTTCCGTCCTAGGGGCTCTATACCGGAAAATAACTGATCAGTTTTATCCTAATGCATTCTGAATGGAGAGTAATCCGTTCAGGATGCATCAGGATGTCTTCAGCTCAGTCATTTTGACTGTTCAGGACGGAGATAATACTGCAGCATGCTGCGGTTTTATCTCTGGCCAAAAATCCGGAACACTTGCCGGAATGCCTTTTTTTACATCGGAATGTATTAGTGCCGGATCCGGCATTAAAAGTACCGGAATGCCGGATCCGTCCTTCTGCGCAGACCGAAAAAAATTAATGCCGGATCCGTTTTTCCAGATGACACCGGAAAGACGGATCCGGCATTTAAATGCATTTGTAAGACGGATCCGGATACTGTTCAGTCTTACAAATGCCATCAGTTGGCATACGTTTTGATGGATCCGGCAGGCCGTTCTGTCGCCGGAACTGCCTGCCGGATCCATCAAAACTCTGCCACAAGTGTGAAAGTACCCTTAGATAGACAGGATGGATTGATAGATAGATAGATAGATAGATAGATAGATAGATAGATAGATAGATAGATAGATAGATACATAAGCAAAGGAATTCCACGGCACATCCAGGAAGTAAAATCAAAGTGATAGCTTTATTCACCAGACCGCAATGTTTCGGTCCACTTGTTGGGACCTTTCTCAAGCAGTGACAAGTGTACTGGTGCAATGCGCATATTTATACAGGTTCACACAATCAATCATCAATTAATCAAATAAAATACAAAAAGTGTAAAAATATCTCATATTAACACACTATTTTCATAAATTACAATATGATTCATTAAGTGCATGGTAAAGTGACATCAGTGCATATATAAAAAAAAATAATTTAAATATCTCATTCGTTAATTCATACATTCATGGATAATTGACATGATTGTTGTAAAACTCACTCACGTGATAATATAATTCAAATACCTTAGTGCAGGTGCATTTAATAAAAACAATGGGGTAGGAAGCCATGGAGATAGCGGGGATATGGTCCTCATGGATACCAGCGTATCGATTTGCGCACTGCGCATGTCCAAACTATTCTAACTTCCGGATCTCCGCATTACGTGATCGCGTAACCACTCACGTGATCGGGAATCTAAGTCACATGACACATGACCGCACTCGCAATCTCGCGAGCCCCGCTGTTCAATACAGGCAGTGTTCCATACAGAAAGGAGGCATGAACCGCAAGCCTCACCATGGAAACAAAGGGGCCGGTCAAGTTCATACACACACTACCCATGTGAGAAGTACACCCAAGCACTGCGTAACACCAAGCAAAGGGGACAATCAATTAAGGCTATGTGAAAACATTCTTGTATCTAAAGAACATCGGGAATATCGTGGGTTCGACACAATATATAGTTTCTGTTAAACGTCCTGATCCAAGTATACAATGTGGAAGTATCGCCTGAATCGGGAGCCAAGAACCACTGGTTACACTGTTTGTCCAACCTGGACACCCAGTGTATCTTCAGGGGTCTATTGAATCCCTAATAGATATAAAATGAAAACAAGTAAGAAATGTGATGGCGACCTCGTGCATGCCTTCCTGGACGCACCGTTGGTCACCAATAGCAAAAAGTCACCCAATCTTATGGAGACTCCAAATAATGTGTCATGTGGGTGTCACACACGACAACATATTGGAAATCCACAACTGCCACTAGGTGTCCATTTCTAGACCCCCAGTGTAGCAATGTAAGATCCAATCTCCCTGATTGTGGGGACATAGACCCAATAACTCAATATAAGGGTCCATTCACACGTCCGTTGTTTCTTTCCTGATCTGTTCCGTTTTTTGCGGAACAGATCTGGACCAGATCTGAACCCATTCATTTTCAATGGGTCCTGAAAAAAAACGGACAGCTCAATGTCTGATTTTTTTTCAGGACCCATTGAAAATGAATGGGTCCAGATCTGGTCCAGATCTGTTCCGCAAAAAACGGAACAGATCAGGAAAGAAACAACGGACGTGTGAATGGACCCTAATATTGGTCAGGACGTATATATACACATTGGTTGGACCCCAGTTATGTAGCCGACGTTAAATAAAGTACATATGTAACTAAAAAGGAGGTTACTTCACATATATTATCCCCCTAAGCTAGGTGGAACACCTTGGCCCGAACCACAATCTCACCTGGCTAGTATGTGGAAAACAATTTTTAGTTTTTTCAATAGAAGAACAAGTCATAATAAACATTCTTTGTTATTTCAATGAGAACAAATACTAGTACATCTTTTTCCCTATATTGTGTTATCTTATATAGATAATCAGTATCCAGTAGGACCAATAAATCGCCGCCTCCTCTTCCAAAATGGTCTTGTCTTCCCCAATTTCTGCAAGAGATAGAAAGTATATTTAAAATCACCTTTTTAATCACAAGGAGCACCAATACATATCCAGGATCAGAAGCAAAGTCAACCCAACAAGAGCCCATTTAGGAGAATAGCCAAGGCTTATAGTCTACATTCAGCCCATTGGGCCTCAGTGTATTTAATGTAGAGATCCACCAATGGATCTCCCATTTTTTCAAAAGGAGATTCCTGTTCCCACCCCTTCTAGGGTTAGGGACATAACCAATTAGCATCCATCTTAATTCCCCTTCCTTGTGTCCCAAATCCACAAAATGCTTAGGTACTGGAAGGTCCATACGTTTTTTGCGGATAGTATATCTACAGTATGCTGATTAATTCTGGTTTTAAAATCAAGGGATGTCTCACCTACATACAGTCCTGATCAAAAGTTTAAGACCACTTGAAAAATGGCAAAAAAATCATATTTTACATTGTTGGATCTTAACCGCCTCTGGACCGCCTAACGCACGGATGCGTCCTGGAGGCGGTCGATTCATTCCTCCTGGACGCATCCGTGCGTCATCTCGCGAGACGCGAGATTTCCTGTGAACGCGCGCACACAGGCGCGCACGTTCACAGGATCGGAAGGTAAGCAAGTGGATCTGCAGCCTGCCAGCGGCGATCGTTCGCTGGCAGGCTGTAGATGCGATTTTTTTAACCCCTAACAGGTATATTAGACGCTGTTTTGATAACAGCGTCTAATATACCTGCTACCTGGTCCTCTGGTGGTCCCTTTTGCTTGGATCGACCACCAGAGGACACAGGCATCTCTGTAATAAGTAGCACCAAGCACCACACTACAATACCCACCCCCGTCACTTATTAACCCCTTAGAAACCCCTGATCACCCCATATAGACTCCCTGATCACCCCCTGTCATTGATCACCCCCCTGTCATTGATCACCCCCCTGTAAGGCTCCATTCAGACGTCCGTATGTGTTTTGCGGATCCACGCATCCATGGATCGCATCCGCAAACCACATACGGACGTCTGAATAGAGCCTTACAGGGGGGTGATCAATGACAGGGTGGTGATCACCCCATATAGACTCCCTGATCACCCCCTGTCATTGATCACCCCCCTGTAAGGCTCCATTCAGACGTCCGTATGTTTTTTACGGATCCACGGATACATGGATCGGATCCGCAAAACACATACGGACGTCTGAATGGAGCCTTACAGGGGGGTGATCAATGACAGGGGGGTGATCACCCCATATAGACTCCCTGATCACCCTTCTGTCATTGATCACCCCCCTGTCATTGATCACCCCCCCTGTAAGGCTCCATTCAGAGGTCCATATGTTTTTTACGGATCCACGGATACATGGATCGGATCCGCAAAACACATACGGACGTCTGAATGGAGCCTTACAGGGGGGTGATCAATGACAGGGGGTGATCAGGGAGTCTAAATGGGGTGATCACCCCCCTGTAAGGCTCCATTCAGACGTCCGTATGTGTTTTGCGGATCCGATCCATGTATCCGTGGATCCGTAAAAAACATATGGACCTCTGAATGCAGCCTTACAGGGGGGTGATCAATGACAGGGGGGTGATCACCCCATATACACTCCATGATCACCCCCCTGTCATTGATCACCCCCCTGTAAGGCTCCATTAAGACGTCCGTCTGTGTTTTGCGGATCCACGCATCCATGGATCGGATCCGCAAAACATATACGGACGTCTGAATGGAGCCTGACAGGGGGGTGATCACCCCATATAGACTCCCTGATCACCCCCTGTCATTGATCACCCCCCTGTCATTGATCACCCCCCTGTAAGGCTCCATTCAGACGTCCGTATGTGTTTTGCGGATCCATGCATCCATGGATCGGATCCGTAAAACACATACGGACGTCTGAATGGAGCCTTACAGGGGGGTGATCAATGACAGGGGGGTGATCACCCCATATAGACTCCCTGATCACCCCCTGTCATTGATCACCCCCATGTCATTGATCACCCCCCTGTAAAGCTCCATTCAGACGTCCGTATGTGTTTTGCGGATCCATGCATCCATGGATCGGATCCGCAAAACACATACGGACGTCTGAATAGAGCCTTACAGGGGGGTGATCAATGACAGGGTGGTGATCACCCCATATAGACTCCCTGATCACCCCCCTGTCATTGATCACCCCCCTGTAAGGCTCCATTCAGATGTCCGTATGTGTTTTGCGGATCCACGCATCCATGGATCGGATCCGCAAAACACATACGGACGTCTGAATGGAGCCTTACAGGGGGGTGATCAATGACAGGGGGGTGATCACCCCATATTGACTCCCTGATCACCCCCCTGTCATTGATCACCCACCTGTAAGGCTCCATTCAGACATTTTTTTGGCACAAGTTAGCGGAAATTGATTTATTTATTTTTTTTGTTTCCTTTTTTCTTACAAAGTCTCATATTCCACTAACTTGTGTCGAAAAATAAAATCTCACATGAACTCACCATACCCCTCACGGAATCCAAATGCGTAAAATTTTTTTTACATTTATATTCCAGACTTCTTCTCACGCTTTAGGGCCCCTAAAATGCCAGGGCAGTATACATACCCCACATGTGACCCCATTTCGGAAAGAAGACACCCCAAGGTATTCCGTGATGGGCATATTGAGTCCATGAAAGATTAAAATTTTTGTCCCAAGTTAGCGGAAAGGGAGGCTTTGTGAGAAAAAAAATAAATAAAAAAATTTCCGCTAACTTGTGCCCAAAAAATTTTTTTTATATGAACTCGCCATGCCCCTCATTGAATACCTTGGGGTGTCTTCTTTCCAAAATGGGGTCACATGTGGGGTATTTATACTGCCCTGGCATTTTAGGGGCCCTAAAGCGTGAGAAGAAGTCTGGGATCCAAATGTATAAAAATGCCCTCCTAAAAGGAATTTGGGCCCCTTTGCGCATCTAGGCTGCAAATAAGTGTCACACATGTGGTATCGCCGTACTCAGGAGAAGTTGGGCAATGTGTTTTGGGGTGTCATTTTACATATACCCATGCTGGGTGAGATAAATATCTTGGTCAAATGCCAACTTTGTATAAAAAAATTGTAAAAGTTGTCATTTGCCGAGATATTTCTCTCACCCAGCATGGGTATATGTAAAATGAGACCCCAAAACACATTGCCCTACTTCTTCTGAGTACGGAGATACCAGATGTGTGACACTTTTTTGCAGCCTAGGTGGGCAAAGGGGCCCACATTCCAAAGAGCACCTTTAGGATTTCACAGGGCATTTTTTACACATTTTGATTTCAAACTACTTCTCACGCATTAGGGCCCCTAAAATGCCAGGGCAGTATAATTACCCCACAAGTGACCCCATTTTGGAAAGAAGACACCCCAAGGTATTTCGTGAGGAGCATGGCGAGTTCCTAGAATTTTTTATTTTTTGTCACAAGTTAGCGGAACATGATGATTCTTTTTTTATTTTTTATTCTTACAAAGTCTCATATTCCACTAACTTGTGACAATTTTTTTTTTTTTCCATGAACTCACTATGCCCATCACGAAATACCTTGGGGTGTCTTCTTTCCAAAATGGGGTCACCTGTGGGGTAATTATACTGCCCTGGCATTTTAGGGGCCCAAATGCGTGCGAAGTAGTTTGAAATCAAAATCTGTAAAAAATGGTGAAATCCGGTGAAATCCGAAAGGTGCTCTTTGGAATGTGGGCCCCTTTGCCCACCTAGGCTGCAAAAAAGTGTCACACATCTGGTATCGCCGTACTCAGGAGAAGTTGGGGAATGTGTTTTGGGGTGTCATTTTACATATACCCATGCTGGGTGAGAGAAATATCATGGCAAAAGACAACTTTTCCCATTTTTTTATACAAAGTTGGCATTTGACCAAGATATTTATCTCACCCAGCATGGGTATATGTAAAATAGATAGAGGTGGTGTAGAAAGGAAAAAAATGGGAAGAACCCTTCACACCCGTTAAAAAGAAAACACGTAATAGGCGCCAAATTCCCTTTTTTGGCGCCTATTACGTGTTTTCTTTTTCTTTTTAACGGGTGTGAAGGGTTCTTCCCATTTTTTTCCTTTCTACACCACCTCTATCTAGACGTGATGATAATTCGAATCTGTTGTTAGTTATATAAATAAGGTAGGTATGAATAAAAAGACCTTCACCTAGGTCTGATAAAAGAGCCAAAGATTTAAGACTATCAACACATCCTTGTAATGGTGATGTTGACAGATGATAATTATAAAATAGGAATAATAAAATCAAATGCACTCACTTCACGGGGGGAAGGCAGTCACCCGGATCAATTCAGAGACCCCTGGGACTACTTTTCGCCCTGGCCAGGATCACATGCAGAAATGTAAATAATTGAACAACGCCTACACAAGTGGCTTCTCGTCAATCATTTTAATGGTACGTGGCTCAACGCGTTTCGAGGGTCTAAAGCCCTCTTCTTCAGGAGAAAATAAAATGAAGGAATTTAATTATAACAAATAAATAAATATAATAAATATAAAAGATTTATATAAAAACAAAAAACACACAAACATATGTCTATATAGACACATACACACACATACACCCATATGTGTATGAGCATGTATATACACAGACATACAAACATCCATATGTATATATCAATGTGAGAAATTGCTTTCTCTTTCCCCCCATTTTCATTCGGCGTACATAGTGCATCATAGAGATAAACATATAGAACAAAATTTACAACACATGGGCTTAATGATACTGATTATGCAAGAGTGAATAAAGTAAATGGAATAGAATAAATGGATATGAAGAGAATCCAATGGACCATTAATAGAAAATGGATATGCACATATACAGAGATAAAAAAACATATATTGTGCACCAAAAAACATAAATACATATAAAGGAAAAACATGTATATATATGTATATATACAAACCGGATTCCAAAAAAGTTGGGACACTATACAAATCGTGAATAAAAACTGAATGCAACGATGTGGAGGTGCCAACTTCTAATATTTTATTCAGAAAAGAACATAAATCACAGAACAAAAGTTTGAACTGAGAAAATGTACCATTTTAAGAGAAAAATATGTTGAATCAATTTCATGGTGTCAACAAATCCCCAAAAAGTTGGGACAAGGCCATTTTCACCACTGTGTGGCATCTCCCCTTCTTCTTACAACACTCAACAGACGTCTGGGGACCGAGGAGACCAGTTTCTCAAGTTTAGATATAGGAATGCTCTCCCATTCTTGTCTAATACAGGCCTCTAACTGTTCAATCGTCTTGGGCCTTCTTTGTTGCACCTTCCTCTTTATGATGCGCCAAATGTTCTCTATAGGTGAAAGATCTGGACTGCAGACTGGCCATTTCAGTACCCGGATTCTTCTCCTACGCAGCCATGATGTTGTGATTGATGCAAAATGTGGTCTGGCATTATCTTGTTGAAAAATGCAGGGTCTTCCCTGAAAGAGATGACGTCTGGATGGGAGCATATGTTGTTCTAGAACCTGAATATATTTTTCTGCATTGATGGTGCCTTTCCAGACATGCAAGCTGCCCATGCCACACGCACTCATGCAACCCCATACCATCAGAGATGCAGGCTTCTGAACTGAGCGTTGATAACAACTTGGGTTGTCCTTGTCCTCTTTGGTCCGGATGACATGGCGTCCCAGATTTCCAAAAAGAACTTCGAATCGTGACTCGTCTGACCACAGAACAGTCTTCCATTTTTCCACACTCCATTTTAAATGATCCCTGGCCCAGTGAAAACGCCTGAGCTTGTGGATCTTGCTTAGAAATAACTTCTTCTTTGCACTGTAGAGTTTCAGCTGGCAACGGCGGATGGCACGGTGGATTGTGTTCACTGACAATGGTTTCTGGAAGTATTCCTGAGCCCATTCTGTGATTTCCTTTACAGTAGCATTCCTGTTTGTGGTGCAGTGTCGTTTAAGGGCCCGGAGATCACAGGCATCCAGTATGGTTTTACGGCCTTGACCCTTACGCACAGAGATTGTTCCAGATTCTCTGAATCTTCGGATGATGTTATGCACAGTTGATGATGATAGATGCAAAGTCTTTGCAATTTTTCACTGGGTAACATCTTTCTGATATTGCTCCACTATCTTTCTGCGCAACATTGTGGGAATTGGTGATCCTCTACCCATCTTGGCTTCTGAGAGACACTGCCACTCTGAGAAGCCCTTTTTATACCCAATCATGTTGCCAATTGACCTAATTAGTCGTAATTGTTCTTCCAGCTCTTCGTTATGCTCAAATTTACTTTTTCCAGCCTCTTATTGCTACTTGTCCCAACTTTTTGGGGATTTGTTGACACCGTGAAATTTTGAATCAACGTATTTTTCCTTTAAAATTATACATTTACTCGGATTAAACGTTTGATCTGTCATCTACGTTCTATTACAAATAAAATATTGACATTTGTCATCTCCACATCATTGCATTCAGTTTTTATTCACAATTTGTTTAGTGTCCCAACTTTTTTGGAATCCGGTTTGTATATAAAAAGAAAAGAATTCTAAATAAGTATTGGATTTGTATATCCCAAAATGATTGAATTAATCTGTACCTTCAGGAGTGCTTGGAACAAGATTCTAAGACCAGTCTGGAATGTTTGGAGTAGATTGTTTTCATGGGGTATTTGTAGGTAGCCTGCTGGTTTGCACGTGTGTCTTGGTGTATGTCTAAGGCTCCTCCCATTTCCTGTTTGTATGCTTAGAAATGGGTTATTTTCCTGGGGTATTTGAATTTTTATTTATATTCCATCTGTATTTCTTTTTCTGTTGTCTGGGTGATACTGGGGGAAGGTCCACGGTTCTATTACATTAAAATTAAAACCACAGACATCTTTAGTGGGATATTAAGTATTCATAATTGCGATGCGTTCCACTGTGGAACGCACCGCCATTTTACTTCCTGTTGTCCGTTTTTGAAAAAAGGAAGAAACGTGTATGGGCACTTATCTCCAGGGGCAAGGGTGGAGGGGGACAGGGGCTCAGTCTACCTCACATAACTCGGGTTGTCTCACGTAGTTGCCGGACTGAAAACGTCAGGTGGTCCGATGTGGAACGCACCGCCATCTACTTCTGGTGACAGGAGGATGTTGCTTCCGGGAATGACAGGCCGGATGTGGTATAAACGCTGATGCGATGCGTTCCAACCTGGAATGCAACCTCCCCAATGATTGGCTGTGTCTGGTGGATATGTGTATTCACAATGGTTGACTATGTGTGGTGGGTATATACATTCCGCCTACTGTTTTATCATTATACTGAATCATGAACCTGATTAACTGGGGGGACCTTAAGATATGTTTTGGTTAATATCTAGGGATGGTTGGCCTCTCTGGAGCTGTAATAAATGAAGGAGTGGGTGATTTCTAAGTGGGATAATAAGTCCAAATTGAATAATTGAATAATTGAATGCAAAGATATTAGTTAATAATGTTAGTTAATAATTAGTTAATAATGGGCATAGTAATAATCAAGGCATAATCATTATGAATTTAAATTGATAATATTCTGTAAATATAAATACGTAAATATAAAAAAATATATATAAAAATAAATAGAAAACATTGATAAAAGGTATCTAAGCAGTATTATACAGAAAAATAGATGTTAAGTTCAGTAATTAGTATATTCAAGTGATTCGTTCAGACCGAATGGTGTTAGGGTGTTGAGGCAAAAGATCAAGTACATCTCCTTGCGGCATAGAGATTGATAGGATTTTGTATCTTTCTCTAGTAATGTGACTGTTAGACCTGATGGATCTCCCTCATGAAACATCGCGAAGTGCCTGGATACACTATGGGTTGTTACCTTCCTCATAATGTTCGACCGATGTTCATTCATCCTCTCACGAGCAGATTGAATGGTCCGTCCCACATAGAGGAGGTTACAAGGACAACGTAAGAGGTAGATGACATCAGTTGTTCCACAATCTAACCTATGTTTAATATTAAAGACTTCATTATTGGGGGGGATGGTTACTTCCTTTTTACCGTTTGTTAACATATTACAGCATTTACATCACATGTTGTTACACTTAAAATTTCCGGATGGTTTCTTTGGAGGTCTCTTAGTCATTTTTATACAGTGGGAGAGGTTCCTCTCTAATTTCGGACAGGAGGGGGCTAGCAGATTCTTTAGGGTTTTGGCCCTTCTGAATATCAAGACAGGTGTTGGAGGAATCAGTTTGCCTAATATTGGGTCCTTTAATAAAATTGGCCAATTTTTTATTAGGATTGAGTGATCAAACTTGAGCCTCGAAACTTATCTTTGCTTTTTGTTTCCAATATAGAGGATTTTGGTTTAGGTTTCAGACTTTCTTTTTGTGAGATTTGGTATACTCTCTTGCTGGAGTCCATTAAAAGTTTCTTTGGGTAGCCTTTTTCTTTGAACCTTTCTTTTAGTTCCTTAACCTGAGTTTTCATAGTTTGGTCATCTGTGCAGTTCCTCCTAATCCTTTTCATTTGACTATAGGGGATGTTCCGTTTCCATTTAGGATGATGGCAACTCCTATAGTCAAGAAAACTATTGGCATCTACATTTTTAAAGTGGGTTTTGCTGATGATTTTATTATTTTTGATGCTTAAATGCAGATCGAGGAACACCACCTCCATTGGATTATGTTCCATAGTGAATGAGAGATTCCAATGGTTGGAATTAATGGAATCAATAAATTGGACTAGATCGTTACTATTACCTTGCCATACAAAAATGATGTCATCTATGAAACGACGGTAAAACTTAATTTGTGGATGTGTCAACAGGCCAAATCTTTGTTCGAAAACCCCCATAAAGAGATTAGAATAGGATGGGGCAAATTTAGTGCCCATCGCTGTTCCCTGTGTTTGAATATAACATTTTTCGTTAAATGTAAAATAATTATGCTGAAGTATGAATTCAATTGCTTTTAGGAGGAATTCTTTTTGGTGATCTGGCATATGTGGATCCTGAGTTAAAGTCTGAGAAATAGCAGTAATCCCTAAATCATGTTGAATGTTACTGTACAGGGCCGAAACATCAAGAGTTACCCAGACGTAATTTTCCTCCCAATGAAAAGATTCTAAGGAGTCTATGAGGTGAGATGTGTCTCTTATATATGAAGGGAGTAGGGGTACATATTTCTGTAGATAGCAGTCTACATAAGCAGAAAGATTGGCCGTCAGACAGCCCACTCCTGAAATAATTGGTCTTCCAGGGGGATTTTGGAGATTTTTGTGGATTTTGGGTAAAAAGTAAAATCTAGATATTGACGGATGTGCAGTTTTCAAAAAGGATCTTAGTTTTTTATCAATAATTCCCCCAGAGTATCCAGAATCTATAAGATCGAATAGGGATTTCTTGAAGGATTTCGTTGGGTCTTCTTTTAATGGTCTATAGTAATCAGAATCCGATAGGATTCTTAGAGATTCTGTCAAATAGTAGTTGGAGTTCATAACTACCACCCCCCCTCCTTTGTCCGCATTCTTTATAACGATTTCTTTATTGGCCTTAAGGCTTTTTAGTGCTTTCTGCTCATTAAAATTTAGATTTTTTTGTTGTTGATGACTTTTCTTGGAGTGGGCGACAGAAGGATCTTTTTCCCTATTCCCTTTTTGTTCAGTGAGTGCGATCTTTAATTCTTCCTGTACTATATTATAGAAACATTCTATGTGGGCCCCCCTACTTTCTAAGGGGTAGAAGGAAGATTTTCCCTTGAGATCACATGGAATGGGTTGACACATCGGGTGGAGGGTTCTATTTTGTCTTCCACTTTAAATTGTGCAGCGGTCTTTCCTGCAAAATGCCTTTTGAGGGTGAGTTTCCTCATAAACTGGTTTAAGTCAACAAAAAGTTTGAATGGATCTATTGTGTCCGTAGGACAAAAAGAGAGTCCTCTACTCAGTAGTTCTATCTCGTTGTATTGTAAAATGTGTTTGGATAGGTTGAATATACCTTTTGATCTTTCAAGGTGGCTTGGGGATAATGGTTGAGTTATGTGGGGCTTCTCTCCATATTTCGGGCCCTTGACCTCGAAACGCGTTGAGCCACGTACCATTAAAATGATTGACCAGAAAGCCACTTGTGTAGGCGTTGTTCAATTATTTACATTTCTGCATGTGATCCTGGCCGGGGGGAAAAGTAGTCCCAGGGGTCTCTGAATTGATCCGGGTGACTGCCCCCCCCCCCCCCATGAAGTGAGTGCATTTGATTTTATTATTCTTATTTTATAATTATCATCTGTCAACATCACCATCACAAGGATGTGTTGATAGTCTTAAATCTTTGGCTCTTTTATCAGACCTAGGTGAAGGTCTTTTTATTCATACCTACCTTATTTATATAACTAACAACAGATTCGAATTATCATCACGTGACTGAGGGAATTTGGCGCCTATTACGTGTTTTCTTTTTCTTTTTAACGGGTGTGAAGGGTTCTTCCCCTTTTTTTCCTTTCTACATCACCTCTATCTCTCCACAGTGGGCAAGGATAAAAAGTTTACAACTGAAAGTGAAAAATGTCATTTGTTTGCAAAAAAATCTGTAAATTTCGATTAATAACAAAAAAAGTAAAAATATCAGCAGCAATGAAATACCACCGAATGAAAGCTTTATTAGTGAGAAGAAAAGGAGGTAAAATTCATTTGGGTGGTAAGTTGCATGACCGAGCAATAAACGGTTTAAGTAGTGTAGTGCAGAAGTGTAAAAAGTGGCCTGGTCATTAAGGGTGTTTAAGCTAGGGGGGCTGAAGTGGTTAACAAGGTTCCAAGTAGAGCTTCAACATGCAACAAGAAGAAATGAGAGTGAGACTAAACATTTTTTGAGCATTCAATTAATTGAAAATAACGATTAAACTGAAACAGGCTGTTTTTCAGCTGATCAAAATTTTAGGACCACATGCCTTTAAAAGGCCAAATCTGTGCAAAGATGTGGATTCATTGTCATTTTCTGTCAGGTAGTCACACGTTTTGATGGCAAAGGCAAAAAAACTCTCCCTTTTTGAACGTGGTCGGGTTGTTGAACTGCATCATCAGGGTCTCTCACAGCGCGCCATCGCTGCTGAGGTGGGACGCAGTAAGACAGTCATTTGGAATTTCTTAAATGATCCTGAGGTTTTATGGAACAAAAAAGTCAAGTGGAAGATCCAAAAAAATTTCATAAGCACTGAGCCGGAGGATCTAATTGGCTGTCCGTCAAGACACTGGACGATCCTCGACCCAAATTAAGGCCCTTACTGGTGCTGACTGCAGCCCCATAACTATCAGACGGCATCTCAGACTGAAGGGCTTCAAAAACAAAAAACGTCTTCAAAGACCTCGTCTCCTTGAACGCCACAGAACTGCTCGTTTGGACTTTGCAAGAGAGCACCAAACATGGGACATTCAAAGGTGGAAGAGAGTTTTATTCTCTGATGAGAAAAAATTTAACCTTGATGGTCCTGATGGTTTCCAAAGTTACTGGCATGACAAGCAGATCCCACCTGAGATGTTTTCTACGCGCCACAGTGGAGGGGGCACAATAATGGTCTGGGGTGCTTTTTCCTTCAGTGGAACAATGGAGCTTCAGGAAGTGCAGGGGCGTCAAACGGCTGCTGGCTATGTCCAGATGTTGCAGAGAGCATTCCTCATGACTGAGGGCCCTCGTCTGTGTGGTAACGATTTTTCATCAGTACACAATGTCCGCAGGACAAGGGACATCTTCCAGGAGAATAACATCACTCTTTTGGCCCATCCTGCGTGTTCCCCTGATCTAAATCCAATTGAGAACCTTTGGGGATGGATGGCAAGGGAAGTTTACAAAAATGGACAACAATTCCAGTTGATGGCATTCGTGCGGCCGTCTTCACCACTTGGAGAAATGTTCCCACTCACCTCATGGAAACGCTTGCATCAAGCATGCCGAAATGAATTTTGGAAGTGATAAACAATAATGGCGGAGCTACTCATTACTGAGTTCATGTTTGGAAGTTGGATTTCTGTTTTGGTGGGGTTTATTTTTTTTTTGGAGGTGTGGTCCTAAACTTTAGATCAGCTGAAAAACAGCCTGTTTCAGTTAATTTATTTTCATTAAATTGAATGCTCCAAAAATGTTTTGTCTCACTCCAATTTCTTCTTGTTGCATGTTGAAGCTCTACTTGGAACCTTGTTAGGATCCAGCCATGCTAAATATGATTTTTTGCCATTTTTCAAGTGGTCTTAAACTTTTGATCAGGACTGTACAATAATTTGCATGGACACCATAATACATACACTATGAATGTTGAGTTACAAGTAAGGAAATGTTTAATAAAATGTTTTTTCTGTGTTTAAGGCCTCATGCACACGACCGTTTTTTTTTGCAGTCCGCAAAAACGGGATCCGTGGGTCTTCCTTGATTTTTGGAGGACATGAAGAAAAAGTCGTTTTGGTGTCCGCCTGGCCGTGCGGAGCCAAACGGATCCGTCCTGACTTACAATGAAAGTCAATGGGGACGGATCCGTTTGACGTTGACACAATATGGTGCAATTGCAAACGGATCCGTCCCCCATTGACTTTCAATGTAAACTCAGGAGTTAATATACCATAGGATCGGAGTTTTCTCCAATCCGATGGTATATTTTAACTTAAAGCGTCCCCATCACCATGGGAACGCCTTTATGTTAGAATATACCATCGGATTTGAGTTAGATCGTCAAAACTCAGATCCGACAGTATATTCTAACACAGAGGCGTTCCCATAGTGATGGGGACGCTTCAAGTTAGAATATACTAATAACTGTGTACATGACTGCCTCCTCTGCCTGGCAGCACCCGATCTTTTACAGGGGGCTGTGATCAGCACAATTAACCCCTCAGGTGCCGCACCTGAGGGGTTAATTGTGCGTATCATAGCCCCCTGTAAGAGATCAGGTGCTGCCAGGCAGGAGGGGGCAGACCCCCCTCCCCTGTATTTAACTCATTGGTGGCCAGTGCGGCCCCCCTCCCCTGTATTTAACTCATTGGTGGCCAGTGCGGCCCCCCTCCCTCCCCTGTATTTAACTCATTGGTGGCCAGTGCGGCCCCCCTCCCTCCCTCCCCAGTATTATATTCATTGGTGGCCAGTGCGGCCTACCCTCTCCCCCCCAAACCTAATTAAAATCACCTTCCCCCATTATTGGTGGCCAGTGCGGCCTCCTCTCTTCCCCCCCTAATTAAAATCACCCCCCCTCATTGGTGGCCAGTGCGGCCTCCCCTCTCCCCCCCTCCCTAATTAAAATCACTCCCCCATCATTGGTGGCCAGTGCGGCCTCCCCTCTCCCCCCCCCCCTAATTAAAATCACCTTCACCCATCATTGGTGGCAGCGGAGAGTTCCGATCGGAGTCCCAGTTTAATCGCTGGGGCTCCGATTGGTAACCATGGCATCCAGGATGCTACTGCAGTCCTGGTTGCCATGGTTACTTAGCAATTTTAGAAGCATTATACTTACTTTCGCTGTCTGTGACCAGCTGGGCGCTCCTCCTACTGGTAAGTGAAAGGTCTGTGAGGCGCATTGCCTATAGCACAGACCTGTCACTTACCAGTAGGAGGAGCGCCCGGCCGGTCACAGACATCGCAGGTAAGTATAAAGCTTCTAAAAATTGCTAAGTAACCATGGCAACCAGGACTGCAGTAGTGTCCTGGTTGCCATGGTTACCGATCGGAGCCCCAGCTATTAAACTGGGACTCCGATCGGAACTCTCCGCTGCCACCAATGATGGGGGAAGGTGATTTTAATTAGGGGGGAGGGGGGAGGCCACACTGGCCACCAATGATGGAGGGGTGATTTTAATTAGGGAGGGGTGGAGAGGGGAGGCCGCACTGGCCACCAATGATGGGGGGGTGATTTTAATTAGGGGGGGAAGAGGGTAGACCGCACTGGCCACCAATGAATATAATACTGGGGAGGGAGGGGGGCTGCACTGGCCACCAATGAGTTAAATACAGGGGAGGGGGGTCTGCCCCCTCCTGCCTGGCAGCACCTGATCTCTTACAGGCGGCTATGATACGCACAATTAACCTCTCAGGTGCTGCACCTGATGGGTTAATTGTGCGGATCACAGCCCCCTGTAAGAGATAGGGTGCTGCCAGGCAGCAGGGGGCAGTCATGTACCAAGTTCTTAGTATATTCTAACTTGAAGCGTCCCCATCACCATGGGAACGCCTCTGCGTTAGAATATACTGTCGGATTTGAGTTTTCAAGAAAGTGAAAACTCAGCTCTGAAAAAGCTTATCTGAGATCCGTCTGTGTGAAAGTAGCCTACGGCCACGGATCACGGATGCCAATCTTGTGTGCATCCGTGTTTTTTCATGGACCCATTGACTTGAATGGGTCCGTGAACCGTTGTCTGTCAAAAAAATAGGACAGGTCATATTTTTTTGACGGACAGGAAACACGGATCACGGCCGCGGATGAACAACGATGCATTTTCCGAGTTTTCAACGGACCCATTGAAAGTCCACGGGAAACGGAACAACGGCCACGGATGCACACAATGGTCGTGTGCATGAGGCCTTAGGATGTAGAAAATAGCTTCCTGTGTGTATGTAACGGCAGTTCACACAATTTAAACACTGGAAGTATGCCAACTTTTGACTTCGTAGGAAACTTTGTCCTCGTATCTTCTGCGGGTCTATATCAGTGCGTACCAATTTGTCTTTCAAATTTTTTGCCCTTTTGTATGACATTAGGGGGGGGGAATAAACTCTTCTATATCCCCATGCCCACTCCTCAAAATGGGCCAATGTTTGGAAATGATCTGCTTGATATGTATATTATCTTCCGTGCACGTTGTTACCAACGGTATTCTGTTTAGTAACATAGTACATAATACATAAGGCCGAAAAAAGACATTTGTCCATCCAGTTCGGCCTGCCATCCTGCAAGTTGATCCAGAGGAAGACAAAAAAAAAACTGTGAGGTAGAAGCCCAATTTTCCCCACTATAGGGGAAGAAAAATTTCCTTCCCGACTCCAATCAGGCAATCAGAATAACTGCCTGGATCAACGACCCCTCTCTAGTAGCTATAGCCTGTAATATTATTACACTCCAGAAATACATCCAGGCCAGGTTTGTTTGTTTTTGTCTACTTATTTCTTTAACCACCTCAGCCCCCATAGCTTAAACACCCTGAAAGACCAGGCCACTTTTTACACTTCTGACCTACCCTACTTTCACCGTTTATTGCTCGGTCATGCAACTTACCACCCAAATAAATTTTACCTCCTTTTCTTCTCACTAATAGAGCTTTCATTTGGTGGTATTTCATTGCTGCTGCCATTTTTACTTTTTTTGTTATTAATCGAAATTTAGCGATTTTTTTGCAAAAAAATGACATTTTTCACTTTCAGTTGTAAAATTTTGCAAAAAAAAACGAGATCCATATATAAATTTTGCTCTAAATTTATTGTTCTACATGTCTTTGATAAATAAAAAAAATGTTTGGGTAAAAAAAAAATGGTTTGGGTAAAAGTTATAGCGTTTACAAACTATGGTACAAAAATGTGAATTTCCGCTTTTTGAAGCAGCTCTGACTTTCTGAGCACCTGTCATGTTTCCTGAGGATCTACAATGGCCAGACAGTACAAACACCCCACAAATGACCCCATTTCGGAAAGTAGACACCCTAAGGTATTCGCTGATGGGCATTGTGAGTTCATAGAACTTTTTATTTTTTGTCACAAGTTAGCGGAAAATGATGATTTTTTTTTTCTTACAAAGTCTCATATTCCACTAACTTGTGACAAAAAATAAAAACTTCCATGAACTCACTATTCCCATCAGCGAATACCTTGGGGTGTCTTCTTTCCAAAATGGGGTCACTTGTGGGGTAGTTATACTGCCCTGGCATTCTAGGGGCCCAAATGTGTGGTAAGGAGTTTGAAATCAAATTCTGTAAAAAATGGCTGGTGAAATCCGAAAGGTGCTCTTTGGAATGTGGGCCCCTTTGCCCACCTAGGCTGCAAAAAAGTGTCACACATCTGGTATCTCCGTATTCAGGAGAAGTTGGGGAATGTGTTTTGGGGTGTCATTTTACATATACCCATGCTGGGTGAGAGAAATATCTTGGCAAAAGACAACTTTGTATAAAAAAATGGGAAAAGTTGTCTTTTGCCAAGATATTTCTCTCACCCAGCATGGGTATATGTAAAATGACACCCCAAAACAC
Source organism: Bufo bufo (assembly GCF_905171765.1). Classification (NCBI taxonomy): domain Eukaryota; kingdom Metazoa; phylum Chordata; class Amphibia; order Anura; family Bufonidae; genus Bufo; species Bufo bufo. The sequence goes on from NC_053390.1 coordinate 197,536,784, forward strand.
ATTCCCCAACTTCTTCTGAATACGGAGATACCAGATGTGTGACACTTTTTTGCAGCCTAGGTGGGCAAAGGGGCCCATATTCCAAAGAGCACCTTTCGGATTTCACTGGTCATTTTTTACAGAATTTGATTTCAAACTCCTTATTACACATTTGGGCCCCTAGAATGCCAGGGCAGTATAACTACCCCACAAGTGACCCCATTTTGGAAAGAAGACACCCCAAGGTATTCGCTGATGGGCATAGTGAGTTCATGGAAGTTTTTATTGTTTGTCACAAGTTAGTGGAATATGAGACTTTGTAAGAAAAAAAATATAAATCATCATTTTCCACTAACTTGTGACAAGAAATAAAAAATTCTAGGAACTCGCCATGCCCCTCACGGAATACCTTTGGGTGTCTTCTTTCCAAAATGGGGTCACTTGTGGGGTAGTTATACTGCCCTGGCATTCTAGGGGCCCAAATGTGTGGTAAGGAGTTTGAAATCAAATTCTGTAAAAAATGGCCGGTGAAATCCGAAAGGTGCTCTTTGGAATGTGGGCCCCTTTGCCCACCTAGGCTGCAAAAAAGTGTCACACATCTGGTATCTCCGTATTCAGGAGAAGTTGGGGAATGTGTTTTGGGGTGTCATTTTACATATACCCATGCTGGGTGAGAGAAATATCTTGGCAAAAGACAACTTTTCCAATTTTTTTATACAAAGTTGGCATTTGACCAAGATATTTCTCTCACCCAGCATGGGTATATGCGCAAAGGTGCCCAAATTCCTTTTAGGAGGGCATTTTTAGACATTTGGATACCAGACTTCTTCTCACGCTTTGGGGCCCCTAAAATGCCAGGGCAGTATAAATACCCCACATGTGACCCCATTTTGGAAAGAAGACACCCCAAGGTATTCAATGAGGGGCATGGCGAGTTCATAGAATTTTTTTTTTTTTGGCACAAGTTAGCGGAAATTGATATTTTTTATTTTTTTCTCACAAAGTCTCCCTTTCCGCTAACTTGGGACAAAAATTTCAATCTTTCATGGACTCAATATGCCCCTCACGGAATACCTTGGGGTGTCTTCTTTCTGAAATGGGGTCACATGTGGGGTATTTATACTGCCCTGGCATTCTAGGGGCCCTAAAGCGTGAGAAGAAGTCTGGAATATAAATGTCTAAAAAATTTGGATTCCGTGAGGGGTATGGTGAGTTCATGTGAGATTTTATTTTTTGACACAAGTTAGTGGAATATGAGACTTTGTAAGAAAAAAAATAATAATTTCCGCTAACTTGGGCCAAAAAAATGTCTGAATGGAGCCTTACAGGGGGGGGGTGATCAGGGAGTCTATATGGGGTGATCACCCCCCTGTCATTGATCACCCCCCTGTCATTGATCACCCTCCTATAAGGCTCCATTCAGATGTCCGTGTTTTGCGGATCCGATCCATGTATCAGTGGATCCGTAAAAATCATACGGACATCTGAATGCAGCCTGACAGGGGGGTGATCAATGACAGGGGGGTGATCAATGACAGGGGGGTGATCAGAGAGTCTATATGGGGTGATCACCCCCCTGTCATTGATCACCCCTCTATAAGGCTCCATTCAGATGTCCGTATGTGTTTTGCGGATCCGATCCATGTATCAGTGGATCCGTAAAAATCATACGGACATCTGAATGCAGCCTGAAAGGGGGGTGATCAATGACAGGGGGGTGATCAGGGAGTCTATATGGGGTGATCACCCCCTGTAAGGCTCTATTCAGATGTCCGTATCTGTTTTGCGGATCCGATCCATGTATCAGTGGATCCGTAAAAATCATACGGACATCTGAATGCAGCCTTACAGGGGGGTGATCAATGACAGGTGGGTGATCAGGGAGTCTATATGGGGTGATCACCTCCGTCATTGATCACTCCTCTGTAAGGCTCCATTCAGACGTCCGTATGTGTTTTGCGGATCCGATCCATCTATCAGTGGATCCGTAAAATTCATACGGACGTCTGAATGCAGCCTGACAGGGGGGTGATCAATGACAGGGGGGTGATCAATGACAGGGGGGTGATCAATGACAGGGGGGTGATCAGGGAGTCTATATGGGGTGATCACCACAGTCATTGATCACTCCCCTGTAAGGCTCCATTCAGACGTCCGTAAGTGTTTTGCGGATCCGATCCATCTATCAGTGGATCCGTAAAATTCATACGGACCTCTGAATGGAGCCTTACAGGGGGTTATCAATGACAGGGGGGTGATCAGGGAGTCTATATGGGGTGATCACCTCCGTCATTGATCACTCCCCTGTAAGGCTCCATTCAGACGTCCGTATGTGTTTTGCGGATCCGATCCATCTATCAGTGGATCCGTAAAATTCATACGGACCTCTGAATGGAGCCTTACAGGGGGTTATCAATGACAGGGGGGTGATCAATGACAGGGGGGTGATCAGGGAGTCTATATGGGGTGATCAGGGGTGAATAAGGGGTTAATAAGTGACGGGGGGGGGTGTAGTGTAGTGTAGTGGTGGTTGGTGCTACTTTACTGAGCTACCTGTGTCCTCTGGTGGTCGATCCAAACAAAGAAGACCACCAGAGGACCAGGTAGCAGGTATATTAGACGCTGTTATCAAAACAGCGTCTAGTATACCTGTTAGGGGTTAAAAAAATCACATCTCCAGCCTGCCAGCGAACGATCGCCGCTGGCAGGCTGGAGATCCACTCTCTTACCTTCCGTTCCTGTGAGCGCGCGCGCCTGTGTGCGCGCGTTCACAGGAAATCTCGCGTCTCGCGAGATGACGCACGGATGCGTCCAGGAGGAATGAATCAACCACCTTCCGGACGCATCCGTGCGTTAGGCGGTCGGGAGGTGGTTAAGAGATCAGTGCGTGACTAACTATGCACTGTATTCAAGTGTTCCTTTTATTTAATGTGGCATCTAATTCTTGATCATTGCTCACTATGCATTTTGAGCGCAAGTATTGACTTAATGGCAATGATTTTACCATAGCTCTCGGGTGTGCACTATTGTAACACCCTGGTCGTAGAAAGCGGGGGGGACGGATCCCCCCCAGGAAATAATGGGGGGGGCAGGCTTGGTCAAATCCCCCCCAGCGGCAGTGTGTGCGGCGGCGGTAGGGCAGGCACTGAGATGAGCGCTTCCATTGTGGAAGCGAAGCGCTCATCTCCATAGGGATCTGACTGTTTGTATCGCCGTCCGCAGGGAGGTGTGTCCCTTTCCTGTTCCTCTGATAGGCTGCCGGCACTACTAGGCCGGCAGCCTATCAGAGGCCGGCGCAGGCGGCGCGATGACGTCATCGCGCCGCCTGAGCCATACAGCGCTGGAGTCGGGACACAGGCCGGAAGAGTCCTGCATCGCATCGCTCCAAAGAGGTAAGTATAAGTGTAAATTATTTTTTTACTGGCACATAATGGGGGGCCTGGTTATTACTGGCACATAATGGGGGGGCCTGGTTATTACTGGCACATAATGGGGGGGCCTGGTTATTACTGGCACATAATGGGGGGGGCTGGTTATTACTGGCACATAATGGGGGGGCCTGGTTATTACTGGCACATAATGGGGGGGCCTGGTTATTACTGTCACATAATGGGGGGGCCTGGTTATTACTGTCACATAATGGGGGGGCCTGGTTATTACTGGCACATAATGGGGGGGGGCCCTGTTATTGCTGGCACATGATTGGGGGGGGTGTTATTACTGGCACATGATTGGGGGGCCCTGTTATTACTGGCACATGATTGGGGGGGCCCTGTTATTACTGGCACATGATTGGGGGGGCCTGTTATTACTGTCACATGATTGGGGGGGCCCTGTTATTACTGGCACATGATTGAGGGGGGCCCTGTTATTACTGGCACATGATTGGGGGGGCCCTGTTATTACTGGCACATGATTGGGGGGGCTGTTATTACTGGCACTGGGGAGCTGATGAGAGGCCCTGGGGGCTGCTGGAGAGGGATTGGGGGCTGCTATGAGGCATGGGGCTCTTATCTGAGGTCTGATTGGGGGTCATTCATATTGGGGTCTGAGCTGAGGTGTGATCTGAGGTCTTATTAACATTGGGGATCTTATTGGGGCTGTTAGCTGTAAGGTGTAATGAAAAATATTTTTTTCTTATTGTGCCCACTTCCAGCCCGGAGCCCAGAGCACTAATCCGGAGCAGCTTGGAGAAAAAGGCCTCACAGTCTCCCACACTCCTTCTGCCCGGCCAAGCCAGCACCCCTGAGTCTTCAGAACTGTAAGTTTATACCCGGCGAGCAAAAATGTTGTCCCCCCCAGATTTTTGGGGGTTCCTACACCCATGTGTAACACAATAGTGTATTCCTATCTGTTGGTTTTGAGTAAACATTAGTGGATAAAGTGTTATCTGTCACAAAAAAAAATCTTTTTAAAAATTTGAAAGTCAAATTGGTACGCACTGATATAGGCCCGCAGAAGATACGCAGACAAAGTTTCCTACGAAGTCAAAAGTTGGGTTGCTTCCCGTGTTTAAATTGTGTGAACTGCCATTACATACACAAAGGAAGCTATTTTCTACATCCTAATACACAGAAAAAACATTTTACAAACCGGATTCCAAAAAAGTTGGGACACTAAACAAATTGTGAATAAAAACTGAATTCAATTATGTGGAGATGGCAAATGTCAATATTTTATGTGTAATAGAACGTAGATGACAGATCAAATGTTTAATCCGAGTAAATGTATCATTTTAAAGGAAAAATACGTTGATTCCAATTTTCACGGTGTCAACAAATCCCCAAAAAGTTGGGACAAGTAGCAATAAGAGGCCGGAAAAAGTAAATTTGAGCATAACGAAGAGCTGGAAGACCAATTAACACTAATTAGGTCAATTGGCAACATGATTGGGTATAAAAAGAGCTTCTCAGAGTGGCAGTGTCTCTCAGAAGCCAAGATGGGTAGAGGATCACCAATTCCCACAATGTTGCGCAGAAAGATAGTGGAGCAAAATCAGAAAGGTGTTACCCAGCAAAAAATTGCAAAGACTTTGAATCTATCATCATCAACTGTGCATAACATCATCCGAAGATTCAGAGAATCTGGAACAATCTCTGTGCGTAAGGGTCAAGGCCGTAAAACCATACTGGATGCCCGTGATCTCCGGGCCCTTAAACTACACTGCACCACAAACAGGAATGCTACTGTAAAGGAAATCACAGAATGGGCTCAGGAATACTTCCAGAAACCATTGTCAGTGAACACAATCCACCGTGCCATCCGCCGTTGCCAGCTGAAACTCTACAGTGCAAAGAAGAAGCCATTTCTAAGCAAGATCCACAAGCTCAGGCGTTTTCACTGGGCCAGGGATCATTTAAAATGGAGTGTGGCAAAATGGAAGACTGTTCTGTGGTTAGACGAGTCACTATTCGAAGTTCTTTTTGGAAATCTGGGACGCCATGTCATCCGGACCAAAGAGGACAAGGACAACCGAAGTTGTTATCCACGCTCAGTTCAGAAGCCTGCATCTCTGATGGTATGGGGTTGTATGAGTGCGTGTGGCATGGGCAGCTTGCATGTCTGGAAAGGCACCATCAATTCAGAAAAATATATTCAGGTTCTAGAACAACATATGCTCCCATCCAGACGTCATCTCTTTCAGGGAAGACCCTGCACTTTTCAACAAGATAATGCCAGAACACATTCTGCATCAATCACAACATCATGGCTGCGTAGGAGAAGGATCCGGGTACTGAAATGGCCAGTCTGCAGTCCAGATCTTTCACCTATAGAGAACATTTGGCGCATCATAAAGAGGAAGGTGCAACAAAGAAGGCCCAAGACGATTGAACAGTTAGAGGCCTGTATTAGACAAGAATGGGAGAGCATTCCTATATCTAAACTTGAGAAACTGGTCTCCTCGGTCCCCAGACGTCTGTTGAGTGTTGTAAGAAGAAGGGGAGATGCCACACAGTGGTGAAAATGGCCTTGTCCCAACTTTTTGGGGATTTGTTGACACCATGAAATTCTGATTCAACATATTTTTCCCTTAAAATGGTACATTTTCTCAGTTTAAACTTTTGTTCCGTGATTTATGTTCTATTCTGAATAAAATATTAGAAGTTGGCACCTCCACATCATTGCATTCAGTTTTTATTCACGATTTGTATAGTGTCCCAACTTTTTTGGAATCCGGTTTGTATTAAACATTTCCTTACTTCTACAGTAACTCAACATTCATAGTGTATGTATTATGGTGTCCATGCAAATTATTGTATGTAGGTGAGACCTCCCTTGATTTTAAAACCAGAATTAATCAGCATAGATATACTATCCGCAAAAAACATATGGACCTTCCAGTACCTAAGCATTTTGTGGATTTGGGACACAAGGAAGGGGAACTAAGATGGATGCTAATTGATCATGTCCCTACCCCTAGAAGGGGTGGGAACAGGAATCTCCTTTTGAAAAAACGGGAGATCCATTGGATCTCTACATTAAATACACTGAGGCCCAATGAGCTGAATGTAGACTATAAGCCTTGGCTATTCTCCTAAATGGGCTCTTGTTGGGTTGACTTTGCTTCTGATCCTGGATATGTATTGGTGCTCCTTGTGATTAAAAAGGTGATTTTAAATATACTTTTCTATCTCTTGCAGAAATTGGGAAAGACAAGACCATTTTGGAAGAGGAGGCGGCGATTTATGGGTCCTACTGGATACTGATTATGTATATAAGATAACTCACAATATAGGGAGAAAGATGTACTAGTATTTGTTCTCCTATTGAAATAACAAAGAATGTTTATTATGACTTGTTCTTCTATTGAAATAACAAAAAAAAAATTCCACATACTGGCCAGGTGAGATTGTGGTTCGGGCCAAGGTATTCCACCTAGTTTAGGGGGATAATATATGTGAAGTAACCTCCTTTTTGGTTACATATGTACTTTATTTAACGTCAGCTACATAACTGGGGTCCGACCAATGTACAAACCGGATTCCAAAAAAGTTGGGACACTATACAAATCGTGAATAAAAACTGAATGCAATGATGTGGAGGTGCCAACTTCTAATATTTTATTCAGAATAGAACATAAATCACGGAAAAAAAGTTTAAACTGAGAAAATGTACCATTTTAAGGGAAAAATATGTTGAATCAGAATTTCATGGTGTCAACAAATCCCCAAAAAGTTGGGACAAGGCCATTTTCACCACTGTGTGGCATCTCCCCTTCTTCTTACAACACTCAACAGACGTCTGGGGACCGAGGAGACCAGTTTCTCAAGTTTAGAAATAGGAAAGCTCTCCCATTCTTGTCTAATACAGGCCTCTAACTGTTCAATCGTCTTGGGACTTCTTTGTTGCGCCTTCCTCTTTATGATGCGCCAAATGTTCTCTATAGGTGAAAGATCTGGACTGCAGACTGGCCATTTCAGTACCCGGATCCTTCTCCTACGCAGCCATGATGTTGTGATTGATGCAGAATGTAGTCTGGCATTATCTTGTTGAAAAATGCAGGGTCTTCCCTGAAAGAGATGACGTCTGGATGGGAGCATATGTTGTTCTAGAACCTGAATATATTTTTCTGCATTGATGGTGCCTTTCCAGACATGCAAGCTGCCCATGCCACACGCACTCATACAACCCCATACCATCAGAGATGCAGGCTTCTGAACTGAGCGTTGATAACAACTTGGGTTGTCCTTGTCCTCTTTGGTCCGGATGACATGGCGTCACAGATTTTCAAAAAGAACTTTGAATCGTGACTCGTCTGACCACAGAACAGTCTTCCATTTTGCCACACTCCATTTTAAATGATCTCTGGCCCAGTGAAAACGCCTGAGCTTGTGGATCTTGCTTAGAAATGGCTTCTTCTTTGCACTGTAGAGTTTCAGCTGGCAACGGCGGATGGCACGGTGGATTGTGTTCAATGACAATGGTTTCTGGAAGTATTCCTGAGCCCATTGTGTGATTTCCTTTACAGTAGCATTCCTGTTTGTGGTGCAATGTCGTTTAAGGGCCCGGACATCACGGGCATCCAGTATGGTTTTACGGCCTTGACCATTACGCACAGAGATTGTTCCAGATTCTCTGAATCTTCGGATGATGTTATGCACAGTTGATGATGATAGATTCAAAGTCTTTGCAATTTTTTGCTGGGTAACACCTTTCTGATATTGCTCCACTATCTTTCTGCGCAACATTGTGGGAATTGGTGATCCTCTACCCATCTTGGCTTCTGAGAGACACTGTCACTTGAGAAGCTCTTTTTATACCCAATCATGTTGCCAATTGCCCTAATTAGTGTTAATTGTTCTTCCAGCTCTTCTTATGCTCAAATTTACTTTTTCCAGCCTCTTATTGCTACTTGTCCCAACTTTTTTGGGATTTGTTGACACCGTGAAAATTGGAATCAACGTATTTTTCCTTTAAAATGATACATTTACTCGGATTAAACGTTTGATCTGTCATCTACGTTCTATTACAAATAAAATATTGACATTTGCCATCTCCACATCATTGCATTCAGTTTTTATTCACAATTTGTTTAGTGTCCCAACTTTTCTGGAATCCGGTTTGTATATATACGTCCTGACCAATATTATATTGAGTTATTGGGCCTATGTCCCCACAATCAGGGAGATTGGATCTTACATTGCGACACTGGGGGTCTAGGAATAGACACCCAGTGGCAGTTGTGGATTTCCAATATGTTGTCGTGTGTGACACCCACATGACGCATTATTTGGAGTCTCCATACGATTGGGTGACTTTGTGCTATTGGTGACCAATGGTGCGTCCAGGAATGCACGCACGAGGTTGCCATCTAATTTCTTACTTGTTTTCATTTTATATCTATTAGGGATTCAATAGACCCCTGAAGATACACTGGGTGTCCAGGTTGGACATACAGTGTAACCAGTGGTTATTGGCTCCCGATTCAGGCGGTACTTCCGCATTATATACTTGGGTCAGGACGTTTAACAGAAACTATATATTGTGTCGACCCCACGATATTCCCGATGTTCTTTAGATACAAGAATGTTTTCACATAGCCTTAATTGATTGTCCCCTTTGCTTGGTGTTAAGCAGTGCTTGGGTGTACTTCTCACGTGGGTAGTGTGTGTATGAACTTGACCGGCCCCTTTGTTTCCATGGTGAGGCTTGTGGTTCATGCCTCCTTTCTGTATGGAACACTGCATGGATTGAACAGCGGGGACTCGCGAGATCGCGAGTGCAGTCATGTGTCATGTGACTTAGATTCCCGATCACGTGATGCGGAGATCCGGAAGTTAGAATAGTTTGGACATGCGCAGTGCGCAAATCGATACGCCGGTATCCATGAGGACCATATCCCCGCTATCTCCATGGCTTCCTACCCCATTGTTTTTATTAAATGCACCTGCACTAAGGTATTTGAATTATATTATCACGTGTGAGTTTTACAACAATCATGTCAATTATCCATGAATGTATGAATTAACGAATGAGATATTTTTTTATTTTTTTTATATATGCACTGATGTCACTTTACCATGCACTTAATGAATCATATTGTAATTTATGAAAATAGTGTGTTAATATGAGATATTTTTACACTTTTTGTATTTTATTTGATTAATTGATGATTGATTGTGTGAACCTGTATAAATATGCGCATTGCACCAGTACACTTGTCACTGCTTGAGAAAGGTCCCAGCAAGTGGACCGAAACATCGCGGTCTGGTGAATAAAGCTATCACTTTGATTTTACTTTCTGGATGTGCCGTGGAATTCCTTTGCTTACATATTGTTTGGAGGTGGATCGCCCCCTCAGCCTCAGGCACTCCACATCTACGGTATGCAGAAAACTGCTGTGCTGCCCAATTTCACTATTTTCTAGATAGATACATAGATAGATCAATCAGATAGATAGATAGATAGATAGATAGATAGATAGATAGATAGATAATACAAATACATTCCATGGCACTTCCAAAAGAAAAAAAGTATTAGTTTAATCACCAGATAGCAACGTTTCAGTCCTCTCAAGGGGACCTTTCTCAAGCAGCTTATTATCCTTTTTTTTTTGGTTGTGGGTCACCTCTTGAGCCGCTGGCACTCCGCATTTACTTAAATATCGCTGTCCTGCCCATAACATTTTCTTTCTTCCCTAGATAGATAGATAGATAGAATTGATCGATAGATAGAACTGAAAGATAGATAGATATAGATTTTAGGATAGATAGATTTATAGATAGATCGATCAGACAGATATACATATAGACGTATAGATAGAGAGAGAGAGATGATAGATAAATAGATAATAGGATAGACAGAACCGATAGATATATAGATAGATTGATCTATCTATCTATCTATCTATCTATAAATCTATCTATCTGACAGATATACACACTGATAGATAGATAAACATGTAGATTGATAGATATGAGATAGATAGATGGATAGATATAGAGTTATACACTTGCAATCAAAAGTATGTGAACCCTTTGGAATTATATGGATTTCTGCACAAATTGGTCATAAAATGTGATCTGATCTTCATCTAAGTCACAACAATAGACAATCACAGTCTGCTTAACCCCTTCAACCCCGGGCCTGTTTCACCTTCCTGCCCAGGCCATTTTTTGCAAATCCGACGTGTCACTTTATGTGGTGATAACTTTAAAAAGCTTTTACTTATACAGGCCATTCTGAGACTGTTTTCTCGTCACATACAGGTCCTTCTCAAAAAATTAGCATATTGTGATAAAGTTCATTATTTTCTGTAATGTACTGATAAACATTAGACTTTCATATATTTTAGATTCATTACACACAACTGAAGTAGTTCAAGCCTTTTCTTGTTTTAATATTGATGATTTTGGCATACAGCTCATGAAAACCCCAAATTCCTATCTAAAAAAATTAGCATATTTCATCCGACCAATAAAAGAAAAGTGTTTTTAATACAAAAAAAGTCAACCTTCAAATAATTAAGTTCAGTTATGCACTCAATACTTGGTCGGGAATCCTTTTGCAGAAATGACTGCTTCAATGCGGCTTAGCATGGAGGCAATCAGCCTGTGGCACTGCTGAGGTGTTATGGAGGCCCAGGATGCTTCGATAGTGGCCTTAAGCTCATCCAGAGTGTTGGGTCTTGCGTCTCTCAACTTTCTCTTCCCAATATCCCACAGATTCTCTATGGGGTTCAGGTCAGGAGAGTTGGCAGGCCAATTGAGAACAGTAATACCATGGTCAGTAAACCATTTACCAGTGGTTTTGGCACTGTGAGCAGGTGCCAGGTCGTGCTGAAAAATGAAATCTTCATCTCCATAAAGCTTTTCAGCAGATGGAAGCATGAAGTGCTCCAAAATCTCCTGATAACTAGTTGCATTGACCCTGCCCTTGATAAAACACAGTGGACCAACACCAGCAGCTGACATGGCACCCCAGACCATCACTGACTGTGGGTACTTGACACTGGACTTCAGGCATTTTGGCATTTCCCTCTCCCCAGTCTTCCTCCAGACTCTGGCACCTTGATTTCCGAATGACATGCAAAATTTGCTTTCATCCGAAAAAAGTACTTCTCTGTAGCCCAGGTCAGGCGCTTCTGCCGCTGTTTCTGGTTCAAAAGTGGCTTGACCTGGGGAATGCGGCACCTGTAACCCATTTCCTGCACACGCCTGTACACGGTGGCTCTGGATGTTTCTACTCCAGACTCAGTCCACTGCTTCCGCAGGTCCCCCATGGTCTGGAATAGGTCCTTCTCCACAATCTTCCTCAGGGTCCGGTCACCTCTTTTCGTTGTGCAGCGTTTTCTGCCACACTTTTTCCTTCCCACAGACTTCCCACTGAGGTGCCTTGATACAGCACTCTGGGAACAGCCTATTCGTTCAGAAATTTCTTTCTGTGTCTTACCCTCTTGCTTGAGGGTGTCAATGATGGCCTTCTGGACAGCAGTCAGGTCGGCAGTCTTACCCATGATTGCGGTTTTGAGTAATGAACCAGGCTGGGAGTTTTTAAAAGCCTCAGGAATCTTTTGCAGGTGTTTAGAGTTAATTAGTTGATTCAGATGATTAGGTTAATAGCTCGTTTAGAGAACCTTTTCATGATATGCTAATTTTTTGAGATAGGAATTTTGGGTTTTCATGAGCTGTATGCCAAAATCATCAATATTAAAACAAGAAAAGGCTTGAACTACTTCAGTTGTGTGTAATGAATCTAAAATATATGAAAGTCTAATGTTTATCAGTACATTACAGAAAATAATGAACTTTATCACAATATGCAATTTTTTTTGAGAAGAACCTGTATTGTACTTCATGACAGTGGTAAAAATAAGTTAAAAAAACATTTTTATTCATAAAAAAAATACCAAATTTACCAAAAATTTTGAAAAATTTCCAAATTTCCAAATTTCTATTTCTCTACTTTTATAATAGATAGTAATACCTTCAAAATAGTAATTACTTTACATTCCTCATATGTCTACTTCATGTTTGGACATTTTGAAAATGACATTTTATTTTTTGGGGACGTTAGAAGGCTTAAAAGTATGGAAGCAAAGTATGGAAGAAAATTTCCCAAACCCACTTTTTAAGGACCAGTTCAGGTCTGAAGTCACTTTGTGAGGCTTACATAATAGAAACCACCCAAAAATCACCCCATTTTAGAAACTACACCCCTCAAGGTATACAAAACTGATTTTATAAACTTTCTTAACCCTTTAGGTGTTCCACAAGAATTGATGGAAAAAGAATTTCACTTTTTTGGCAGATTTTACATTTTAATCCATTTTTTCCAGTAGCAAAGCAAGGGTTAACAGCCAAATAAAACTCAATATTTATTACCCTGATTCTGCGGTTTACAGAAAAAACCCACATGTAATCGTAAACTGCTGTATGGGCACACGGCAGGGGGCGCAGAAGGAAAGGAACGCCATATGGTTTTTGGAAGGCAAATTTAGCTGAACTGGTTTTTAGATGCCATGTCCCATTTGAAGCCCCCCCGATGCACCCCGACAGTAGAAACTCAAAAAAGTAGCCACATTTTGGAAACTACGGGATAAGGTGCCAGTTTTATTTGGTAGTATTTTGGGGTACATATGATTTTTTATTGCTCCATATTACGTTTTTTGTGAGGCAAGGTAACAAAAAAATGTATGTTTTGCCACCATTTTTATTTTTTATTTTTACAGCGTTTAACTGAGGGATTAGGTCATGTGACTTCTTTATAGAGCAGATCGTTACGCACGTGGCAATACCTAATATGTATACTTTTATTTTTTTCACTTTAGCACAATAGCCGTTTTGAAGCAAAAAATAATCATATTTTAGTGTCTCATAGTCTGAGAGCCATAGCTTTTTTATTTTTTGACCGATTCTCTCATGTAGGGTCTCATTTTTTGCGTGATGAGGTGACGGTCTGATTGGTACTATTTTGGGGGGCATACACCTTTTTAAACACTTACTGTTGCAATTTTTGTGATGTAATGTGACAAAAATTGCTTTTTTTTTTTACACTTTTTTTTTTTAACGGTGTTCACCTGAGTGGTTATGTCATGTGATATTTTTATAGAGCTGTTTGTTACGGATGTGGCGATACCTAATATGTATATTTTTTTTATTCTTTTCAGTTTAGCACAATAATAGCAGTTTGGAAGCAAAAAATAATAATATTTTAGTGTCTCATAGTCTGAGAGCCATAGTATTTTTATTTTTTGACCGATTCTCTCAGGTAGGGTCTAATTTTTTGCGGGATGAGGTGACAGTCTGATTGGTACTATTTTGGGGGGCATACGCCTTTTTGATCACTTGCTGTTTCAATTTTTGTGATGTAATGTGACAAAAATTGCCTTTTTTACACGTTTTATTATTTATTTCTTTTTACGGTGTTCATCTGAGTGGTTAGGTCATGTGATATTTTTATAGAGCTGTTTGTTATGGACATGGCGATACCTAATATGTATACTTTTTTTATTTTTTTCACTTTAGCACAATAATAGCAGTTTTGACACAAAAAAAGAGAGCTATAGTTTTTTATTTTTCGGGCGATTGTCTTAGGTAGGGGCTGATTTTTTGTGGGATTAGGTGACGGTTTTATTGATACCATTTTGAGGGGCATACGCCTTTTTGATCGCTTGGTGTTGCACTTTTTGTGATGTAAGGTGACAAAAAGGATATATCATGTGATATATTTATGGAGCCGGTCATTACGGATGTGGCAATACCTAATATGTGTTTTTGGTTTATTTTTTCAGTTTTTTATTAGAAAATAAGGGGAAAGGGGCGTTTTTTTTCTTTATTAATTTTATTACTTTATTAATTTTATTAAAAACACTTTTTTTTTTACTTTACTTTATTTATGACATTCACTTTTGGGGGTCTGATCCTCTCTGCAATGCATTACAATACATCTGTATTGTAATGCATTGCCTGTTAGTGTATGACACTTAGTCATACACTAACAGGTTGCCTAGGAGACCCAGCCTGAGGATGGATCTGCTCGGCTCCCGTAGAAGGCAGTTCCCGATGCCGTGCAAGGCATTGGGCAGCCTCTGCACGGCATCAAACCTCTTCTATGTCGCGGTCAGCTCCGGTGCCCGCGCGATCACTATGACGTACTATTACGTCAAATTGCGGAAACTCAGAGGTTCCCATGACGTAACAGTATGTCAAAGGTCGGGAAGGGGTTAAACTAATAACACACAAAGAATTAAATGTTACCATGTTTTTATTGAACACACCATGTAAACATTCACAGTGCAGGTGGAAAAAGTATATGAACACTTGGATTTAATAACTGGTTGAATCTCCTTTGGCAGCAATAACTTCAACCAAATGTTTCCTGTAGTTGCAGATCAGACGTGCACAACGGTCAGGAGTAATTCTTGACCATTCCTCTTTACAGAACTGTTTCAGTTCAGCAATATTCTTGGGATGTCTGGTGGGATGTCTTGAGGTGATGCCACAGCATCTCAATTGGGTTTAGGTCAGGACTCTGGGCCACTCCAGAAGGTGTATTTTCTTCTGTTTAAGCCATTCTGTTGTTGATTTACTTCTATGCTTTGGGCGGTTGTCCTGTTGCAACACCCATCTTCTGTTGAGCTTCAGCTGGTGGACAGATGGCCTTAAGTTCTCCTGCAAAATGTCTTGATAAACTTGGGAATTCATTTTTCCTTCGATGATAGCTATCCGTCCAGGCTCTGACGCAGCAAAGCAGCCCCAAACCACGATGCCCCCACCACCATACTTCACAGTTGGGATGAGGTTTTGATGTTGGTATGCTGTGCCTCTATTTCTCCACACATAGTGTTGTGTGTTTCTTCCAAACAACTCAACTTTGGTTTCATCTGTCCACAGAATATTTTGCCAGTACTGCTGTGGAACATCCAGGTGCTCTTGTGCAAACTGTAAACGTGCAGCAATGTTTTTTTTGGACAGAAGTGGCTTCCTCTGTGGTATCCTCCCATGAAATCCATTCTTGTTTAGTGTTTTACGTATCATAAATTCGCTAACAGGGATGTTAGCATATGCCAGAGACTTTTGTAAGTCTTTAGCTGACACTCTAGGATTCTTCTTTACCCCATTGAGCAGTCTGCGCTGTGCTCTTGCAGTCATCTTTACAGGACGGCCACTCCTAGGGAGAGTAGCAGCAGTGCTGAAGTTTCTCTATTTATAGACAATTTGTCTTACCGTGGACTGATGAACAGCAAGGCTTTTGGAGATACTTTTATAACCCTTTCCAGCTTTATGCAAGTCAACAATTCTTAATCGTAGGTCTTCTGAGAGCTCTTCTGTGCAAGGCATCATTCACATCAGGCAATGCTTCTTGTGAAAAGCAAACCCAGAACTGGTGTGTGTTTTTTATAGGGCAGGGCAGCTGTAACCAACACCTCCAATCTCATCTCATTGATTGGACTCCAGTTGGCTGACACCTCACTCCAATTAGCTTTTGAAGATATCATTAGTCTAGGGGTTCACATACTTTTTCCACCTGCACTGTGAATGTTTACATAGTGTTTTCAATAAAAACATGGTAACATTTAATTCTTTGTGTGTTATTAGTTTAAGCAGACTATGATTTTCTATTGTTGTGACTCAGATGAAGATCAGATCACATTTTATGACCAGTTTGTGCAGAAATCCAGATCATTCTGAATGGTTCACATACTTTTTCTTGCAAATGTAGATAGATCGATCAGACAGATACATACAGATGTATAGATAGATAGATCTATAGATCATTCATTTCACCAATCTATTGT
Source organism: Bufo bufo (assembly GCF_905171765.1). Classification (NCBI taxonomy): domain Eukaryota; kingdom Metazoa; phylum Chordata; class Amphibia; order Anura; family Bufonidae; genus Bufo; species Bufo bufo. The sequence goes on from NC_053390.1 coordinate 197,553,003, forward strand.
TCCATCACGTCTATATGGCATACTTGCCAAGTTATAATAATGATAAAACTATGATGAAATTGCAATTTTGCCCAGCTCACTTCCCAAAAAATGTTATAAAAAGTGATCAAAAAGGTCATATGTACCCAAAATTAGTACCACTCAAACTGTTACCTCATCCCGCCAAAAAATGAGCCCCTATATAAGACAATCGCCCCAAAAATGGCTTTCAGAAAATGGAGACAGAAAAACATGATTTTTTTTTTCAAAAATGCTTTCATTGTGTAAAACTTAAATAAATCACATGATCTAACCTGTCCGGTGAACACTGTAAAAAAATAAAAATAAAAACTGTGCTAGAACAGACATTTTTTGGTTACCTTGTCTCATATAGCATAATATTGAGCGTTCAAAAATCATATGTACTCCAAAATAGTATCAATAAAACTGTCACCTTAGACCGTAGTTTCCAAAAGGGGGTCATTGTTGGGGAGTTTCTACTGTAGGGGATCATCAGAGGGGCTCCAAATGGGACATGGTGTCTAAAAATCAGTTTAGGAAAATCTGTCCTCCAAAAACCATGCAGAGCTCCTTTTCTTCTGCGCCCTGCCGTGTGCCTATACAGCAGTTTACGATCACATATGGGGTATTTTTGTAAACTGCAGAATCAGGGTAATAGATATTGAGTTTTGTTTGGCCGTTAACCCTTGCTGTGTTACAGGAAATAATGGATTCAAATGGAAAATCTGCCAAAAAAGTAAAATTTATAAATTTCATCTCCATTTTCCTTTCATTCTTGTGGAACACCTAAAGGATTAACAAAGTTTGTAAAATCGGCTTTGAATAACTTGAGGGTTGTAGTCACATGAAAACATTCTCATAATGGCTTGGTAAGTAAAAGAGTTCCAGAGTTATTACAACATAAAGTGACACATGTCAGATTTCCAAAAATTGGCCTGGTCCTAAAAGAAGTATTCTGGTAAAGTAACTTAATTTTTGAAAAACTGCATTAACCACCTCAGCTCCCCTAGCTTAAACACCCTTAATGACCAGACCACTTTTTTACAATTCTGCACTACACTACTTTCACGGTTTATTGCTCGGTCATACAACTTACCACCCAAATGAATTTTACCTCCTTTTCTTCTCACTAATAGAGCTTCCATTTGCTGGTATTTCATTGCTGCTGACTTTTTTTTGTTATTAATCAAAATTTACCGAAATTTTTGCAAAAAAATTTAATTTTTCACTTTCAGTTGTAAAATACATTTCTATATAAATTTTTCTCTAACTTTATTGTTCTACATGTCTTTGATAAAACAAAATGTTTGGGTAAAAAAAAAATGGTTTGGGTAAAAGTTATAGCGTTTACAAACTATGATACAAAAATGTGAATTTCCGCTTTTTGAAGCAGCTCTGACTTTCTGAGCACCTGTCATGTTTCCTGAGGTTCTACAATGCCCAGACAGTAAAAACACCCCACAAATGACCCCATTTCGGAAAGTAGACACCCTAAGGTATTCGCTGATGGGCATAGGGAGTTCATAGAACTTTTTATTTTTTGTCACAAGTTAGCGGAAAATGATGATTTTTTAAATTATTTTTTTTCCTTACAAAGTCTCATATTCCACTAACTTGTGACAAAAAATAAAAACTTTCATGAACTCACTATGCCCATCACGAAATACCTTGGGGTGTCTTCTTTCCAAAATGGGGTCACTTGTGGGGTAGTTATACTGCCCTGGCATTTTAGGGGCCCTAATGCGTGAGAAGTAGTTTGAAATCAAAATGTGTAAAAAATGCCCTGTGAAATCCTAAAGGTGCTCTTTGGAATGTGGGCCCCTTTGCCCACCTAGGCTGAAAAAAAGTGTCACACATGTGGTATCGCCGTACTCAGGAGAAGTTGGGCAATGTGTTTTGGGGTGTCTTTTTACACATGCCCATGCTGGGTGAGATAAATATCTCTGTCAAATGACAAATTTGTATAAAAAAAATGGGAAAAGTTGTCTTTTAGAGAGATATTTCTCTCACCCAGCATGGGTATATGTAAAAAGACACCCCAAAACACATTGCCCAACTTCTCCTGAGTACGGCGATACCACATGTGTGACACTTTTTTGCAGCCTAGGTGGGCAAAGGGGCCCACATTCCAAAGAGCACCTTTCGGATTTCACAGGGCATTTTTTACACATTTTGATTTCAAACTACTTCTCACGCATTAGGGCCCCTAAAATGCCAGGGCAGTATAACTACCCAACAAGTGACCCCATTTTGGAAAGAAGACACCCCAAGGTATTTCGTGATGGGCATAGTGAGTTCATGGAAGTTTTTATTTTTTGTCACAAGTTAGTGATATATGAGACTTTGTAAGAAAAAAAACAAAAATCATAATTTTCCGCTAACTTGTGACAAAAATGACAAAAAATAAAAAATTCTAGGAACTCGCCATGCCCCTCATGGAATACTTTGGGGTGTCTTCTTTCCAAAATGGGGTAACTTGTGGGGGAGTTATACTGCCCTGGCATTTTAGGGGACCTAATGCGTGAGAAGTAGTTTGAAATCAAAATGTGTAGAAAATGCCCTGTGAAATCCTAAAGGTGCTCTTTGGAATGTGGGCCCCTTTGCCCACCTAGGCTGCAAAAAAGTGTCACACATGTGGTATTGCCGTACTCAGGAGAAGTTGGGCAATGTGTTTTGGGGTGTCTTTTTACATATACCCATGCTGGGTGAGAGAAATATCTCTCTAAAAGACAACTTTTCCCATTTTTTTATACAAAGTTGGCATTTGACCGAGATATTTATCTCACCCAGCAAGGGTATATGTAAAAATACACCCCAAAACACATTCCCCAACTTCTCCTGAGTACGGCGATACCACATGTGTGACACTTTTTTGCAGCCTAGATGCGCAAAGGGGCCCAAATTCCTTTTAGGAGGGCATTTTTAGCCATTTGGATCCCAGACTTCTTCTCACGCTTTAGGGCCCCTAAAATGCCAAAAATCCATGGATCAGATCTGCAAAACACATACGGACGTCTGAATGGAGCCTTACAGGGGGGTGATCAATCACAGGGGGGTGATCAGGGAGTCTATATGGGGTGATCACCCCCCCTGTAAGGCTCCATTCAGACGTCCGTATGTGTTTTGCGGATCCGATCCATGGATCCGTGGATCCGCAAAACACATACGGACCTCTGAACGGAGCCTTACAGGGGGGTGATCAATGACAGGGGGGTGATCAGGGAGTCTATATGGGGTGATCACCCCCCTGTCATTGATCACCCCCCTGTAAGGCTCCATTCAGACGTCCGTATGTGTTTTGCGGATCCTATCCATGGATCCGTAAAACACATACGGACGTCTGAATGGAGCCTTACAGGGGGGTGATCAATGACAAGGGGGGATCAATGACAGGGGGGTGATCAGGGAGTCTATATGGGGTGATCAGGGGTTAATAAGTGACAGGGGGGGTGTAGTGTAGTGTGGTGCTTGGTGCTACTTATTACAGAGCTGCCTGTGTCCTCTGGTGGTCGATCCAAGCAAAAGGGACCACCAGAGGACCAGGTAGCAGGTATATTAGACGCTGTTATCAAAACAGCGTCTAATATACCTGTTAGGGGTTAAAAAAATCGCATCTACAGCCTGCCAGCGAACGATCGCCGCTGGCAGGCTGTAGATCCACTCGTTTACCTGCAGTTCCTGTGAACGCGCGCGCCTGTGTGCGCGCGTTCACAGGAAATCTCGCGTCTCGCGAGATGACGCGTATATGCGTGACTCTGCCTGAGTGAGCCGCCTCCGGAACGCGATCCTGCGTTAGGTGGTCCGGAGGCGGTTAAAGAGGCTGTCCGGTCCCAAAATCAAAATTCTTTTTATGTGTTCCTAACACCCCTTACCATGCATACATATGCCCCCAATACCTGTTTTTCATGTCTGAGCTTTCCTTTCTCCCTGGAAGACATCACATTATCCTGGCAGATCTGATTACTTTCTGCCCTTCATGTTTTGTTGAATACATAACTTTATTAATACACAAGCCTGGCTGCACTGCACAGAGATGAGTCACAGGCTGGACATGCCCCCCACTCTGCCTGCAGCAGCTACTCCATCTATAACTCCTGTGTCTATCTTTCTGCAATAAAAGCAGGCTTCGTTCAGCTGTAGAACAAAAAAATGGCGCACCATAGGGTAATAACGTTTTAGATAGGTAATAAGTAGTATCTCCAAAAAATGGAGGCTCACCTGGTAGAGTTGTGCTAAATTAGGCACAACTCTAATGTAGACGTATGTCAGGTTGGCATAAGCCCCTCACGGCGGATGGTATGCAGCCCGGGATGAGTGCTTCTGTTCAGGGATGCCTGGAATCCCTCAGAAAGCCAGTAGTTCAATAGAGAAAAAGAATGTCCCACGGCGCAAGAACCACCCAGTAGTTGGAATAGAATGAGGGTTCTTTTTTATTAAGCAAGCGGTACAACGCGTTTCGGGGATATACCCCTTCTTCAGGTACAAATGACTTGCATACATACAAGCAAATTACATACATTTTAAAAAACCGCCAAAGACAAAGGGGGCGGGAAAGGGGCGTCTATCTTTCTGCACACAGACATGATTCTACTTCTCACTCAGTGTCTAAATCCCATTACAGACCGTCCACAGGCTCTTCCCTCACCATCTCCAGAGTAATAATAAACAGCTGGAAGCAGCAAGCACACCCACACACATCTACAGTTGTGTTCAAAATTATTCAACCCCCAATGCTGTAAAGGGTTTTAGGGAATTTAGTGTACATTTGTAATTGTGTTCAGAATGAAATCTTACAAGGACTTTTTAAAGAACCAAATGCAACTAAAATGACATCAATTGTTTTTGTAATACAGTATTTAATGTTTTTTTGTGATTTCTTCATTGACACAATTATTCAACCCCTTAAAGACTACCACTCTTAAGAACAGAGGTTCATTCAAGTGTTTTCGATCAGGTTTTGAAAACACCTGTGGATGTCAAGGAGCAGCAATCAAGCATAATAAGCACCAATTAGGCAGATTTAAAAGGACTGTGATACTCAGCTCCTTCTAGACATTTACTGGTGTGTTTACAAACATGGTGAAGTCAAGAGAATGGTCCAGGAAGACAAAAGAAGAGGTGATTTCTCTTCACAGGAAGGGCAATGGCTATAAGAAGATTGCAAATATGTTAAACATACCAAGAGACACCATAGGAAGCATCATTCGCAAATTCAAGGCAAAGGGCACTTGTTATGGACTATTGATACAAAATGGATACTTGCTTGTTGAGGACTATGTTTAGCTAAGATGGCGGCCAGGCATTCAGCCAACACCTATAAACTAGAATCTTACTTTGTGTTTTATCATGTGTTTCTTTGTGGTTTCCGTTCAGCTCAAGCAAGCAGTTACAAAGAAAGAAGAAGTAACGGTTTCACCCACGAGCAAGGGGGGAGGGGGGAGGAATTTCCTCTGGGACGTCAAGGTTACAGAAAAGTATAGAGTTCATAGCCAATAGAAAAGATATACTTTATCTTTCACTCCCCCCTCCCACTTCTTCCAGTCGTAAAACCTATGTATTGTCTGCTGTTTTCAGAAAATAAACCAGAGATACTGTTTTAACTCCGAGCTGTGGGTTGTCTCAGATTTGATCTCTCCGTGCACGTACATTAATTAATTTGGAGCAGTACATCAACCGAACTGGCAGCTTGGCCAGAACCAGAACAATTTTGGCGCCCAATCGTGGGGCTCGAGGATTGGACCCTCTGTTCCCGTACCCCCAGAGACCAGACGAGGAGAGGCGCACTAACGGACACCGGGATCGTAACCCGTGATATGAGGTAAGAAAATTGAGTCATCTTGCCCATAAAGTGTCCCCTGGTGTAGCCTCTTGGTGTTCGTCTGAGGGAGGGGTGCGGAAGCAGTCTGGGACGTCCTCGAGGGCATGAAAGTAAGAACCCCATATGTTTTTTAAAGTCTTGATGTACTGTGTTGTGCCTATAAGTTGTGAAGACCCTGTTGACAAGTATCACTGACTGAGACACGGAGTTCTCCTGTGTGCCTGTATCGGAGTTCAGCCCGGTGTCTGACTCGAATCTCCATAAAGGGGACGATCACAGATGGGTGGAGAGCGGTTCGCGGTAGCCCAGAGTGTGCTGACCGGGACTCAAAGGTCTTCACGTCCAGTGATTACTCTATACAGAGGTCTTTAGGCGGCTTCAGTAGGTACGAGAGATAATGGGAAATGAGTAAAGTGTCCCGAAGGGCTACTGTTCACCTGAACAGTACGTGGCGAACATGAGAGGCAAACGTTTCATAAAAGGATTAACTAAGTTGGAGAAGAGTTATAGTGTCTGTAAAGGAGGCATCCTATGTAGTGCCACCTGGCAAGTGTTGTTAAACGAGAAGAGGGGGAAGTTAGAAGATAATAAATTGACAGACATGGTCCGTGTGTGGTTGGACTGTAGTAAAGAATTTGAACAGACCGGGGGGAACTAAATTTTGATGAGAAAAGACAGAGATATTTCTGTAAGCCTGGTGTTGCATTGATACATGACTTGCCACCACCCTATAATGGCGCCGGGAAGAAAGCAGGTGGGTGGACCTGCAAAACATGTGGTCAACAGAATCCCTCCTCCCGTGATACGTGCCTTCCCTGTGGGGTTCCCCACCCACAAAACCACACCTTGGTAACTACTCCCCGGCACGTCCCATCACTTCCCGTGTTAGCTACAGCGCCATCTTGTCCCCAGGCAACGCCCATGAACGGACCTTTAATATCATTCGGTCCGGACCCCCCCCCGTCACTCCTATGTCACCCTTGCCCCTTCCTACTACCTTGTACCCCATGGTTAACCCGGACGGTACATTCATGCTACCCCACTCACCTGCCACCCTTACTCCTATAATAGTAGGAGGGCAACCTGATGAAGCAGAACAGGGGGATGCAGACGGTGCTGCAGAATCCACAATGGGCATACAAAATGCACAGGGTAATATGCAGACTCCATCACGATGTTCACAAGATCAAATACTGCAGGGTCAGATTACAGAGTTACAAAAGAACTTACAGAAAATTGAGCAGGGAAACCTTGAGACACTGAAAGAAGCCCTAGCACTTAACCGGCCACAGGGACCACCAAAATATGTGTCTTTCACCCCACAACAGTTATTCACCATAGTGAATTTACTGCCTGACCCTGAGACCCATCCCATGCCCTTTTTTCAGGAAACTGTCCCAAGTGCATCAAACCTATGGGTGCACATGGTCGGACCTGCAAAGTATAGTGGAAAACAAGACAGGTGAATACTCCACACTGATAATGGATCAAATCCACATCCCTGAACTTAAAGGTGCTAACTTTGACCCCCGGGATCATGAGTCTGGAGAATTCTTTATAGAACAACTACAGAAATGGGCGAAAGCAAGATTAGCAGACCAATCCACGACATTACAGGATATGACACAGGAAAAAGTTGAAACTGTCGAGAAATTTGCTCAGAGGATTAAACAAAATTACAAAGACATGGGTTTTAGTCAGAATGAGCCTGTTCATCTCAGACTCTTGGCCCGCTCGTTTGTCGATGGTCTACGACCAGAGATAAACAAAGCCCTTGTGACCTGTCGCCCCGAGTGGAAATCCTTGACACTAGATATGTTGGAGCAGATTGCAAAGGGTCTAGAGAGTAAGACAAAGAAAACCCGTGCTGCTGTGATAGCCGTAATGTCAGGAGAAGATGGTAGAGAACACCCACCCCCTTATGTCTGTTATGGGTGCGGCAAGCCCGGACACATAAAACGGCACTGCCGTAGCAAACATCTGTGGCCAACCAATCAACGGCGACAGGGGCGCACTCAGCCCCCTTCATCGCAATAGGACGCTGGCAAACCAGTGCAGGGAGGGGACATTCCATATATGACAGTCTCTACCCCTCCTACCGGTCCCACCCCTCGAGTGACTCTCGAGGTTGCAGGGAAGGAACTTTCGTTTCTTGTGGACACTGGTGCAGCCCGCAGTGTATTATGTGAGACTGCCGTACCTCATTCTTGGCTCACTGACATTCAATTACCTTGTTCTGGACTAGAGGGGGTTGTGCAACATAACTCCGTGACCAAGCCACTCACAGTCACTTCCCCTAGATTCTCCCGGACTAAAACCCCCCAACTCCACCTCCCTGCAGGAGTCATGTCGCAGTTTGTTGTCAGCCAAACATGCCCCTTCAATCTGTTAGGCTCTGATTTTCTTCAGAAAATCCAGGCTAACATACAGTTCAAAGAGGATGGAACAGTCACCCTCGGTACAGCCCTACACCCGGAAGATACTTGCCTCCTTATGGCATTAACCACACTTCAGGATGCTGACTCATATGAACAAGGGGATTCGCTGCAAACCATTTTGCACCTCATCCCCGATACTCTCTGGACCAAAGGACCCCAGGATATCGGACACCTCAATGTCCCACCGGTCACTGTGACCCTGAAGGATCCCAAGGTTCTGCCATACAAAGCGCAATATCCGCTTTCTATCTCACAACAGGATGCTATTACCCTCCAGGTGCAGGCCCTCCTGCAGAATGGGGCAATCAAGATCACTACTTCTCCCTGTAACTCACCCCTTTACCCAGTACGGAAGAAAAGGGAGAAAGGACAGCCTCCAACGTACCGCATGGTGCAGGACCTCCGAGCTGTCAATGAGGCTACTGTTCTTGAGACACCTATTGTCCCCAATCCGCACACGCTCCTTGCTGGCATTCCACCCACTGCCACTACTTTCACTGTCATTGATCTGGCCAATGCATTCTTTTCTGTTCCCTTACATGAGAAATGTCAGTTTCTTTTTGCTTTCACACATGCAGGCAAACAGTACACCTGGACTGTTATGCCTCAAGGGGCTCAAAACAGCCCTTCCTGCTTCAGCAAGGCTATGTCCTCTGTTCTGCAACCCTGGCAAGCAGATCACCCGGATGTGGAACTCCTCCAGTATGTGGATGACCTTCTCCTCTGTGCGGTCTCTCCCCAAATCTGCATGACAAAATCTGTCTCACTTCTCCAGTTTTTAGCCTCTGCTGGATGTCGAGTCTCACAAGCCAAACTACAACTGTGTCTCCCCAAAGTTGTCTTCCTAGGTCATTGCATCTCTCAAGGTCACAAGCACCTAACTGAGGCGAGGAAGAAGGCTATCTCTGACATCCAACTCCCGGACACTCCTCATCAGCTGCAAACCTTTCTGGGACTCATCTCCTACTGCAGGCCTTGGATATCTGATGCTTCTGTCCTCATGCAGCCCTTATATGACTGTATACCTCGTAATGCTGCTACTCCTTTCCAGATGACAATGGAGGCCGGAGAAGCTTTTCAGTCATTGAAGGCCGCCATTGCATCTGCCCCTGCTCTTGGCATCCCCAACTACAACCTTCCTTTCCGGCTGTATGTCATGGAACGCCAAGGTCATGCCACTGGAGTCCTCACTCAAACTCATGGTGGCCGCAATCGACCCTTGGGTTACTATTCTAAGCGTCTTGACCCGTTAGCCAGAGCTGCCCCCTCCTGTGTCAGAGCTATCCATGCTGTCATCTCTCTTCTAAACGTCACATCTGACGTTGTGCTGGGTCATCCCCTCACTATTCTGGCTCCCCATGACATTTCTGCCATCCTCCAGCAGACTCAACCTAAACACCTCACTGCACAGCGCCACCTCCGGCTTCAGTGTAGTTTGCTTCTGCCAGATAATGTCACCATTCAGAGGTGCCACATCCTCAATCCTGCTGCACTCCTTCCGCTTCCAAGGGGGGAGTATAATGGAGATTCTGAAGATTTTATTGATCTACATGCTGAAGAGGATCTTCAGGAAGAAGAACTATGGGCCTCAACCGACTCTCTTTACAAGGAACAAGAACATGATTGCATCACAATGATGGAAGCTGAAGTAGGGACACCACCATCAGTCCAAGACACTCCTCTGACAAACCCTCATTGGATTCTCTTTGTGGACGGCTCAAGGTATGCCGATGACAAGGGGAAATTTCATACAGGCATGGCAGTCACTAGTGAGCATGAAGTGCTGTGTGCAAGACAATTGCGCCCAGACCAGTCAGCACAAGAAGCTGAACTCATTGCCCTCACTGAAGCCTGCCTCATGGCAAAAGACTCTACCGCCAATATCTACACAGATTCTAGATATGCCTTTGGAGTGGTTCATGACTTTGGACTAATATGGAAGGCCCGGGATTACATCACAGCTGCAGGAACCCCGATTAAGAATGCTGCAGCAGTAGCAGCCCTAATGGCAGCAGTACTCCTGCCCAACCAAGTGGCAGTGATCAAAGTAAAGGCCCATACTCGACCCGACACCCTTGAGGCCAGAGGAAACGCCCTAGCTGACCAAGCGGCCAAATCATTAAAAATAAAAAGCTAGCATTTTGTAATTATAAAAAAAACCAGAGCAATGAAGATAAGGAAATCTACAAGATTAGGCAGAGAGAGGCCAAGCAAGTTATAAGAACTTCTAAAGCACAGGCAGAAGAAAAACTAGCTCAGTCTATGAAAAAAGGGGATAAGACATTCTTCAGATATATAAATGAAAAAAGGAAATTAAAACAAGGAATAACTAAATTAAAAACAAAGGACGGAAGGTATGTAGAAGAGAATAAAGGGCTAGCCGACTGCCTTAATGAATACTTCTGTTCAGTTTTTACAAAAGAAAAAGAAGGAGAAGGACCTCCACTAGAAAGGATGACTAATAAATCATTTGATGCATGTATCTTTACAGAGGAAGATGTTCTAAGTTTGCTGTCTAAGGTGAAGACAAATAAGTCACAGGGGCGTGATGAGATACACCCAAAATTATTAAAAGAGCTTAGTGGTGAGCTGGCAAAACCGCTAACAGATTTATTTAACCAATCATTAGTAACAGGAGTCGTCCCGGAAGATTGGAAATTGGCAAATGTCGTGCCCATTCACAAGAAAGGTAGTAGGGAGGAATCGAGCAACTATAGACCAGTGAGTCTGACATCAATAGTAGGCAAATTAATGGAAACCCTATTAAAGGATAGGATTGTGGAACATCTAAAATCCCATGGATTGCAAGATGAAAAACAACATTGGGTTTACTTCAGGGAGATCATGTCAAACAAATCTTATAGATGACTAAAATAATAGACGGTGGAGGTGCAGTAGACATCGCATATCTAGATTTTAGTAAGGCTTTTGACACTGTCCCACATAGAAGACTTATCAATAAACTGCAGTCATTGAGCATGGACTCCCATATTGTTGAGTGGATTAGGCAGTGGCTGAGTGACAGACAGCAGAGGGTTGTAGTCAATGGAGAACATTCAAAACAAGGTCATGTTACCAGTGGGGTTCCACAGGGATCTGTACTGGGACCAATTTTGTTTAATATCTTCATAAGTGATATTGCAAAAGGCCTCGATGGTAAGGTTTGTCTTTTTGCTGATGACACAAAGATATGTAACAGGGTTGATGTTCCTGGAGGGAAACGCCAAATGGAAAAGGATTTAGGAAAACTAGAAGAATGGTCAGAACTCTGGCAACTGAAATTTAATGTGGATAAGTGCAAGATAATGCACCTGGGGCGTAAAAACCCAAGGGCAGAATATAGAATATTTGACACAGTCCTGACCTCAGTATCTGAGGAAAGGGATTTAGGAGTAATTATTTCAGAAGACTTAAAAGTGGGAAGACAATGTAATAGAGCAGCACGAAATGCCAGCAGAATGCTTGGATGTATAGGGAGAGGTATAAGCAGTAGAAAGAGTGAAGTGCTTATGCCGCTGTACAGAACACTGGTGAGACCTCACTTGGAGTATTGTGCGCAGTACTGGAGGCCATATCTCCAGAAGGATATAGATACTCTAGAGAGAGTTCAGAGAAGAGCTACTAAACTAGTACATGGATTGCAGGATAAAACTTACCAGGAAAGGTTAAAGGACCTTAACATGTATAGCTTGGAAGAAAGAAGAGACAGAGGGGATATGATAGAAACTTTTAAATACATAAAGGGAATCAACTCGGTAAAGGAGGAGAGCATATTTAAAAGAAGAAAAACTACCACAAGAGGACACAGTTTTAAATTAGAGGGGCAAAGGTTTAAAAGTAATATAAGGAAGTATTACTTTACTGAGAGAGTAGTGTATGCATGGAATAGCCTTCCTGCAGAAGTGGTAGCTGCAAATACAGTGAAGGGGTTTAAGCATGCATGGGATAGGCATAAGGCTATCCTTCATATAAGATAGGGCCAGGGAATATTCATAGGATTCAGATATATTGGGCAGACTAGATGGGCCAAATGGTTCTTATCTGCCGACACATCCTATGTTTCTATGAAGCAGCAGTGAAAGAGGAAAGAGTCCAGTCAGACCAGATTATGATAACACAGGAAGACCTGGAACAAGAAGAAATCACATGGGACCTACTGAAACAAATGCAGAAACAGGCCACTCCCAGGGAAAAGGAAATCTGGCTGAAAGAATCAGCCCTCGAAGAAGAATCTGGACTCTGGACACAAGGAAAGAGAGTCTGCCTACCCAGAGCTCTTTATCCCCTAATAGCCTCAGTGGCCCATGGGCCCACCCACCAATTCAAAACCATCATGAAAGAGCTAATTGACAAAATATGGGTGGCCCCAGGGATAACCCCTGTCCTGGTGAGACATACTCAAGCGTGTCTCATCTGTGCAGAGTGTAACCCCGGCAGAACCGAGCCCACTCCCAGAAAATGTCTCCCGAAAGCCTTATATCCCTTTCAGAGGATACAAATCGATCATATCCAGATGCCAATGTGCCAAGGGTTTCAATATGTGCTAGTAGTGATAGACTTGTTCTCTGGGTGGCCAGAAGCCTACCCCGTCCGAAACCAGACAGCAACCACTACTGCAAAAAAACTGATGCAGGAGCTTGTCTGTAGGTTCGGAGTACCTGAGGTCATTGAGAGTGATCAGGGCCCAGCATTCACTGCTAGTCTAACCCAAGAGGTCTGGAAGATGGTAGGGTCACACCTGGCGTGTCATACCCCATACAGGCCCCAAAGCAGCGGCAAAGTCGAAAGATTGAACGGGGTGTTAAAATCTAAAATCCTGAAGATGACCAGGGAGACAGGGCTTAATTGGGTTCAGTGTTTGCCTATAACCCTCTTTTCAGTTAGGCATACACCAAGGCCCCCACACAAACTAACCCCATATGAGATCTTATTTGGAACAGGGCCAAGAATGGGACAGTATTTCCCACAACAGTTACAAATGCATTATGAATCTGTTGCAAAATATGTGATAGCCTTGAGCAAGCAATTGTCTAATATACATGCACAAGTTTTCTCTTCCATTCCAGATCCTAACTCCCTGGAGGGAAGCCACACTCTCAAACCTGGAGAGTGGGTGGTGGTCAAGAAACACGTCAGAAGCACCCTCGAACCACGATACGAGGGACCTTATCAGGTGTTGCTGACCACCCCAACCTCTGTGAAACTCGAAGGGAGACCCACCTGGATCCACGCTTCACATTGTAAAAGAGTGAAGGCTGTCCCACCGTCCCAGGAACCATAAGCCATGAGGATTCACATACTGATCATGACTTTGACAGTGGGCATATCTGCAGTATTCACACCACTGGGTGATGAATGGGACAATTCACTGATACGGCACCATCAAATTTTAGTCCAGGGGTTGAAGGAGACTGAAACTCTGAGAGATTGTTGGATCTGTACCCACAGTCCCGTGAGTTCAACCAGTATGCCTCATTTTGCAATACCCCTGGACCTTTCTGAACTGATTGACCTGTCTAATTCTACCATCTTTCTCACTAGTATACACCAAGTTAAATCCAGTACAAACAAGGACAGGGAAGTAGCCTTACCTGTTGCAGGGTGGGCAGATGCCCCATGGCTCATGATAAACAGATCAGGACCCTCGGTAGATTATAGCTCTACTCCTTGGCAAGAGGGACACTGGGCTAATGTCACATGTTTTCCTAGCTGGACACACTGTTATTGTCTCCAAGTACAAACCAAAGGTATGACATTTAGTCCACACATACACTCAGGTTGCAATGATTCAAAAACAGACAGCCACGTGCAGTGTATTGGTGTAGATGCTGAGAACGGAAAGGATCTGCCCTGTAACAACCGTACTGTACAGGATCTCCGGACAGGTATATTAGCTAACGACACCGAAAGTCAGTCAAAAGGATATGAGTTGGCGAAAGGGACACAATTAGCCAAACTAATTACCCGATTATTCAATGGCACAGCAGTAGCAGTTCCAGACGACATATACTTAGTTTGTGGACACAAAGCATACAAATGGTTATCCGAGAATGTCACAGGACTGTGCACCATCGCCAGGCTTACTCCTGCTACCTTTATAGTACCACACTCTGAAATTGACATAAATGCAGTACCTAAACACACCTTGTATCGTAGGGCCAAAGATAACACACCCAGACCAAATGGCAAGCCACATGTAGTAGAGATGAGCATTACCAACAAAATTGTTAGTTCCATCTTCATATATCCCATGATAATGCAGATGTGGGATCATCTGGTAGTAGCAACAGACTACCTGGATGACCAAATATGGGAGGTGATGAGACTTATGAATACCTCAAACATTGTGCAAAACCAGTTAATCATTGTCACCAACCAACACACATTAGTTCTAGATTATGTTACAGCTAAAGATGGAGGTATGTGCCAGATTGTGGGACCCTCTTGTTGCCATTACATAGACCCGCAGGGTAATTTGCAAGTTAAGGTGGATATAGAGAAGATGGCGGATTTAAGAGATAAATGGCTGGATGCACATAAAGCTGATAAAGATACATGGTGGTCTGATACCTTCTCTTCCCTTAACCCCAATAACTGGTTCAAAGGTATTGGGGGTTGGCTCATGGGAATTGTCCAAGTAATATTGCAGGTATCCCTAATAATATTGGTGATATATGTAGTGATTAAGCTCGTTCTTATTTGTGTGACCCGCTTTTCAAAAAGAATGAAGAAAACTGATCAACGACCTATTATGCTCCTCTACGATGAGGAAGGACAGAAGGAAACATCGTTCAACACAGCTCCCCCTCCTCACAATGATGCCTGGCTGAGATAGGGTGAGATGAATCCCAGGGTATTACCACAAGTCCGAGCAACCGGGAGCCTACCTATAAGGGGTAGGTTGTCGCCACTGCGGGTGAAGAGGATACGAATGGTATGCCCAGGGGATTCGCTAGGCGAAGGGAAAGTCTACAATCAAGTTTCCAAGGGTGGACTGTTATGGACTATTGATACAAAATGGATACTTGCTTGTTGAGGACAATGTTTAGCTAAGATGGCGGCCAGGCATTCAGCCAACACCTATAAACTAGAATCTTACTTTGTGTTTTATCATGTGTTTCTTTGTGGTTTCCGTTCAGCTCAAGCAAGCAGTTACAAAGAAAGAAGAAGTAACGGTTTCACCCACGAGCAAGGGGGGAGGGGGGAGGAATTTCCTCTGGGACGTCAAGGTTACAGAAAAGTATAGAGTTCATAGCCAATAGAAAAGATATACTTTATCTTTCACTCCCCCCTCCCACTTCTTCCAGTCGTAAAACCTATGTATTGTCTGCTGTTTTCAGAAAATAAACCAGAGATACTGTTTTAACTCCGAGCTGTGGGTTGTCTCAGATTTGATCTCTCCGTGCACGTACATTAATTAATTTGGAGCAGTACATCAACCGAACTGGCAGCTTGGCCAGAACCAGAACACATTGTTGAAACGCTACCTGGTCGTGGCAGAAAGAAGATGCTGACTTCGACTGCTGTGCGCTACCTGAAGCGCAAAGTGGAGAAAAGTCCCTGTGTGACTGCTGAGGAACTGAAAAAAGATTTGTCAGATGTGGGTACTGAAGTTTCAGCTAAGACAATAAGGCGCACACTGCGTAATGAAGGCCTCCATGCCAGAACTCCCAGGCGCACCCCCTTGCTGTCTCCAAAGAATAAGAAGAGTCGACTGCAGTATGCCAAAAGTCATGTGGACAAACCACAAATGTTTTGGGATAGTGTTCTGTGGACTGATGAAACAAAATTAGAACTGTTTGGGCCCATGGATCAACGCTATGTTTGGAGGAGGAAGAACAAGGCCTATGAAGAAAAGAACACCTTGCCTACTGTGAAGCATGGCGGGGGGTCAATCATGCTTTGGGGCTGTTTTGCTTCAACAGGTACAGGGAAGCTTCAGCGTGTGCAAGGTACCATGAATTCTCTTCAGTACCAGGAGATATTGGATAAAAATGTGATGCAGTCCGTCACAAACCTGAGGCTTGGGAGACGGACCTTTCAACAGGACAATGATCCCAAGCATACCTCCAAGTCCACTAGAGCATGGTTGCAGATTAAAGGCTGGAACATTTTGAAGTGGCCATCGCAGTCACCAGACTTAAATCCGATTGAGAACCTCTGGTGGGACTTAAAGAAAGCAGTTGCAGCGCGCAAGCCTAAGAATGTGACTGAACTGGAGGCTTTTGCCCATGAAGAATGGGTGAAGATACCCGTAGATCGCTGCAAGACACTTGTGTCAAGCTATGCTTCCCGTTTAAAAGCTGTTATAACTGGAAAAGGATGTTGTACTAAGTACTAAGATTGAATGTCACTTGGGGGTTGAATAAAACTGATAATAATGTGAGCACAGAAAATACATTTGTGGTTATTTCATTATAAATGTTGTGTTATATTTGTCTGACTTACAAGTGCCTCTTTGATTTAATTGTAAACAAGATGACTGAAATGATCAAAATCAATGTCAAACTGGCCAAAACACTCAATTTCAGTGGGGGTTGAATAATTTTGAACACAACTGTATATCTAATCCTATCCTATGTGATACAGCCTGCTGAGCTGTGCATCTAAACTCATTACTGACTGTCCACGGGCTCTTTCCTTACTATCTCCAGAGTGTGATAAACAGTTGGAATCGGCAAGCACGTCCAAACACATCTGTATCTAATACTAACATGTATGTGTGCCTGATACAGGGCCTGTTGTGTGCGATACTGCCTGCTGAAGTGTGTACTAATTCCATTTTGTATCATAAAACCTGTTGAGCTGTGTAACTAAACCTTTATGCACACAACCGTATCCATTTTGCAATCCATAATTTTGCAGTCCCATTGAGTTCTATGGATTTGAGGTCCTCATTTTGAAGGCCAGAATAGGACATGTTCTGTCTTTACTGGAACTGACATACGGATGTAGAAAACACACTGATGATGTCCATGTGTTTTCCACATCTGTATGTCAGTTCTGCGAAAGATAGACATGTCCTATTCTGGTCCTCATAATGCAGATCTAAAACCCATAGAACTCAATGGGACTGCAAAAAAAATGTGAATCGCACACGGACAGTAACCTTATTTAGTGGATACGCAACTTGCAGACCGCAAATCCGAAAAGGTTCAGTGCACGAGCCTTATCACTTTTACTGAGCGCCCGTAACAGTGACATCCACAGCGCCCCCATAACAATGATGTCAACAGCGCCCCAATAACAGTGACGTCCACGGTGCCCCCATAACAGTGGCATCTACAGTCCCCCCATAACAATGACATCTATAGTGCCCCCATAACAATGACATCTATGGTGCCCCCATAACAGCACCATCCACAGTGCCCCCATAACAGTGCCATCCACAGTGCCCCCATAACAGTGCCATATAACAGTGCCATCCACAGTGCCCCCATAACAATGACATCCACAGTGCCCCCATAACAGTGACATCCAAAGTGCGTCCATAACAGTGCCATCCACAGTGCCCCCATAACAGTGACATCCACAGTGCCCCCACAACAGTGACGTCATTAGTTGCCCCATAATAGTGACGTCCACGCTGCCCCCATAACAGTGACATCCACAGTACCCCCATTCTGCCATCCATTGCCCCCCTTGTGCCATCCAGTGCCCCTTGTGCCATCCAGTGCCCATTTGCCATCCAGTTCCCCTCTTTGCCATCCATTGCCCCCTGTTTGCCATCTATTGCCCCCTGTTTGCCATCCAAAGTGCCCCCTGGGACATGCACAGCATAGCGATCAGCCTCTGTGGCTGATTGCTATGCTGTCACTCCTGCACAGCGCTTATATCGCGCTGTGCAGGAGTCAGTACAGGCTTCACATAGAAGCCTGTACACTGCAGAGAGCTGCCGGCAATCCCACGCATGCGCACTATGATTTAGCATAGTGAGCTTGCGTTGTAAGTGAAGACGCCCTTTCTTTTGCAGAAGGCGGTGATGTCATTCATGACGATCCGTCTCCTGCACAAGAAAGGAAGAGTGAGACTCACCGGAAGACAAGAAAGCCCGACAAGAGCAGTCACGTGACCGGGTGGTGGATCTTGGAACCGGCTGCACTATGGAAGGTAAGTATGTGCTCAATAATCTTTCTTCCACAGATTAACTTTTAATCCCCAAAAAAAGGTTAAGCCCGGAGAACCCCTTTAAGGCTGCAAGCTATGACTCAACCAGAACCCATACCTATACATATAATCAGATTTTTTATTTACCTTGTACTCCATTTCTCTAGCTCCTGTGTGAGCTTGCAACACACAGAGTATCATGGCGCCTGCTCTTCCCTCACAAAACGACAATCTCCACAATCCCTAGCTTTTCTGCTGTAAGTGTTGATGTTTATTGATTGGCTGCCTGATATTCCAGCCCAGTCACGCCCCCTACTCAGTAATCACCAGCACACTGACACGCCCTTTGTTTCACAAGACATTTAGCTAGAGAACTGATAGCAACACACTGAGCATGCTCGACCTAACAAAGGCTCAGAACTACAGGTCAATGCCGTGGTAATTTATGAGAAAACTCAGTGGGCAGCAGAGGAGGAAAACTACTTTTATAACTACTGAACGGTAAATATGTGAAATTTACATTATATTAGGTAATAAGTTATATTTATGGTAACCGGAATACCCCTGTAAGGTGAAAAATGGCTTGGTACTAAAGGGGTTAAGCCCCGTAAGCCAATTCAGACCCCTTAAATAAATACATACACCATACCCCCTACAAATACAGAGAGACTACAGTAGATCCCCTAATTAAATACAGATTTTTCCATAAGTGGCAAACTGAAATGCAGTGAAATAGACTGACATCTTCATAGGGAACCTATCATATTGTATACATGGCGTCTGAGCTGTAGGAAGTGGGTTATAGAGCAGGAAGAGCTGAGCAGGTTGATGTATAGTGGGAAAAGATTCAGTATAAGGTCGGGTTCACATCTATTTTTTCCATTGTTCTGCTCCATTAGAGAAGCAAAACAG
Organism: Bufo bufo; assembly: GCF_905171765.1. Classification (NCBI taxonomy): domain Eukaryota; kingdom Metazoa; phylum Chordata; class Amphibia; order Anura; family Bufonidae; genus Bufo; species Bufo bufo. The sequence continues at coordinate 197,572,278 of NC_053390.1, forward strand.
AGATAATGGAAGTGCGAGATAGGGCACAAAACGGACCCTGGCAGAGCTGAATAGACTCTATTGACTACAATGGAGTCCGTTCAGTTTCCTATCCATCCTGTTTTTTAACGGTGGGCAGGGAGAGTCAGGGGCTCATGAATATTCAGGACTCATCATTATCAGCTGGAGCTTTTCAATACAAGATGTTGGCAGATTGACTGGGTCAATTAAAGAAAGTGACCCAGCATTTTGCTAAGAGAATCAGTCACTTATTTATGTTGCCCTTAGTTAGGACACCATAAAACTGGTGACAGGTTCCCTTTAAGTGCTGGTGTAGTATTTCGGAAGGATAACCAATCTTCCCATATTTTTTGAAATGTTGTGTGGGATCTTTTCTCCCAGGCTGACAGTTCCTCCATGTAGTAAATATCGTTGACCTTATTTAGCCACTGTGAAACGGTCGGTGGTGTTTTTTGATTCCAATATTGTGGTATAAGGGATTTTGCAGCAGCCATGAGGTAAAGGAAAAGTCTGGAGAAATATTTTTTATGTGAATTAATGGGGGGCTTCCATTCTACCTCCAAACTCCAACTGAACCCTACTGCAGCCACCTACAATATATGAGAGGTTGTCGTGCATGCTTGTGGCTCTCTCTTTTGACAGGGCCACGGACACTTATCAGAGAGTCTTCCTGGCTATCAGTTTCACAGTGAGCCACACGTTTCATATGAAGAGTGTGGAAGCAATTTAGAACATCTAGGAGAGGTGTATGTAAAGCCTATGAGATCTTACCCCGGAAATTAGGATAACCCTGCTTCAAGATAACATTGTTAGTCTCCTTAAAACTGTCTCCCTATAACAGAGCCATCTTCTTTTCTATGACTGCTGTATGTACTAGAATAAAGACTTCTTTGAAAGCTTCTGTCCACTCTGTTAAGCAACCAAAAGTGAAAGGTGAAAAAAAGTTCAATAACACTTTTGTATACAAGCCAATAAATGAGGCCACATGATTTATCATGTAAAGCTCATAATAGGATCATTCAGGGATAAATTACAAACCATTTATGTTTTATTAAATGTACAGTATTTACAAGTCACATCAAAGCATTCTGAAATTAAGAAGTTGTGTGAAACTGGAACAAGGAAGATATTCTCCAGAATCACTACTCTTAGGCCTCTTTGACACGGGCGTCAAGCGTGAGGGCCGGATAGGATGCATTGCGGGAAAATGTGTGACTTTTTTGCATGAGTGCAAAGCGTTTTAATGCGTTTTGCACTGGTGAGAAAAATCGGCATGTTTGGTACCCAGACCCGAACTTCTTCACAGAAGTTCGGGTTTGTGATCGGTGTTGTGTAAATCATATTATTTTCCCTTATAACATGGTTATAAGGGAAAATAATAGCATTCTTAATACAGAATGCTTAGTAAAATAGGGATGGAGGGGTTAAAAAAATAAAATAAAATAATTAAACTCACCTCATCCACTTGTTCGCGCTGCCCAGCTTCTCTTCTTTCTTCTTCTTTGATGACCTGGGAGGAAAAGGACCTTTGGTGATGTCACTGCGCTCATCACATGATCCATCACCATGGTGATGATTATGTGATGGACCATGTGATGAGCGCAGTGACATCACCAAAGGTCCTTTTCCTCCCAGGTCATCAAAGAAGAAGACAGAAGACGAGTCGGGCAGCGAGAACAAGTGGATGAGGTGAGTTTAATTATAATTATATATTTTTTATCCCCTCCATCCCTAATTTACTTAGCATTCTGTATTAAGAATGCTATTATTTTCCCTTATAACCATGTTATAAAGGAAAATAATAATGATCGGGTCCCCATCCCGATCATCTCCTAGCAACATGAGTGAAAATCGCACCGCATCCGCACTTGCTTGCGATTTTCATGCAGCCCTATTCACTTCTATGGGGCCTGTGTTGAGTGAAAAACGCACAATACAGAGCATGCTGCGATTTTCACGCAACGCACAAGGGATGCGTGAAAATCACCACTCATGTGCACAGCCCCATAGAAATGAATGGGTCCGGATTCAGTGCGGGTGCAATGCGTTCACGTAAAACTCGCCCGTGTGAAAGAGGCCTTATAGGGCTAACCACAAAAAGACTTTACACAAAAGACCATTGGTCAATATATGCATAGTAAGCCTCAGTGTACACTACATCTGTGTACTGTATGAGACATATATACTGGTACTCTATAGAGTGCTTCTTTAAATGGAGTCTGTTAGAACTTTTAACCATGCGACCGTAAACTGTTAACAGCACTAGTTGGCGCTAGGGAGAGCAGGACAAATATATCTCTTTTAAAGCTTCTTTCATTAGGGGTAGTAAGAATATGAAGTTTTATTCTGGCAGATTCTGATCTCTTGCATGTTAAGGGAGAAGTTTTAATGTGAAGAGCTCTCTGCTTTGATCTACTTCACGCCTCCCCCTGCTCTAGGTGACAACTGTAGTGGTCTCCTAGTTAGATGATACAGCTGTCACTCAGAGCAGACAGAAGGGGGTTGTAAAGCAGCCCAGTGCAGAGAGCACTTCACACTGAAGCTCTTCTCTGGGCACTTAAGATAGTAAAGCCTGGCAGAATAAAGCTTTAAATTCTCATTACTGCTGATGTAAAAAAGATCTACAAAAAGGTATGTTCTCTCCCCAGCCCCTGGCATAGCATTAACCCCATGCCAATACGTGTTTTTACAGCGGTCATTAAGGGGCCTTCTAGGCTGCCACCCTTCTACCGATACAGAGAAGAGCAGGAGCTTAGCTCTCTCATGACAGCTGTGCTCCTGATGTAACGGCCAGGATCGGCAGAATCGCAAACCCCAGCCCTTTGACCATAGCATCTAAGGTCTTTCAGAGGGAGGGGGCTGCCTCTGTTAGGTATCAGCACAGCTGCAAATTAAATAGTGGAGTGTCCCATTTAGCCCATCCAGAAGCACGGCCTAACAGCTTGTTTGTCAGAATCCTTCTGACAGCATAATACACTGTACTACATAAGTAGTATAGTGTATTTCTGGAAGCGATCGAACGATCACAAGCCAGAGTCCCCTTGTTTAACTAATAAATGGTTAAAAAAAAAAAAAAGTTTAATTTAAAAATCTCCAATTTGAAAACCATATGCATCTTTTTTTCAATGCAAAAATGCTTCTCAATGGAAAATAATCACGTTTATCTCGCATGGTGAATGCCGTAAAAAAAAAGAAATCTAGAATTACTGTTTTTTGTATATCTGCCACAAAAAAAGATAATAATTACTCTTACCGGTAATTGGATTTTCCTTTAGCCTCCACAACGGCACTACGTGGAGGATTACCCCGCCTTCTCCAGGGACAGGAAACAGCTTTCGAGCCCAGCCAATAAAGGGCCCCCTCCCGCTTACCTTGTCAGTTAGTAACCTAGTACTCAAAGATAGATGCAACAATTCAAATTTAATGAAGTAAATAATATCAATAACAATATCGTTCAACATACGAGGTCAGGATTAATTCTCCTGAGCGTAAAAGAAATGAAAATGTTAAATATTCAAAATTATCCCCTCTTTTTTTATTTTATTTTGGGGGGGGGGAATTCCTCGTGCCGTTGTGGAGGCTAAAGGAAAATCCAATTACCGGTAAGAGTAATTATTATCTTTTCCTGACGCCTCCACAACGGCACTACGGGGAGGAATAATATAGAAGACATGATTAGGGTGGGACAACTGCCGACAGGACTTTGCGTCCAAAAGACAAATCTCTATTTGTAGAGACGTCCAATCTGTAATGTTTAAAAAACCATGTGGCTGCCCGACATATTTCTTCTATCGAAGCCGAGGCCCCTTCAGCCCAGGATGTGGCCAATGCCCTGGTGGAGTGGGCTCTCAACAAGGGTGGAGGGGCTAGCCCTTCTGTTTCATAGGCTAAGACAATGCAGGCCTTGATCCATCTTGAGATGGAAGTCTTGCTAGCTGCCTGTCCACGATGTAGACCCAGATATTGCACAAGTAGCTGGTTTGATTTCCTTAGATCTTTTGTGGCCTCCATATATTGTAGGATGCATCTCCTAAAGTCTAGGTTATGAAATAGTCTTTCCATCTCAGAGGACGCCTGGGAACAGAAGTAGGGAAGAGTAACTTCCTGTTGACAGTGGAACTTTGTTACAACTTTAGGCAGAAATTCAGGAGCATGTTTCAATATGATTCTATCCTTTAGAATCCTAAGATAAGGAGCTAGGATAGAAAATGCCTGAATCTCCCCTACTCTTCTTGCTGTGGTGATGGCTAACAAAAAAGCTGTCTTGAGGGTCAATGATCTCAAGGGGATTTCAGCTAAAGGTTCAAAGGGTGGATACATTAATCTGGATAGTACCAGATTTAAATCCCAGGGCGGAACGGAAGATCTTAATCTTGGGCGGATTCTAATTGCCCCCCTAAGGAACCTTTTGATAACATTTATGTCTGATATCTTGGTATTTAAGAACACACTTAAAGCTGCTACCTGGACTTTTAGGGTACTTACAGATAGTCCCTTATCTAGTCCTGATTGAAGGAAGTCCAAGATTAGCGCCACCTGAAGTTCTCCGGAAGGGTCATATTTATCGCCACTAAACCTCAGAAAGGCTTCCCAAGCTCTCAGATATATTCTTGATGTAACAGGTTTTCTACTTTGCAAAAGGGTGGATATTACTGCCTCTGAAAAACCTTTCCCTCTCAGTATACTCATTTCAGCCTCCAGGCTGTTAAGTGAAGCTGGGTGACTCTGGGATGAACAACTGGGCCCTGAGACAATAGATCCGGCTGGGGAGGGAGAATCCAAAAGTCTTCCCCTGCCAGGTTCTTTAGGACTGGGAACCACAATCTTCTGGGCCAGAACGGAGTTATCAGTATGATCTGGGCATTTTCCTCCATGATCTTGCCTAGTACCCTTTGTATCAGGGGAAAGGGGGGAAAGGCATAGAGAAGTTGCTGGGGCCAAGGTGTTGACAAAGCGTCCACACTCAAGGGGCAATCTAGGACTGAGAGGGAGAAAAAGTCCCTGACCTGTGTGTTTTTTCTTGTGGCAAACAGGTCGACACTTGGAGTGCCCCATCTGGAACAGATTTGCTTGAAGAAGACCTGTTTGTTCAGAGTCCATTCTCCTGCCTTTAGTTGGTCTCTGCTGAGGAAGTCCGCCACTTGATTTTCTTTTCCCCTCACATGGGTTGCGGATAGAGACCGTAGGTTTTTCTCTGCCCATCTTAGGATCTTCGCTGTCACCAAGGAAAGGGAGCGACTCCTTGTTCTCCCTGCTGTTTCAGGTAGGCTACAGTTGTTGAATTGTCTGATAGAATCTTTACATTCTTCAGGAGGACGAAAGGGGCAAAGGCTTTTAGGGCTTCCCATACTGCGGTCAACTCTCTCAAGTTTGACGAGGCTTGTCGAAGGTGAGAATCCCATAGGCTCTGCTGCAACCGTTTTCCCCTGTGGGCTCCCCACCCGTGTTGGCTGGCATCCGTAGTGATGACGACTTGATTTGTCAGTTTCCAGGACAAGGATATTTTTACACGAGATGGAATTTTTATTCTTTTGTTTAAGGAAGTTTGTTTTTTGTCCCAGCTCTCCAAAAGAAAGGACTGGAGTTCTCTTGTATGGTGCTGGGCCCATTTTACCGATGAAATTGTTGAAGTCATTAGACCCAGGATTGTCATTATTTTCCAGAGGGAGGGACGTTCCTGTCTCCGGAAATTCTTGATGCTGGAAATCAAGGTGTCCTGTTTTTGCTCTGGAAGGAAGGAATACATTAGTATTGAGTCCAGAAGAACTCCCAAAAATGTCATTCTTTTTGAGGGAAGTAGACATGATTTTTCTTTGTTGATCATCCATCCTAGGTTGGTCAGGGTGTTCTGTATAATCTGAAGATGACAAAACAAGAGGTTTTTCGATGGAGCCGCAATCAAAAAATTGTCCAAGTATGGGATCAATAGGATCCCTGCCAGATGAAAATGTTTTGCCACTTCCGTCATGACCTTTGTGAATAGTCTTGGAGCTGAACTGAGGCCAAATGGAAGAACCTGGAACTGGTAGTGACATAGGGATCCTTTGAACCATACTGCCGTCCTCAAAAACTTCTGGTCTTTCTCTCGGATTGGAACATGGTAATAGGCGTCTGCCAGGTCTAATTTTACCATGAAACAGTCTTTCTGAAGGAGGTTGGTCACGGACTTTATTGACTCCATTTTGAACCTTTTGTACACTATGTACTTGTTCAGGGCTTTCAAGTTTATAATTGCTCTGAAGGAGCAGTTCGGTTTCTTTATCAGAAAAATCGGGGAATAAAACCCTTCCTTTTGTTCTTCCACTGGTACAGGAACGATAGCCCTCTTTTCCAGCAGGAGTGATATCTGTAGGTCCATAGCCTCTTGATTCTCCGCTTTTAGTTTTATGTTCTCCATATATCGGTTTGGGGGATAATGATTGAATTCCAGACTGAATCCATTTTCTATCCCCTCTAGTACCCAGGGGCAAGCTTGAATGTTCTCCCAGGCAGAGTGGAAAAACTTGAGTCTTCACCCTATGGCCACTCTGGCGTCATTGGGAGGATGTGCGGGCAGACTTGTCGGGGTTAAACAAGAACCCTTTTCCTTTCCCTCTGGTAGACTGCCAAGACTGCCCTGAATCTTTCTTTTTTTGGTCAAATCTACCACGTTTCTGGGGACAAAAGGAACGTCTTTTGTAAAAAAAACTTTGATTCAGTGGGAAAGCCCTTTTTTCTATCCGAGGCTTTTTCCAGGATGTCATCTAGAGCCGTGCCAAAAACTCTGTCACCTTCACATGGTAGAGAACAAAGTTTATTCTTTGACGCCGTATCACCTGACCAGGTACGCAACCAAATAGCTCTCCGTGAAGCGTTTGATAGGGCGGCTGTTCTGGCCGATAATTTTACTATATCTGCTGAGGCATCAGCGATAAAATTTGAAGCTTGCTTCAGTATAGGGATTGAAGCAAGGAAGTCTTCTCTGGGCGTGCCGGATCCAATATGCTCATCTAATTGTCCCAACCACAGAGACAGGGTTCTGGCGGTGTAGGTTGCAGTAATATCTGGTCTCAACACCGCGGTGGAGGATTCCCATGTCTTTTTTAGGAGACTTTCACATTTTTTATCCATGGGATCCTTGAGAAGTCCCAGGTCTTCAAAGGGTAGGGCAGATTTTTTTGAAATTCTTGCCACGGGGGCATCCACCTTAGGCGTTTTATCCCAAGTGGCCGAGTCCTCTTCTCCAAATGGATATTTCCTTTAGAAAATTTTAGAGGCGGATTGCCTCTTTTCAGGGTCTTTCCATTAGTTTTGGATTAAGGACTTAATATTAGCGTGGACAGGAAAAACAAGTTTTTTTCTTGTCTCCTAGAGCTGCGAACATCTGATCTTGCACAGATAGTGTCTCTTTCGCTTCTTCCAGATTAATTGTAGCTCTGATATTTTTTACCAAGACGTCTGTCTCTTCTACAGAACACATGGGTCGACCATAAGGGGGCCTTCCGAAATATCAGAGTCTGGACCCGATGAAATTTCTCCATCATCCAAATCGGAATCTTGCTCCACAATGGAGGTGTTAGAGGTAGAAGGTCTGGGCTGTATGGTGGATAGCTTTGCTTCTACCGCTGACCCTACTTCTTCTTTAATGATATTTCTCAGAGTCTCCACCAAGGAAGGGGTTTCTTCTGAGACCACTTTGTCGCAGCATTTTTGGCATAAAGATTTTTTATGAGAGCCAGACAGCGCTTTTTTGCACATAGCACATTTTCTTCTGATGGATGGCTCCTTTTTAGAAGATTCTCTTCCCTAGGAGACACAACAGCAAGAATAGTTTTATCTATATCCCCTTTTTTTATTTTTTTTTATTTTTAGGAACCACCACCAGAAGAAAACCGAGTGCAAGTATATACAAGTGCATTGACAAACAAACACCCCTCATACATGGAGTAGGGAGGAGGCTTACCGGGCTAGAAGGCCTGGAGGAATCTGTGGGCTCTCTGGGAGAGTCATCTTCGGCATGCATCGTCAGTTCGTTCTTCAGGTAGGCTACAGTGAAGCACTTTAATAACTGCAGGACCAGAAAATCTGGGTAGAACGCTGCCGACTGGTTGTACTTCCACCTTATGTATTAAGCTCCGCCACCTCCCATGCGCCACGCCGGCCCCTTCTAATGACGCGATCCGTCATAGAGGCAAGCGCCCGCAGCTATGGGAGGAATAAGGGGGCGTGCCCAGGCCCAGGCACGCCCCCTCAAGCCGCACAGAGACGCCGGTTCTCATAGAACGCGGAGAAACAGCCCGGGGTGACCAGCGCAGCTGGGGTTTCACCAAGGGAAGGAAGGACCAAGCTATCGGGTCCCGTGATCCTCTCCCCTGCGACGGCCCTCCGGCAGCGCCGGGACAAACAAACCAAAGGCCATGCGGAATAATGCTGGTGCTCGAGATCCCGATCCTTCTGAGGGACAGAACACAACTGACAAGGTAAGAGGGAGGGGGCCCTTTATTGGCTGGGCTCAAAAGCTGTTTCCTGTCCCTGGAGAAGGCGGGGTAATCCTCCACGTAGTGCCGTTGTGGAGGCGTCAGGAAAAATTAAATTAAAAGTGATCAAAATCTGTTATGTATCCCAAAATTAAACCAATGAAAACCACAAGTAGTCCTGCAAAAAAGTCAAGCCGTCAGACAGCTTTATAGAAAGCAAAATAAAAAAGTTATTGGTTTTATTGTGCAGAGTAGTAAAATACATTTATATATATTTGGTATTGCTGTATTCGTACTGACCCAGAAGTAAAAATAAGGTAATGAAGAAGGTGCAAAGTGAACACTGCAAAATTTACAATGTAAAAAGTCATTTTCTCCCCAGAACGTTAAAGGGGTTATGTCACCTCAGCAAATAGCATTTTTTATGTAGAGGAAGTTAATACAAGGCACTTACTAATGTATTGTTATTATCCATATTGCTTCCTTTGCTGGCTGGATTAATAATCACATTATACACTGCTTGCTTCTATGGTTGTGACCATCCTGCAATCCATCAGCATGGCTGTGCGTGCATACTATAAAAAAGCAACAGCCTATGTGCCCTCCCACGGTCACAGTCACCTTAGAGGCTGACGTTTTTTCCTATAGTGTGCAAGTACGACCATCACTGATGGATTGTAGGGAGGTCGTAACCATGGAAACTAATAGTGTATAACTTGATGGAAAAATGAATCCAGCCAGAAAAGGAAGCAATATGGACAATCACAAAATATTACTAAGTGGCTTGTATTAATTTTCTGTACATCATAAATGCCACTTACTGAAGTGACAAACCCCCCTAAGGATAGTTAATCAATGAGTATATGTACCCATAAAATGGTGCCATTAAAAACTACAACCTTTAAGGCTACTTTCACACTAGTGTTCAGAGCGGGTCCGTCTGATGTCTGCTCAGATGGATCCGCTCCTATAATGCAGACGTTTGTATCCGTTCAGAACGGATCCGTCTGCATTATAGTTTGAAAAAAAAACTAAGTCTGAAAGTAGCCTGAACGGATCCGTCCAGACTTTACATTGAAAGTCAATGGGGGACGGATCCGTTTGAAGATTGAGCCATATGGTGTCATCTTCAAGCGGATCCGTCCCCATTAACTTCCATTGAATGTCTGGACGGATCCGCTTGCCTCCGCACGGCCAGGCGGACACCTGAGCGGAGCAGAGGCTGAACGCTGGCAGACTGATGCATTCTCAGCGGATCCGCGTCCACTGAGAATGCATTAGGGCTGGACAGTTGCGTTCGGGGCCGCTTGTGAGCCCCTTCAAACGGAGCTCACGAGCGGACACCCGAACGCAGGTGTGAAAGTAGCCTAAGCATGTTTAAAAATCAGTGCTGTCTAATAGCGATCTACCTCTGGCAAACCACTAGACAACATAGGGGGTGGGGGAGCGATGGTATAGTGATCGCTCCTCCCCATGCTGCGGTGGAAAACACTGTATGTAATAGCAGAGGTCTCTTCCGCTAGCTAGCAAGTGATTTCCGGGAGGGAACGCTTGCCTCCCGACAATTGCTTGCTGATCTGCCTGTCTAATACAGGCTTTACTCCCATTTTATAAAGTGACAGCATATTGCTAAGATATGCCAAGACTTTATCAGTGAGGGTCTTTCTAAGATGGGAATACACCTTTAACAGATCATCGAATTGCCCCTTCGCAAAAAGGCAAATAGTTGGTATCCATCTGATGGATCCATTTTTTTGTTCATGGGGAAGTGAACTTTTTTGGGCCTTTTTTCATGACTGCCACTGACCTCTCTTTTAACATACAGATGCAGCCTTCGTTAAATGAACATTTGTCATGCGATGAATGGAGTGACATTTCTACGAATGTTTGTTAACGTGGTTGCACGCTTCACAGGAAAAGATACAGCCTGCTGTGTCTGCATGTTAGTTTTTGGTTTCACGTTTCACACAATGCTGTAGACATGTGCATACTGTTTGCAGTGTAACAATTGTTTCTCCACATTTAATGTCCTCCATTGTTAGCTGAATTGAATGTGGCTCAAAAGATAGAAAAAAGGGATCCTTGCTGTACAGTATTTATTTACAGACTTCCTTTTTTTATTTTAAGGCATCATGCACACAACTGTTTCTTTGGTCTGCATCCGATCCACAATTTTTGCGGATTAGATGCAGACCCATTCATTTCAATGGGGCTGCAAAAAATGCGGACAGCACACCGTCTGCTGAATGCATCCGAATGTCTATTCATCCAAAAAAAAAGAAAAAGAAAATAGAACATGTCCTATTCTTGCCCATTTTGCGAACAAGAATAGGCATTTTTAACTTGGGGTAAGGTGTGCGGAACACATTGCCGTTATCCGTACTTTGCGGATCCACGATTTGCAAACCACAAAACAGATATGGTAGTGTGCATGAAGCCTAATTTTAAGACTTAAACTGTCAACCATATGGCAAAACTTATTGTGAATTGAGCCTACATGATAATTCCTATTAGGACACTTAACAGTTGTCAATTAGATATGAAAGCATCTCTGTTGGGTTACATATTTAGTGTCACCTCATGAAGAATTATAGTAAGCTTACAATGTCTGTAAACAGTGCATGCATCAACTGTGTATTCTCGATAACTATGTAAAAAAGTACAAATCAAATAATTTACAACGGTGGAATACATAATCTTGTTAAGTGACGTCATTAAACAAAACATAAAAAAAGCTGTAAAAAAAAACAAAAAAACTGCACAAAAACCTAAGTGTTCAGACATGTGAAGTGTTTCTTTGAATGATGGTCCTATGTTACTACATGGAGTTGTGGAGGACATCTCTGTGGTGGGGCACTCTGAGCCCTACTTGTTGCTGAGGAAGCCAGTCGAGTCTGAAGCCAGCTTATGTAATCCTCTAATGACATCTGCACTACATGTTCTCTTACAAACTGAAAAACAGAGAGCAAAAAAAGAAATAAAACACAGTATGAGGTAGTACAACAATGAACTGATTAAAAGAATCAATTTCTGTTTTGAATAGAAGAATTAAAGCGTAAATTAAATATTTATGAAGGTCATTTTTTAAAGGGGTTGTTAAACGAGAACTAAAGTAAAAAAAAACATAAATCATACAAATGCATTTAATCCATTGTGTATGCACAGCTATATCTACGATGTGCTCCCCAAACTGCTATCATAAGTAGTTTAAGAGAGATCTTGCAGACAAAGTACTTTGTCTTTTCCCTAGTCCATCCCCATCTTTGGCTACAGAATGGCTGACTGAATGAGCCCAACATAACACACAAATACTGAACAAGAAGTTCAGGAAATGAGAGGCTTAACCACACTGAAGGCAAATCAATCTGCCTACACTGCTATAGGAGTCCCTGCTCTTGGCCCCCATGGCCACTTTCCCTCCCACTCCCTTGAGATCTGTCAGCTGCCTCCCAGCCTTTTCAACTTGCTCCTTTCAATTCATCCCATTTACCCATTGACAGAGAGAGTTCAGCAGTGCAGAGAAGTATTAAAGAGCCTATAAGGACCTGAATGATGTCACCATGTGGGTGGAGCTCATGTGCTGTGTGTCTGTGAGAGGTTAGCGTTTACCTATACAAGTTGTCAAATACTAGGAGTTGTAGTTATTTCCTTATGCTCACTCCCTGTACTGTCCTCTGATAGCTCCCAATCTCCTAGAAATGCTGGGAGTTATAGCTATTTCCTATTATATCACTCTCCATGTAATGGCCACTGATGCCCCATAACAGTCGACATGCTCAGAGTTGTAGCTCTCTTTCTTCTTATACCTCTTTTCATGTAATGGCCTCTGATGCATCATAATAACAGTCTGGACATGCTGGGAGTTTTAGTTCTCTCCTCACATCCCTCTCCACGTAATGTCCACTGATGGCTCATAACAACAATCTGGACATGCTAGGATTTATAGTACTGTCCCCTTATAACCATCTCTCTATAAAGTTCACTGATGCCCCAGAATAACAGTCTGGACATGCTGGGAGATGTATTTGTCCTATTTTTACAAAAAAGATCACACAAAGAATCATCATCTCCAGCAGTGCCTGACAACAGTCCATTTTTGTAGCATCTTTAGTGGAAGACAGTGTATGACATCTGTCTGAAGCAGCCATTTAAAGTATATATCATGTGACAAAACTTGATGTGAACACAGCCTTGCATGCCTGACTATCATTATGTGACTTGTTATGGCACTATTTAGGAATACGTAGTGGGATTTATCTTGGTAGATTTACTATTCTGCAGTCTATTACAGCGCCTCATGATTGTAACAAAATTGTACTATTACTAACTAGGAGATTCCTTCCAACAAAATAGCCACTTGCTGTATGGACAAAAGTGATCCACATTAAACCCAGCACCCTCCTACAACACTTCCTGACGTACGTATGTGCTCCAGCATAAGAGAAAACGAGGGGAAAACAGACATGACTGCAGCCTAAGAGAACAATGCAATGCTTTTCTAGTTTATTTTTTCAAGCTCTGCAGTTGTGATATTTGATGAAAAATGAAGAGACTCATGTTATGTTTTCTTGGTTGGTCTTTTTTTTGTGTTTGGGTCCTGGCTTTAGTTACCTTTTAAGACATCCCCATCCGTTTTTTTTTTGTCTCAGAACATCCACCGGAATTTGGGGGGGAGGGCGCGGTTGTTTACTATTCCTCCTTATTGGGAGAGTATTCTGAATGTTGTTCACTGGTCTGCACAAGCTGGTCCAAGCAAAGAGACTGAGCTTTTGAGTGTGAATGACCACCCTCAAAAGGACACACCCTCGAAAGGAAAAAATAAATAATACTCCAGGGGCACAACATTATCTAGGTGGTTATACATCTCCTCAGAGCATACTAATTTATTATGTTTTGTATGCTTTTATTTAGTGTGTTCCTTTTATTTTGTAATGGTATTTATTTTTGCCATATGAATTTGTTTGTAACATGTATATATGGCTCCTATTACAGATGTGCCCTTTCTTAAAGCGGGTATTCCATTATTAACTGTATGGAATGGTAAATTTAGTGGATGAGGGTCTGAGTCCCGGCAGCCCCACCGATCAGCTGTTTTAGGAATCTACAACACTCACCAGACCTCTGGTGAGTGAAGCGGCCTCCCAGGTACTTACCAAGCACAGCACCGTACATGATATAGCGACTGTGCTTCGTATTGCAGCTCAGCCCCATTGACTTGAATGGGGCTAAGGTGCAACTATGCCATGTGACATCCTTGTCCATCTCCTTGCACAGGTAGCCGGCGGTGCTGCGAAGGAAGCCTGCCCCTTGTTACACACAGATTGTTAGAGCGCCTGCACAGACGTTCTTCTTTGAAAACCTGACTCTTCCCATATGCATGGCCACTGGTGCATGCAAACAGTGTTTCTTTAAATGGAGGTGTCTGTCGAGAAGGTCTGATCTCATGAGCTGCCTTTGTGGCTCGCTCCTGGAACCGAAGGTCAATGAGGGTAACTAGACATACCAAGGCCTATAGAGTCTTGACCCACCAGTTTATCCTTGATTCGCCTTGACAACCCTTCCTAAAAGTCTGACATTAGAGTTTCATTATTCCAGGCCAACTTGGAATAAATTGATTAGGCAACTGTGAGATTGTCCTGACACGGTTCCAGTAAAGAGGAAGTAGCAGAAGAGTCCCGGCGAAGCAGCAAGGGATCAGGCAATACTCGTAGTCAGGAAACAGGCCAAGGTCAGGCAGGCAGAGTTTGTGTGTATCTGAGAAACAAGTCAGAGTTCAGGCGAGGCAGCCGAGGGTCAAGATTATCAAAATTTTAGTTATTTAGTTTAGGGAAAAGATGACTGAGGGGATATCTAATAACTATGTCTAACTATATCAAAGGTCAATACAGAGATCTCTCCTATGATCTATTTATAACCAGAACTGTGCTGTGGGGACATCCTCCATGTCTAAAGGACAGAAGGTTTCTCCATCGTAAAAGGGGATTCTTTACTGTAAGAGCAGTGAATCTAAGGAACTCTCTGCCAAGAGGTTGTGATGGTGAACTTGCTAAAAAAAGTTCAAGAGGGGCCTGGATGTACAGGGAGTGCAGAATTATTAGGCAAGTTGTATTTTTGAGGATTAATTTTATTATTGAACAACAACCATGTTCTCAATGAACCCAAAAAACTCATTAATATCAAAGCTGAATATTTTTGGAAGTAGTTTTTAGTTTGTTTTTAGTTTTAGCTATTTTAGGGGGATATCTGTGTGTGCAGGTGACTATTACTGTGCATAATTATTAGGCAACTTAACAAAAAACAAATATATACCCATTTCAATTATTTATTTTTACCAGTGAAACCAATATAACATCTCAACATTCACAAATATACATTTCTGACATTCAAAAACAAAACAAAAACAAATCAGTGACCAATATAGCCACCTTTCTTTGCAAGGACACTCAAAAGCCTGCCATCCATGGATTCTGTCAGTGTTTTGATCTGTTCACCATCAACATTGCGTGCAGCAGCAACCAGAGCCTCCCAGATACTGTTCAGAGAGGTGTACTGTTTTCCCTCCTTGTAAATCTCACATTTGATGATGGACCACAGGTTCTCAATGGGGTTCAGATCAGGTGAACAAGGAGGCCATGTCATTAGATTTTCTTCTTTTATACCCTTTCTTGCCAGCCACGCTGTGGAGTACTTGGACGCGTGTGATGGAGCATTGTCCTGCATGAAAATCATGTTTTTCTTGAAGGATGCAGACTTCTTCCTGTACCACTGCTTG
Organism: Bufo bufo; assembly: GCF_905171765.1. NCBI lineage: Eukaryota > Metazoa > Chordata > Amphibia > Anura > Bufonidae > Bufo > Bufo bufo. The sequence goes on from NC_053390.1 coordinate 197,587,506, forward strand.
AAGAAGGTGTCTTCCAGAAACTGGCAGTAGGACTGGGAGTTGAGCTTGACTCCATCCTCAACCCGAAAAGGCCCCACAAGCTCATCTTTGATGATACCAGCCCAAACCAGTACTCCACCTCCACCTTGCTGGCGTCTGAGTCGGACTTGAGCTCTCTGCCCTTTACCAATCCAGCCACGGGCCCATCCATCTGGCCCATCAAGACTCACTCTCATTTCATCAGTCCATAAAACCTTAGAAAAATCAGTCTTGAGATATTTCTTGGCCCAGTCTTGACGTTTCAGCTTGTGTGTCTTGTTCAGTGGTGGTCGTCTTTCAGCCTTTCTTACCTTGGCCATGTCTCTGAGTATTGCACACCTTGTGCTTTTGGGCACTCTAGTGATGTTGCAGCTCTGAAATATGGCCAAACTGGTGGCAAGTGGCATCTTGGCAGCTGCACGCTTGACTTTTCTCAGTTCATGGGCAGTTATTTTGCGCCTTGGTTTTTCCACACGCTTCTTGCGACCCTGTTGACTATTTTGAATGAAACGCTTGATTGTTCGATGATCACGCTTCAGAAGCTTTGCAATTTTAAGAGTGCTGCATTCCTCTGCAAGGTATCTCACTATTTTTGACTTTTCTGAGCCTGTCAAGTCCTTCTTTTGACCCATTTTGCCAAAGGAAAGGAAGTTGCCTAATAATTATGCACACCTAATATAGGGTGTTGATGTCATTAGACCACACCCCTTCTCATTACAGAGATGCACATCACCTAATATGCTTAATTGGTTGTAGGCTTTCGAGCCTATACAGCTTGGAGTAAGACAACATGCATAAAGAGGATGATGTGGTCAAAATACTCATTTGCCTAATAATTCTGCACTCCCTGTATTTCTGAATAATATTACAGGCTAGTTATTAGATTAGATTTCTGGAGAAGTGCTGTTTATCCAGGGAGTTATTCTGACTGCCTGATTGGAGTTGGGACGGAATTTTTTTCCCTCTAAGATGAGGAAAATTGGCTTCTATCTCATATGTTTTTTTGCTTTCCTCTGGATCAACTGTGCAGAATAACAGGCTGAACTGGACAGACCTGCCTTCAATGTGCCTCTGTGGCACATGTCCAATCTTTTGCCTTATCTTGCGTATCGCAGACCCATTGAAGGCAATGGGCCCACACAGCCATGCAGCGTTCATATGGCCAATGCCCGTGTTTTGCAGACCGTTGTTTTACGGTCTGCAACACGGGAATGGTGGCAACACAATTGTGTGAATGTACCCTTTCTATGTTACTATGTATGTTACTACATTACTATGTTACCAAAAACTCAGGCACCTTCCACTATTGAAAGGCAGCTTAAACACAATCAAGTAGCCAGCCGTAGGCAGGAACAGTTCAGGACGTGAGCTGAACTTGAAAGATACCACCACATGTGGCGGAATACATGCGTAGTACAGTACCAAAGTGTATGAGTTTAAACAAATCTCAAGTACACTTTGCAAATGTTTTCTGTGTGAAACTTGACCTGCTGTATGAATTTAGGAATTTACAGCATGTCAATTTTGTTTGCAATTTTAGCTGCGGATGTTATCCTTTTCTAGAGGTCTGAGATAAGCGACAACACTACATCAAATCCACACCAAAAAGTGCTAATGTAGAAACACAAAAAATCATCATGAGCATTTGTGCGGACTTTCTGCACATTTATCTAAAAGGCTGTTCGCACCACAGATTTTGAAAACACGTGAAAAAATACACATGATTCCAAGCTGATCCACAGGTTTTTTTTCAGGGTGTTTTTTCCCACGTTTTTCCTGTGTTTTTTTTTCGCGTTTTTAAAACTTTTTTGACACTTTTTTAACCAATGGGTGTTTTGAGGCAGAAATGCTCCAAAATGACCGCCAAAAAACTCAGAGTCATCAAGAGTGTACAAACACCCTAGAGACAGGATGGGGAACCTTGGAAGCAGGAGCAGACCACGGCCTGCAAGGAAAGCACATGGAATTTTGGAGCCAGGGCCATCTATCAGCAGCAGAGGAACAAGTGGGTCCGGGTCGCCAGGCAAAAGAGAGCAAGACCTGGTTAGCCAGAACCAGCCCTGTACCTCACATAGATCCAAAGATCTCCCCATTAATCACTCTGATAGATTTATTCAAGCTCGGAAATCAGCGGGCGTGACCTTTCTCGGGGGTATGTGTCCTTTCTCTGGGGGAGTGACCTTTCTGCTGCAGTAATCTACCTGTAATTGTCACAGCTTGTAACTGAAGACAAGGCTGAAGGCACTTGAAGGATGGAACTGAGCATGAGAAATAAAGAAAACAATAAACAGAAGGTGGGATTACGCATTATGCATTCTAACCCCTTCAACCCCGGGACTGTTTTCACCTTCCTAACCAGGCCATTTTTTGCAAATCTGACGTGTCACTTTATGTGGTAATAACTTTAAAACGCTTTTACTTATACAGGCCATTCTGAGATTGTTTTCTCGTCACATATCATACTTCATGACAGTGGTAAAAATGTGTAAAAAAAAATAAAATTGTATTCATAAAAAAATACCAAATTTACCAAAAATTTAGAAAAATTTCCAAATTTCCAAATTTCAATTTCTCTACTTTTATAATATATAGTAATACCTCCAAAAATAGTAATTACTTTGCATTTCCCATATGTCTACTTTATGTATGGATCATTTTGAAAAATACTTTTTATTTTTTGGGGACCCTAGAAGGCTTAAAAGTTTGGAAGCAAATCTTGATATTTTTCGGAAAATTTCCAAAACCCACTTTTTAAGGACCAGTTTAGGTCTGAAGTCACTTTGTGAGGCTTACATAATAGAAACCACCCAAAAATGACCCCATTTTAGAAACTACACCCATCAAGGTATACAAAACTGATTTTACTAACTTTTTAACCCTTTAGGTGTTCCACAAAAATTAATGGAATATGGAGATGAAATTTCAGAATTTCATTTTTGTCACACACACAGGGGGTGGGGTAGTGACCACTGATATCCACCCTCACCCCTGTCCCTGCCTACTTGCCTCGCAAGTCCTAGCGACAAGGGACAACTGGTCGACAAACCATTAGCTAGGATAGTGCGGCGAACACAAACAACACAAACAGAAAGGTCAAACAAGCCGCGTCAAAACCAAGAAAGCAAAAAGGTACCGGAGGAGCAAGCAGAGAATCATCAGGACAAGCCGAAGTCAAACCAGGAAAGCACGCCAAGACCAGAGGATGAGACGGACGGGAAATCGGAAGCCAAGCAGGAACAAACAAATCAGATGAGTATCATGCAGGAAGGACCTCAATAACAGGATCCGTCCTGCCGCAAGTGTGAAAGTAGCCTTACCTGAGGAATTAGGACATGTCACTTTTTTATAGAGCAGATCGTTACAGATGTGGCAATACCTAATATGTCAACTTTTTCTTATTTATTTAAGTTTTACACAATAATAGCATTTTTAAAACCGAAATAATGATATTTTAGTGTATCCATACTCTGAGAGCCATAGCTTTTTTATTTTTGGACCGATTCTCTTAGGTAGGGTCTCATTTTTTGCGGGATGAGGTGACGGTTTGATTATTTTGGGGGCATACGCCTTTTTGATCACTCGCTATTGCAATTTTTGTGATGTAATGTGACAAAAATGGCTTTTTATTTTAAACATTTTATTTTATTTTTTTACGGTGGTCACCTGAGTGGTTAGGTCATGTGATATTTTTATATAGCTGGTTGCTACGGACGTGGCGATACCTAATATGTAAGCTTTTTTTTTTCACTTTAGCACAATAATAGCAGTTTTGAAGCAAAAAATAATCATATTTTAGTGTCTCCATTGTCTGAGAGTGATAGCTTTTTTATTTTTTGACCGATTCTCTTAGGTAGGGTCTCATTTTTTGAGGGATGAGGTGATGGTCTTATCTGTACTGTTTTGGAGGGCATACACCTTTTTGATCACTTGCTGTTGCAAGTTTTGTGATGTAATGTGGCAAAAATGTTTTTTTTTTACACATTTTTTTTCTTTTTTTATGGTGTTTATCGGACAGGGTGGATGATGTGATATATTTATAGAGCCGGTCATTTCGGACGCGACATACCTAATATGTGTGGTTTTTTTCAGTTCTTTTATTATAAAATAAGGGGAAAGGGGCGTTTTTTTCTTTTTTTACTTTATTAATTTTATTACTTTATTAATTTTATTAAAAATACTTTTTTTTTAACTTTTTTTTCTGATGTTCACTTTTGGGGGTCTGATCCCCTCTGCAATACATTACAATACATCTGTATTGTAATGCATTGCCTGTTAGTGTATGACACTGAGTCATACACTAACAGGTTGCCTAGGAGACCCAGCCTGAGGCCGGATCTCCTCAGCACCCGTAGAAAGCAGTTCCCGATGCCGTGCAAGGCATTGGGCAGCCTCTGCACGGCATCAGGCTGCCTTGTCACGCATCGTGTCCCTGCCACAGCAGCGCGGGGACTCTATGTGCTCACTCACCCAACACAAACCCCTTCTCGACCCGGACCGCGGCATAGAAGGGGATAATTCGCCGGCATCAGCTTTTACAGCGATGCCGGCAGATACAGCAGGGGCTCGGCTACCAGGGACTGCCAGGCCCCTGCAGTGATCGCCCGCGCACCACTCCAATGCCCGGGCGATCACCATGACGTACTATTACGTCAAATTGCGGGAACGCAGTGGTTCCCATGACGTAATAGTACATCTTAGGTCAGGAAGGGGTTAATGAATATCTCAGTGGCTAGACAAAATTGTAAATTACATGCAGTTGAACATGTATTCAGATCCAGGTGCAACATCTTTTAACTTGTCTCTAATCCTGCAGGATTTTAAACAAACAGAATTACCTGTGAGCAATCTATCACCATATATTCCCATGTTAAAAAAAAAGTGCACATCGAACATATATGCTGTAGGAAGGCACAAGAGTCCGTTGTTGACGGAAGGTATGTGTCACCGAGGTTCCTGGCCTCGGTGAAGTAAAAGCCGTTTTTTTCAGGTGTCAGCGGCAGCTAATGCTGATTGACACTTTGCTATTTTAGTATGGCTGTATAGCTGATCCGGGACGGCTCTTACTGAGAGTAGTCAAAGTGATGGGTGGGTGACTACTCCCCACGTTCCAGGCCGGGTCTTGACTGGCCTATAAAAAACCCAGCCAGCAGTGTCAGCTGAGAGTGATTACCTCTCTCTGACAGAAGAGCTCTGGCAATCGCTGGTGTGGGAACTGAGCCCTGTGCTGGGCTGAAAAGCTGAGACCTGTGTATTGGGAGTGCAGGCCATCTAAAGCCTGCAATTTGACTGCTGGAGGCAGAACCGCCGACAAGATCACGTTTTTTTGTTATGCACAAACTTTCTACTTGGTGTTAACAAACACCAACCTTGCAAAGAGTGTTTTTTGTTTGACCTTATGTGTGAATAAACACGGACATTTGAATTATGAACTTGTACTTTGCCTCTGTACTGCACCCGCTTATCCCAACTACCAGAGTGAATCTCAACAATGCATAAAGCATAGGAAACTAGCACATGTGCAGTGTAAGGCCTTGTGCACGCGAACATATTTTCGGTCCACATCCGATCTGCATTTTTTTGGGATACGGACCCATTCACATCAATAGGGCCACAACAAATGCGGACAACACTCAGTGTTCTGTCTGCATCCGCACATCTGTTCCGTGGCGTCCGCATTATTTTAGAACATGTCCTATTCTTATCCGCATTTCGGACAAGGATAGTACTGTTCTGTTAGGGGCCGACTATTCCGTTCCGCAAAATGTGGAATGCATATGGCCGGTATCCGTCATGCGCATAAGCATAAGCCGAGTTATTTAGTGGAGGCTGCTGATGGACTGGTCTGGTCAGGCCCTACATCATGCTGGGACTGGACTGCTGTGTAAACTGGGCAGCTGGCCGTACTACACAAGGGGGCTCTGCTGTTCAGCAGGGGACAACAGTGCTGATGGGCTTATAACAGTATATTAATAAGCTGATCATAGAGCTGTAAAAAGCAAGATTACACAAAACAAAAGGCTTTATATTTAGCTGTGGGTGGTGTGACACAGTGAGGGGTTGTGTCTGGCAAGGCAGGTACAGTTGTGCTTATAAGTTTACATACCCTTGCAGAATTTATGATTTCTTAACCATTGTTCAGAAATGATGATGAATGATAACACAAAAAACTTTTCTTTCACTCATGGTTAGTGGTTGGCTGAAGCCATTTATTGTCAAACAACTGTGTTTACTCTTTTTAAATCATAATCACAACACAAACTACCCAAATGATCCTGATCAAAAGTTTACATACTCCAGTTCTTAAAACCATGTATTGCCCCCTTTAACATCAATGACAGCTTGAAGTCTTTTGTGGTAGTTGTGGATAAAGCTCTTTATCTTCTCAGATGGTAAAGCTGCCGATTCTTTCTGGCAAAAAGCCTCCAGTTCCCCAAAACTCTTGGGCTGTCTTGCATGAACTGCATGTTTGAAGTCTCCGCAGAGTGGCTCAATGATATTGAGGTCTGGAGACTGAGATGGCCACTCCAAAACCTTCACTTTATTTTGCTGTAGCCAATGACAGGTCAAATTGGCCTTTTGTTTTGAATCATTGTCATGTTGAAATGTCCAAGTACTCCCATGAGCAGCTACCGGGATGATGAGTGCAAATTTCCCTCCAGTATTTGTTGATACATTACTGCATACATATTGCCATCAATTCTGACCAAATTTCCTGTGCCTTTGTAGCTCACACACCCATAAACATGAGCGATCCACCACCATGTTTCACAGTAGGAATGGTGTACTTTTCATCATAGGCCTTGTTGACTCCTCTTCAAATGTAGCGTTTATGGTTGTGTCCAAACAGTTCAATTGACTTTGTGCCAGAAGGTTTGAGGCTTGTCTCTGTGCTGTTTGGCATATTGTAAGCGGGATACTTTGTGGCATTTGCGTAGTAATGGCTTTCTTCTGGCAACTCGACCATGCAGCCCATCTTTCTTCAAGTGCCTCCTTATTGTGCATCTTGAAACAGTCACACCACATTCTTTCAGACAGTCCTGTATTTCACCTAAAGTTTTTTGTGGGTTTTTCCTTGCATCCCGAAAAATATTTCTGGCAGTTGTGGCTGAAAGTTTATTTGGTCTACCTGACCGTGGTTTGGTTTCAACAGAACGCCTACTTTTTCACTTAATTAAAGTTTGAACACTGCTGATTGGCATTCTCAAGTCCTTTGATATTTTCTCATATCCATTTCCTGTTTTATAGAGTTCAACTACCTTTTCCCGCAGATCCTTTGACAATTCTTTTGCTTTCCCCATGACTTAGAATCCAAACATCAGTGCAGCACTGGCTGAAAGATGCAAGGGTCTGTCAGGAGTCAAGAAAGTCATTGACCTTTTATACACACCCACTATTTAAAAGCAAACAGATCACAGGTAAAGATGGTTACCTTTAATAGCCATTGTAACCTTTTTGTGTCAAGTTGTGTGCATGTAATCAGGCCAAATCACCAGGATATGTAAACTTTTGATCAGGGTCATTTGGGTAGATTGTGTTGTGATTATAATTTAAAAAGAGTAAACACAGTTGTATGACAATAAATGGCTTCAGTCAACCACTAACCATAAGTGAAAGAAAAGTTTTTGTGTAATCATTCATATTCTCTTAACAATGGTTAAGAAATCATAAATTCTGCAAAGTATGTAAACTTATGAGCACAACTGTATTTTCCTCCCAGCATGTGCGGCTGGGCAGGTTTCCAGCCAGGTGAGGTCAAATACCAGACCGGAGTTTAAGTGCCGTTCCGGGTTTTGGCAGCACCTGGCTGTCCTTAAATAGGCAGCTGGGCTCAGCAGAGATGTCTCTGTTTTTGGGGATCTGAGGCTTTGTGTCGTGCTGGAGGGCTGAGAGCCGCATGCTGGGGAAACAGGCCCGCTAAAGCCTGCTGTGGACTACTGGAGGCAGAACTGCCAACAAGGTGACTTGTGTTATATGAAATTTCCACTGTGTGTGAATTAACACCAAGAGTGCAAAGTTACGTGCTGTTTTCTGCAATTGCCTCAAGTGTGAATAAACACTGATGTTTTGAGTTAAGAACTTGTATTTTGCCTCTGTACTGCGCCCGCTTACCCTATCTACCAGAGCGAAACCCCACAATTGGTGGAGGATGTGTGCAGAGTCAGTGTTTCCCCGTTTTGTGGTTCATCAGGATATGTTGTATTGGGTAAACCAACTAAGGGGTGAGCCTATTGAACAGTTGGTGGTCCCCAAGGCTTATCGCAAGCTTGTGTTAGATCTAGCCCACCAACACATTCTTGGGGGTCACCTGGGGCTGAAGAAAACTCAGGATCGTATTCTACAGCAGTTTTATTGCCCCAGCATATTCAAAGAAGTGGAAGGGTTTTGTAAGTCTTGCCCGACCTGCCAGATAACTAGCCCCCAGCCACACTTCCGTAGTCCCCTAGAACCTCTCCCGATTATCGAAATACCGTTTGACCGAATAGCTATGGACCTCATAGGCCCAGTACCGAAGTCCGCAAGAGGGCATCAACACATCTTAGTCATTCTAGACTACGCCACTCGGTACCTGGAGGCGGTGCCACTGCAACATACCTCGGCCAAACTCATAGCTAAGGAGTTAATGGAGATGTTTTCCTGAGTAGGACTACCTAAAGAGGTTCTGACTGACTAAGGGACCCTTTTATGTCCAAGGTGATGAGAGAAAACTCTCGTAAGTTGCTGCACATATAACAACTACAGACGTCTGTTTACCATCCGCAAATGGAGGGACTGGTGTAACGGTTTAACCAAGCATTAATTTTTTTTTGAAAAAGGTAGTGTCTAAAGATGGGAAGAACTGGGACCTCCTTCTGCCCTATCTCATGTTCGCAGTGCGAGAGGTACCCCAGGCCTCTACTGGGTTCTTGCCCTTCGAACTGCTATATGGCAGACACCCTCGCGGTCTCTTGGACGTGGCCAAAGAGGCGTGGGAACAACAACTCATTCCACATAAAAGTGTCATTGAGTATGTTATCTAGATGCAAGATCGGATAGAGACAGTGTTGCCTCTTGTTAGGGAGCATATAGAGGCAGCTCAGCGAGCCCAGAGTCGGGTCTATAATCGTCAGGCCAGGGTCCGGATCTTTAACCCGGGTGATCGGGTTTTGGTTCTGGTGCCGACTGTGGACAGTATGTTCCTAGCTAGGTGGCAGGGGCCCTACGAGGTACTTAAAAAAATTGGAGATGTAAACTACAAGGTACACCAGCCAGGGCGGCAAAAGCCAGAGCAGGTTTACCATGTGAATTTACTCTAACTGTGGAAAGATAGGGAAACCTGTACATAAGACAGACCGCGGCCGGGTTTTCTAGGAGAAGAGGTACCGGCCCCTCTGTATAATACAAGATAGGCAGCTGCCACAGTAAAAATTGCTGACAGCCTCTCCTCTAAACAGACTCAGGAGGCCAGAGAGTTCGTTAGTCGGAACACAGATGTGTTCTCGGACTTCCCTGGACACACTTCCATAATCCAGCATGACATTGTCACTGAGCCTCATTGAAAAGCCCGATTAAAACCGGGTACCCGAGCCTAGGTGACAAGCCATATTGGAGGAGGTGCAGCTAATGTTGCAGCTAAATGTCATTGAGGAGTCCAAAAGTGAGTGGGCCAGTCCTATAGTATTGATACCCAAGCCGGACGGGACGTTGTGGTTTTGTAACGACTTTCGAAAACTTAAAGAGGTTTCCAAATTCAATGCATATCCCATGCCCTGGGTGGATGAGCTCATCGAGAGGTTAGGACAAGCCCGGAATTTTTCTGTTTTAGACCTCACGAAAGGGTACTGGCAGGTGCCCTTAACGAAGGCTGCCAAAGAGAAAACTGCATTCATCACGCCTGAGGGGCTGTATCAATATAAGGTCTTACCCTTTGGTCTGCATGGCGCCCCCGCCACTTTTCAGCGACTAATGGACATTGTGCTTCGTCCACATCGTCGGTACGCTTCAGCTTACCTGGATGATATTGTCATCCACAGTACTGACTGGGAAAGTCACCTACCAAAAGTGTAGGCTGTAGTGGACTCCCTTCGGAAAGCTGACCTCAATGCTAACCCAAAAAAATGTGCGATAGGGTTAGAAGAGACTAAGTACCTGGTGTATGTCATTGTCATCCAACCCCAAGTGAACAAAATAGAGGCGATATGGAATTGGCCCTGACCTGTCACCACTAGGCAAATAAAGTCATTCCTGGGAATGGTGGGCTAATACATGAGGTTTGTTCCCCACTTTGCTACTCTAGCCGCGCCCTTGACAGGGCTCTTGAAGGGACGAAAATCAGTGATGGTTCGCTGGGATAATTGGGCGGAAGAAGCTTTTGCCGCTTTGAAGTCGGCCCTGTTTGGGTCACCGATTTTGGTGATGCCTAACTTCAAGAGGGAGTTCTTGGTACACACGGATGCCTCCGAAGTAGGCTTCGGTGCTGTACTGTCTCAGAAAGTCAACAGGGAGGAGCATCCTGTTGTCTGCCTAAACCGCAAGCTCACCCCAGCTGAAACCAGATACAGTACAGTGGAGAGAGAGTGCCTGGCTATCAAGTGGGCACTCAAGTCTCTCTGCTACTATTTGTTGGGGAGAAAGTTCTGCCTGGTGACCGACCACTCCCCTCTCAAGTGGATGAGCCATGCCAAAGACATGAATGCCCGGGTCACCAGATGTTTTTTGACTCTGCAGAACTTTAAGTTCTTGGTAGAACACAGAGCAGGCCGGTTGCAGGGAAACGTGGATGTCCTGTCCCGGGTGCATTGTCTGGCGTGTGTCCACCCCCTCAGGGTTGAACAAAGAGGGGTGGGGGGTATGTGTCACAGTGAGGGGTTGTGTCTGGCAAGGCAGGTATTTTTCTCCCAGCATGTGCGGCTGGGCTGGTTTCCAGCCAGGTGAGGTCAAATACCAGACCGGAGTTTAAGTGCCGGTCCGGGTTTTGGCAGCACCTGGCTGTCCTTAAATAGGTAGCTGGGCTCAGCAGAGATGTCTCTGTTTTTGGGGATCTGAGGCTCTGTGCCGTGCTGGAGGGCCGAGAGCCGCATGCTGGGGAATCAGGCCCCCTAAAGCTTGCTGTGGAATACTAGAGGCAGAACTGCCAGCAAGGTGACTTGTGTTATATGAACTTTCCACTGTGTGTAAATTAACACCAAGACTGCAAAGTTACGTGCTGTTTTCTGCAATTGTCTCAAGTGTGAATAAACACTGACGTTTTGAGTTAAGAACTTGTATTTTGCCTCTGTACTGCGCCCGCTTACCCTATCTACCAGAGCGAAACCCCACAGTGGGTAACATAGCCACATTTATTAATTTAGATGTTTATCTATTGTCTTTAGTTACAGGCTCGTCAACATGGGGAAAATATTTTAAAAGATTTTGGAATATTGTTTAAATAAGGAGGATCCGAATTATTAATGTGATGCATGCATCAGAGTTTTATGGCTGCTCCATGGGGCCAAAAAAGCAATCAGCAGGTTATAATTAAGCAGTAAATAAACAGAAGGCTGCAGGAGCCTAAAGGATCATTTCACCACAACAGGATCGTTTGCTAGCACCGCACGATGTCCTACATACTGGACGTCTATCATTTGCTACCAGTGAAAGCTATTTGGGGAATCGGGGTAGTGCCTACATCTGATTTGGGTAAAAAGTATTCATTGAAAACAAAATCAGTTTGGAAATTATACTAATTAAAATATAATTGATAGTTGAATACTAGTGCATCTCAATAAATTAGAATATCGTCAAAAAGTTAATTTATTTCAGTAATTCAATTAAAAAAGTGAAACTCATTTATTCTATAGATTCATTACACACAGAGTGATCTATTTCAAGCATTTATTTCTTTTAATGCTGATGATTATGGTTTACAGCTAATGAAAACCCAAAAGTTAGTATTTTAGAAAATTAGATTATTATATAAGACCAATTAAAAAATGATTTAAATACAGAAATGTTGGCCTACTAAAAAGTATGTACAGTATATGGACTCAATACTTAGTCAGGGCCTCCTTCTGCGTGAATTACTGCATCAATGTGGCGTGGCATGGAGGCGATCAGCCTGTGGCACTGCTGAGGTGGTATGGAAGCCTAGGTTGATTTGATAGCGGCCATCAGTTCATCTGCATTGTTGGGTCTGGTGTCTCTCATCTTCCTCTTAACAATACTCCATGTCATGTTCACACAATAGATGCAAACATTATATATGGACTAAGCCCTCATTTGTTATGGTCCCGTCTGTGACAGGGACTAGAAGATCGAGGAGACTGGCTGCACGTGATTGACAGCCTCTTTGGTTTCACATTTCTGTGTTGTTTCTGGGGATGACCACACCTCTTGTCTCAGGTGTAGCTTAAGTGGTCATTCCTTCTCTATGGCCTCACCCATCATGCTATGCGGTTGATAGCTCCTTGTTTGTGGAAGTCCTGGTGTTGGTTCTCTCTGAGTTCCTGCTCGTCCGCATACTTCTGGAAGTTACGTTTATATTCTTTGTTGTTTGTTGTTTTCCCCTACCTGCAGATATTAGGCCTGAGGGGGTCTCCTATTCCTTCATCTGGGAAGCAATAGGCCATCCGTGTCCTGACACCAGGGCCGCTTTAATATTGATTTGACCCTGGGCAAGAATTTACTTGGGCCCCCTGGATCCCGCCTTCCTACACCCTAGCATGCAATCACGCCTTCCACCACAACACACACACACACAAAAAATATATATAATATATATAATATAGCTTACAGTGAATTACCGTAAATACAGTTCTGAAGACTCCATCAGGCTCAGGATCAGTGCTCTGGGCAGCTGGGCTCAGGGCTGGAAGTGGGCACCGCTCTGCAGTTCAAGAAGGAGACCGGGGCTTGGCTCACCCTAGCGTTGCAGGTGATGTCACGGCGCGCAGCATATGGAAAGGGCAGGGGAGGTCGGGAGGAGGAGCAAGCAAGTACCGTATTTTTTGCCCTATAAGACGCACCGGCCCATAAGGTTTTAGAGGAGGACAATAAGAAAAAATATTTTCAATTACACCTCAGGTCAGACCACCAATCAGACCCCCAATGTTAATCAGACCTCAGCTGACAGCCCCAATCAGACCCCCAATGTTAATAAGACCCTGAATCAGACCTCATATCAGCCCCCCAATGCCATATGTCAGCCCCCCCAGCGCCATATATCAGCCCCCCAGCCTCATGTATCAGCCCCCCAGCCTCATGTATCAGCCCCCCAGCCTCATATTGTTACGGCGGGCGTGCACTCAGTATGACAGATAACGAACCAACCAGGCTCTGGGCGAGAGACAGGGGAAGGGTCACCTCCTAGCTAATCCCTGACCTCTTTCTCTGCACTGCTCAGCCCATCTACAGATCTTGAAGGTAGATCTGAGATGTCCCCGTGCCTGGGCTGACAAAACCCTGAATTCCCTCAGATGGTGAAGTGGGAAATAGGAGCAGCCTGCTCGCACAGAACCTGGATGGGAAAGATGACACAAAACAACCAACTAGAAACAACACTTATCTTCCTGAGCTGGAGCAGACAGCCAACCTTCCTTCCTAGCTTCCAAGATCACAATGATGAATATAATCCGCTCAGGGCACTGGGCAGAGGAGCTATTTAAACTAATGACTCCACCCAGTGCACCTGATGAGGGGCGGATCCAGCACGACTCCAAAACAAACACTAAACTCGTGCTGCAATCCTGGCCGACCTCCGCACATCGTCAGAGTGGGGCATGACACATATATCAGCCCCCCCAGCCTCATATATCAGCCCCAAGCCTCATATATCAGCCCCCCAGCCTCATATATCAGCCCCCCAGTCTCATGTATCAGCCCCCCAGCCTCATATATCAGCCCCCCAGCCTCATATATCAGCCCCCCAGCCTCATACATCAGCCCCCCAGCCTCATCCCAGTCTCCTATATCAGTCCCCAGCCTCATGTATCAGCCCCCAGCTATTAGCACAAATAAAATAAATAAATAACTTACCTCTCTTGCTACTGGACGCCGCCGCTCCTCACCACTAGCGCTCTCTCTCTTCTTCCTGGTCCTCGGCTGTCGGCTGTGAAGGCTGCCACTGCACAGCCGACAGCCGAGAACCAGGAAGCGGTGAGTACAGATCTTTCACCGCTTTCCGGTCCTAATCAGCGCTTTCATAATGGGAATTTTCCCTCCACTTTTGGTGGAAAAATTGGTCTTATGGGACAAAAAATAATTTGTGGGCAGTTGCCAGCGGGGCTCAAGAAGCAGCTGCCTTGGGCCCCCCAGGAGCAACTTGGTCCGGGGCAGCTGCCCCTTTTGCCCTGTGCTAAAGACGGCCCTGCCTGACACTATCTGCAGGGCCCTGTTAGGGTTAGATAGAGCTTAGATTCCTGCGTATGAACATTCCAACCATCAAGGTCTGTTCATACTGATAGTAGTCAGGGAGTCACTAGGTGTGACCATTTCCCTTTCCCTAGGTTCCAGGCCTAATACCTTTTCCCTTCCCTTCTGTGTTCAGTGTGGAGTGTATTTACCACACTGCGCCGTGACATCATTCTGATATGATAAAATCTGAGACTCTCAGCCAATATATTTTGATCAAAACACATCTATGCCCACCTACCAGCACCAAGGTGGTCTGTTAGGCAGGACTATGCCATTGGGCATCTACATTCAGGAGAGCAGACCATGCACATATAGTGTGCTGCTCCTTGCAACCTCTATGTGCACCAAGCAACCAATGAGAGGAGAAACACGCACAACTATATGTACCAGCTAATCAAGGTCACCTGTGGAATAGGTGGGGCAAAAGTGCACAAAAATGCTACTCCCAAGGTAAAATAGAAGTGCATTCACACTTAAAAACATAATATAAAACATAAATTAAAAAAAAGTAAAAAAAAAAAAAGATCGCTAGCAAAACTATCCCTTACCATTGGCAGATAGAGGGACTGTCACAGGCTGACACTGGAACCTAGACCCCGACCTATCAGTTCCTCCAGTCTATAAGGATCACATACTATGCTTCTGCCCAAAGTGTTTCACCAGTTACACAGTGCATAATCAGAGAGCTATAGAGGAGAAGCATGTATTCAGGACCATTAGTACAGCGGCAGCAGGCTGTGACGGGAACAAATCTCCCTAGCATTACGGGTGACATTAGGGAGGCTCGTTTCCGTCGCGGCCTGCTATTGGCTAACCCCCCCTCCTTTTCCTGATGCCAGATGTTTTAATCTGAGCAACGGGGAGATGCAGCGGCGGCTGTGTCGGCCTCAGAAGCGACGCGGGTGCTGGGGAGCAAGGTGAGTATAATCTGTGTGAGAGACCCGGGGATATGGGGGGGGGGGGCATTATAGGTCTTGGATAACCACTTTAATGCTAATTAAAGATATGTTATTAGTTTCTTCTAGATCCCTGTCAGAATTTCAATATTGCTTCTTGAAGTGAACACAGGGTTACTAAGATATTAATAAAATGCTGAGTAATAAATGTAGTGAAGAAAACAACAAAATGTGTGTCCATCTTCCCGGTTCTTGTCTTTGTTACACAGTTATTATAACGCTGACACTGATCTGAACTAATACTAACTCTCACCTCTATAGCCACACTTATGTCAGGAGAACACAATTCCCAAGTACGAAGTCCACTTAGAACCTTCAGGAAGGAGTTAGGCCGTATTCTGATAAACTGCTTCTCCTCTAGCTTTTCCAGCTTTTCTAAAATCTTGCATATTTTCTGGTCATTCTTTAGAGCAGTAGGAATCATGGAAAGCAGCATTATAAACCTGGAGTAGAATTGAGAAGAAAATGTACTGTAAAAGTAAGTTGTAAATTACTAAGCAAAGCCAATGGCCGGGAGGTGTTATTCTAAATAGTTGTGTTAAGCCTCTACATTCCTAGGAAATAAAGCATGGACATTAGACAACTGTACAGTCCTGATCAAAAGTTTAAGACCACTTGAAAAATGGCAAAAAATGATATTTAGCATGGCTGGATCTTAACAAGGTTCCAAGTAGAGGTGAAACATGCAACAAGAAAAAATGGGAGTGAGACAAAACATTTTTTGAGCATTCAATTTAATGAAAACAATGAATAAACTGAAACAGGCTGTTTTTCAGCTGATCAAAAGTTTAGGACCACACCTCCAAAAAAAAAAATAAACCCCCCCAAAACAGAAATCCAACTTCCAAACATGAACTCAGTAATGAGTAGCTCCGCCGTTATTGTTTATCACTTCAAAAATTCGTTTTGGCATGCTTGATGCAAGCGTTTCCATGAGGTAAGTGGGAACATTTCTCCAAGTGGTGAAGATGGCCGCACGAATGCCATCTACTGTCTGGAACTGTTGTCCATTTTTGTAAACTTACCTTGCCATCCATCCCCAAAGGTTCTCAATTGGATTTAGATCAGGGGAACACGCAGGATGGGCCAAAAGAGTGATGTTATTCTCCTGGAAGAAGTCCCTTGTCCTGCGGGCATTGTGTACTGTAGCGTTGTCCTGTTAAAAACCCAGTCGTTACCACACAGACGAGGGCCCTCAGTCATGAGGAATGCTCTCTGCAACATCTGGACATTGCCAGCAGCCGTTTGACGCCCCTGGACTTCCTGAAGCTCCATTGTTCCACTGAAGGAAAAAGCACCCCAGACCATTATGGCGCCCCCTCCACTGTGGCGCGTAGAAAACATCTCAGGTGGGATCTGCTTGTCATGTCAGTAACGTTGGAAACCATCAAGGTTACATTTTTTTCTCATCAGAGAATAAAACTTTATTCCACCTTTAAATGTCCCATGTTTGGTGCTCTCTTGCAAAGTCCAAACGAGCAGTTCTGTGGCGTTCAAGGAGATGAGGTCTTTGAAGACGTTTTTTGTTTTTGAAGCCCTTCAGTCTCAGATGCCGGCTGATGGTTATGGGGCTGCAGTCAGCACCAGTAAGGGCCTTAATTTGGGTCGAGGATCGTCCAGTGTCTTGACGGACAGCCAATTGGATCCTCCGGCTCAGTGCTGATGAAATTTTTTTGGGTCTTCCACTTGACTTTTTTGTTCCATAACCCTCAGGATCATTTAAGAAATTCCAAATGACTGTCTTACTGCGTCCCACCTCAGTAGCGATGGCGCGCTGTGAGAGACCCTGCTTATGCAGTTCAACAACCCGACCATGTTAAAAAAGGGAGAATTTTTTTGCCTTTGCCATCACAACGTGTGACTACCTGACAGAAAATGGCATTGAATCCACATCTTTGCATATATTTGGCCTTTTAAAGGCATGTGGTCCTAAAATTTTGATCAGCTGAAAAACAGCCTGTTTCAGTTTAATCGTTATTTTCAATTAATTGCTTAATTAATTAATGCTCAAAAAATGTTTTGTCTCACTCTCATTTCTTCTTGTTGCATGTTGAAGCTCTACTTGGAACCTTGTTAAGATCCAACAATGTAAAATATGATTTTTTGCCATTTTTCAAGTGGTCTTAAACTTTTGATCAGGACTGTATATACATTTATTGATAGGGATGAATAAACATCATCTAAAATGCATAACTTGTGCTAGTATTCCTTTCAGGAAAGATGTCAAGTCTTATTCATATTCACTAAAGGAACTGGCCATTTTACTAAGACAAGCTTACCTATTTCGTAGAAGCACACAAATTAACATAAAAATGCATACAACATTTAGCATAACATGAAATAAAATTAAAAAAAGTTCAATTATAGTTGTTTTCCAAGACTTTCATACAGCTCCGAACATTCACTTCAATGGAGCTGAGCTGTGCCTAGGCCATGTGACCAATGAACGTGACGTCAAATGACCTAGGCAAAACTGTGAGAAGCTGATGCCTTGTCAAACAGCTGATCGGCGGGAGTTCTGGCTGAGTGTTGGAACCCCACCCATTAGATACTGATGACATATCCAGAGGATAGTGGAAAAAGGTAGGATGCTTACCCTCAACTCCTCCATACAGGTGAATGTGCTATATTTGCATATACCCATTTGAAACAGCTGGGCAGTTAGATATAGCCTCATTGTGATTCGATTTTAAGTAGGTGTGTCAATCGATCTAACTGTTGATTGGTTTATTATGATTGTGGGAGTTACTAGATTTTAGATTTATATGTTGGCTTTCACATTTGTAACATATGCTTGACAAAGGCTACACTTAGCCAAAACATTGCCACTGTTTGTACACTATGCTGTGAAGTTCTCGATAATAAAGAAGAACCTGCTGGATATGCTGCTGTGGCCTTCTATCTTTACCATATCTAGAGGATAGGTCATCAGTACAAAAGTCTCAGAAGCTGATATGTAAGGGGTTATATTCATGTGCAGAAATTCATGTTTACGGTAATTGTGGAACAATCCATTTAATGAAAAACTGCCAGCAGTCTTACATAAGAGGCCATTGTGCGTAAAAACATGACATATACAGTATATTTTTTATATTGTTTTACATCTTTAGAGCATTATCAGTAGAAGTCAAAGTACAAGCCAACATGACAGTTGACTGATTGTATGTTACTCACCACTAACGTGTGCCAACACACTCAGCCCTGTTCCTGTTATTAGTAGGATCCACTGAACCAAATATTAAACTAACCTTCAATTCATTTCCTGTTTTTGTGCAAATAAAGGTTATAATTAGCGATGAGCGAAGTATTTGAAAATTTGATTTGGCTACTCCGCAGAGTTTTACAAAAAGATTTGTTTTGTGACGAATCACATTTCTTTGTAAGTAGTGGGTGCAATGACGGGAGGGGGGGGTGGCGATTGCACCGCTGCCTGTCATTGTACCCCTCAGATGCCGCAATCATACATGATCGCTGCATCTAACAGTAATAACCCGGTGTACAATAAAAAAAAAAAAATTAAATCATACTTATCTCAGCCATTTCAATGTGTCGAGCCACCACCACCTTAATTGAAGATCTACCGCGAAATCTCGCACCGCCCACGATCACTTCGGCCAGAATGATTTTGTGTGAGAGAGATCTTCAATTAAGATGGCAGCGGCCAGCTCGTCCCGATCAAATGGATTCGCTCAACACTAGTCATAACTGTATCACAGTTATACAACTTTCTAATACGTTTCAATTCATTTTCAAAATAGCTCCATGCTGCTAGTGAATATCAACATTTTAACCCATAGTCTGAAACCTGTCTTGATCATATACACCTGACCAAGATGCAGGACTCATTACGTAAGTCGCAGCTCTATCCTGATTGACCACATGGGGTTTTGACCACATGGGGTTGCACTGACCCAGCCGCAACAAAGCCATAAACTGTGCCGACATGCGCTGTCTGCTGATTGTTAAAGTGTTATTGTCTTTTCAGTTTATTGATAATATAGTGTAGGGACGGGGAGGTTAAACATTTTTGTCATATACTGTACATCATTAGGGAAAGATGTTTCTTTGTTCTAAAAAACAGGATGTAAAGAGTCTCCTTAGCAAAGCTCTAACTAAGTAGAGTTTGCATTTAATCGTTAGCAATTCACTGATCGCTGAACACGCCTGTGTGTGACATACCGGTACATAAGCTTCCAGTCTGCATCTTGTCACTGCCCCAGTCCCTAACTATATACATGTGCTCTAACTATCCCTACCCCAGTCCTTGACTATGTACATGTGCCCTAACTATCACTACCCCAGTCCCTGACTATGTACATATGCCCTCACTATCACTACCCTAGTCTCTGACTATGTACATGTGACCTATCACTACCCCAGTCCCTGACTATGTACATGTGTCCTAACTATTACTACCCCAGTCCCTGACTATGTACATATGCCCTCACTATCACTACCCCTACCCCAGTCTCTGACTATGTACATGTGCACTAACTATCACTACCCCAGTCCCTGACTATGTACATGTGCCCTAACTATTACTACCCCAGTCCCTGACTATGTACATGTGCCCTTACTATTACTACCCCAGTCCCTGACTATGTACATGTGCCCTTACTATTACTACCCCAGTCCCTGACTATGTACAGTACAGACCAAAAGTTTGGACACACCTTCTCATTCAAAGAGTTTTCTTTATTTTCATGACTATGAAAATTGTAGATTTACGCTGAAGGCATCAAAACTATGAATTAACACATGTGGAATTATATACATAACAAACAAGTGTGAAACAACTGAAAATATGTCATATTCTAGGTTCTTCAAAGTAGCCACCTTTTGCTTTGATTACTGCTTTGCACACTCTTGGCATTCTCTTGATGAGCTTCAAGAGGTAGTCCCCTGAAATGGTTTTCACTTCACAGGTGTGCCCTGTCAGGTTTAATAAGTGGGACTTCTTGCCTTATAAATGGGGTTGGGACCATCAGTTGCGTTGAGGAGAAGTCAGGTGGATACACAGCTGATAGTCCTACTGAATAGACTGTTAGAATTGGTATTATGGCAAGAAAAAAGCAGCTAAGTAAAGAAAAACGAGTGGCCATCATTACTTTAAGAAATGAAGGTCAGTCAGTCAGCCGAAAAATTGGGAAAACTTTGAAAGTAAGGGCTATTTGACGATGAAGGAGAGTGATGGGGTGCTGCGCCAGATGACCTGGCCTCCACAGTCACCGGACCTGAACCCAATCGAGATGGTTTGGGGTGAGCTGGACCGCAGAGTGAAGGCAAAAGGGCCAACAAGTGCTAAGCATCTCTGGGAACTCCTTCAAGACTGTTGGAAGACCATTTCAGGGGACTACCTCTTGAAGCTCATCAAGAGAATGCCAAGAGTGTGCAAAGCAGTAATCAAAGCAAAAGGTGGCTACTTTGAAGAACCTAGAATATGACATATTTTCAGTTGTTTCACACTTGTTTGTTATGTATATAACTCCACATGTGTTAATTTATAGTTTTGATGCCTTCATAGTCATGAAAATAAAGAAAACTCTTTGAATGAGAAGGTGTGTCCAAACTTTTGGTATGTACTGTACATGAGCCCTAACTATAACTACCCCAGTCCCTGACTATGTACATGTGTCCTTACTATTACTACCCCAGTCCCTGACTATGTACATGAGTCCTAACTATCGCTACCCCAGTCCCTGACTATGTACATGTGCCCTTACTATTACTATTCCAGTCCCTGACTATGTACATGTGCCCTTTCAATTACTATCCCAGTCCCTGACTATGTACATGTGCCCTTACTATCGCTAACCCAGTCCCTGACTATGTACATGTGCCCTTACTATTACTACCCCAGTCCCTGACTATGTAGATGTGCTCTAACTATCACTACCCCAGTCCCTGACTATGTACATGTGCCCTAACTATTACTACCCCAGTCCCTGACTATGTACATGTGCCCTAACTATCACTACCCCAGTCCCTGACTATATACAGTTGCAAGAAAAAGTATGTGAACCCTTTGGAATGATATGGATTTCTGCACAAATTGGTCATAAAATGTGATCTGATCTTCATCTAAGTCACAACAATAGACAATCACAGTCTGCTTAAACTAATAACACACAAAGAATGAAATGTTACCATGTTTTTATTGAACACACCATGTAAACATTCACAGTGCAGGTGGAAAAAGTATGTGAACCCCTAGACTAATGACATCACCAAGAGTTAATTGGAGTGAGGTGTCAGCCAACTGGAGTCCAATTAATGAGATGAGATTGGAGGTGTGGTTACAGCTGCCCTGCCCTATAAAAAACACACACCAGTTCTGGGTTTGTTTTTCACAAGAATCAGTGCCTGATGTGAATGATGCCTCGCACAAAAGAGCTCTCAGAAGACCTACGATTAAGATAATTGTTGACTTGCATAAAGCTGAAAAGGGTTATAAAAATATCTCCAAAAGCCTTCCTGTCCATGGTAAGACAAATTGTCTATAAATGGAGAAAGTTCAGCACTGCTGCTACTCTCCCTAGGAGTGGCCGTCCTGTAAAGATGACTGCAAGAGCACAGGGCAGACTGCTCAATGAGGTGAAGAAGAATCCTAGAGTGTCAGCTAAAGACTTACAAAAGTCTCTGGCATATGCTAACATCCCTGTTAGCGAATCTACGATACGTAAAACACTAAACAAGAATGGATTTAATGGGAGGATACCACAGAGGAAGCCACTGCTGTCCAAAAAAGACATTGCTGCACGTTTACAGTTTGCACAAGAGCACCTGGATGTTCCACAGCAGTACTGGCAGAATATTCCGTGGACAGATGAAACAAAAGTTGAGTTGTTTGGAAGAAACACACAACACTATGTGTGGAGAAAAAGAGGCACAGCACACCAACATCAAAACCTCATCCCAACTGTGAAGTATGGTGGTGGGGACATCATGGTTTGGGCTGCTTTGCTGCGTCAGGGCCTGGACGGATTGCTATCATCGAAGGAAAAATGAATTCCCAAGTTTATGAAGACATTTTGCAGGAGTCCTGATCTCAACCCGATTGAGATGCTGTGGCATGACCTCAAGAAAGCGATTCACACCAGACATCCCAAGAATATTGCTAAACTGAGACAGTTCTGTAAAGAGGAATGGTCAAGAATTACTCCTGACCGTTGTGCACGTATGATCTGCAACTACAGGAAACGTTTGGTTGAAGTTATTGCTGCCAAAGGAGGTTCAACCAGTTATTAAATCCAAGGGTTCACATACTTTTTCCACCTGCACTGTGAATTTTTACATGGTGTGTTCGATAAAAACATGGAAACATTTAATTCTTTGTGTGTTATTAGTTTAAGCAGACTGTGATTGTCTATTGCTGTGACTTAGATGAAGATCAGCTCACATTTTAAGACCAATTTGTGCAGAAATCCATATAATTCCAAAGGGTTCACATACTTTTTCTTGCAACTGTACATGTGCCCTTACTATTACTAGCCCAGTCCCTGACTATGTACATGTGCCCAAACTATCTACAAGATTAGGCAGAAAGAGGCCAAGCAAGTTATAAGAACTTCTAAAGCGCAGGCAGAAGAAAAACTAGCTCAGTCTATGAAAAAAGGGGATAAGACATTCTTCAGATATATAAATGAAAAAAGGAAATTAAAACAAGGAATAACTAAATTAAAAACAAAGGACGGAAGGTATGTAGAACAGAATAAAGGGCTAGCCGACTGCCTTAATGAATACTTCTGTTCAGTTTTTACAAAAGAAAAAGAAGGAGAAGGACCTCCACTAGAAAGGATGACTAATAAATCGTTTGATGCATGTGTCTTTACAGAGGAAGATGTTCTAAGTTTGCTGTCTAAAGTGAAGACAAATAAGTCACAGGGGCCTGATGAGATACACCCAAAATTATTAAAAGAGCTTAGTGGTGAGCTGGCAAAATCGTTAACAGATTTATTTAACCAATCATTAGTAACAGGAGTCGTCCCGGAAGATTGGAAATTGGCAAATGTCGTGCCCATTCACAAGAAAGGTAGTAGGGAGGAATCGAGCAACTATAGCCCAGTGAGTCTGACATCAATAGCAGGCAAATTAATGGAAACCCTATTAAAGGATAGGATTGTGGAACATCTAAAATCCCATGGATTGCAAGATGAAAAACAACATGGGTTTACTTCAGGGAGATCATGTCAAACAAATCTTATAGATTTTTTTGACTGGGTGACTAAAATAATAGACGGTGGAGGTGCAGTAGACATCGCATATCTAGATTTTAGTAAGGCTTTTGACACTGTCCCACATAGAAGACTTATCAATAAACTGCAGTCATTGAGCATGGACTCCCATATTGTTGAGTGTATTAGGCAGTGGCTGAGTGACAGACAGCAGAGGGTTGTAGTCAATGGAGAACATTCAAAACAAGGTCATGTTACCAGTGGGGTTCCACAGGGATCTGTACTGGGACCAATTTTGTTTAATATCTTCATAAGTGATATTGCAAAAGGCCTCGATGGTAAGGTTTGTCTTTTTGCTGATGACACAAAGATATGTAACAGGGTTGATGTTCCTGGAGGGAAACGCCAAATGGAAAAGGATTTAGGAAAACTAGAAGAATGGTCAGAACTCTGGCAACTGAAATTTAATGTGGATAAGTGCAAGATAATGCACCTGGGGCGTAAAAACCCAAGGGCAGAATATAGAATATTTGACACAGTCCTGACCTCAGTATCTGAGGAAAGGGATTTAGGAGTAATTATTTCAGAAGACTTAAAGGTGGGAAGACAATGTAATAGGGCAGCACGAAATGCCAGCAGAATGCTTGGATGTATAGGGAGAGGTATAAGCAGTAGAAAGAGTGAAGTGCTTATGCCGCTGTACAGAACACTGGTGAGACCTCACTTAGAGTATTGTGCGCAGTACTGGAGGCCATATCTCCAGAAGGATATAGATACTCTAGAGAGAGTTCAGAGAAGAGCTACTAAACTAGTACATGGATTGCAGGATAAAACTTACCAGGAAAGGTTAAAGGACCTTAATATGTATAGCTTGGAAGAAAGAAGAGACAGAGGGGATATGATAGAAACTTTTAAATACATAAAGGGAATCAACTCTGTAAAGGAGGAGAGCATTATTAAAAGAAGAAAAACTACCACAAGAGGACACAGTTTTAAATTAGAGGGGCATAGGTTTAAAAGTAATATAAGGAAGCATTACTTTACTGAGAGAGTAGTGGATGCATGGAATAGCCTTCCCGCAGAAGTGGTAGCTGCAAATACAGTGAAGGAGTTTAAGCATGCATGGGATAGGCATAAGGCCATCCTTCATATAAGATAGGGCCAAGGGCTATTCATAGTATTCAGTATATTGGGCAGACTAGATGGGCCAAATGGTTCTTATCTGCCGACACATCCTATGTTTCTATGTTTCTATCACTACCCCAGTCCCTGACTATGTACATGTGCCCTTACTATTACTACCCTAGTCCCTGACTATGTACATGTGCCCTTACTATTACTACCCCAGTCCCTGACTATGTACATGTGCCCTAACTATTACTACCCCAGTCCCTGACTATGTACATGTGCCCTAACTATTACTACCCCAGTCCCTGACTATGTACATGTGTCCTAACTATCACTATCCCAGTCCCTGACTATGTACATGTGCCCTAACTATCACTACCACAGTCCCTGACTATGTACATGTGCCCTAACTATCAGTGCTCATCACAATGCCTATCTGACTTGTTATACACAGGCGTCTTCAGCGCTGAGTAAAACGCTAAAAACTGAAGACAGATTCTCCTTAAGAACATTCAGGGGGTAATTTGACAAATTGGTGTAAAGTAGAATTTACATCAAAATGACAGCTACACTTTAAATGGCTGCATTTGCTTACCAAAAAAACAGCTAAAATGAACGCCAGTTTTATTAACCTAAAATAACAATGACTATGAACAAGTCTGAGAAAGGGGAGCATACATGTGCGCTGTTTTTCTTTTTCAATTTACAGGTTTCAGTGTAAGGTGCAAGTAAATGTTTACAGGATCCAGACTTACCAGTTCCTAGTGTCTGTGTAGTCTTTTTCTTCCTTTACATGGTGAAAAGCTTTTCGCATCTTCTCCACATCTTCACGGAAGTTACTAATGGTATTTAAGGACCGATATTTTTGGGTGCTGAATTCTTGACGTCTCCTATCAAACAAATGAACCGTTTTATAGAAAAAGTAAAGTGGTAGTCATTTGTGATTGGCTGTAAGTTTGCACTTGCCTTTCCATTGCCTCCACCTTATCATGTAAGTAGACATCAGCTTCATTGGACACGTCAAAGAATGTTTCTCTCATATCCGAAAACAGATTGCTTTTATTCTTTATGAAGAGGTTTGTAGGAGACAAACGAGGGGCAGGGGAGCTGTGATGGTAAAATATTTCATTCATACAACATGGTATATCCACGTTACCACTCTATGTATTAATCATACTACTATAAACTAGTCTAGACTACACATCATATAGTATTTTGCCCACAGTGGACACATTACAAAAAAACACTTTATTCTCTGACCCATTAGAAACGCAGATGGTGTGAATTCTAGTAAAGGTAATCTTCTTACTGGTGCCAATGTTTAGGAGTTATCCTCTCCCTTCTGGTCCTCAGCTGTGTCATGTGACCTACAGTCTTCACTCTCCAAATGAAACCACGTCTTATGTGTGGACAGGAAGTCAGTTTCTCTATTCATTCCTATAAAAGTCTTGATGTGAGTCTCATAGGAATGAATAGAGAAACTGACTTCCTGTCCACACATAAGACGTGGTGTCAGCTGGAGAGTCTGATTGCTGGTCACATGACACAGTAGAGAAACAGAAGGAAGGGGATAACTCACAAAAACATCCAGCAGCAAGGAGATAATTTTCACTACAATTTAAATAATATACGGTTCCTTTCTAATGGGCCAGAAAATTAAATTATTTGTCAGAGTGCTTTCTTAAACCTGTTATGAGCTTTGTGCTGTGCAAACTTCAAATGACATCCTAATAGACACCTTCAAATCAAAAGACTGATTTATTCTGAAACGATGCACTGATTCAGAGAAAATGGTTTAGAGAAAGCCAGGAATGAGGTTAAGAGTCATCGTGGTGTCTCCCTGCTGATTCCTCTATGCCCATATCTCTATACACAAATAGCAGTCCCAAGCTCACTATTAAACATAGCTGCTTGTAATCAGGTAGTCTATTTGGATTGGTTGGCACCATGAAGTTCCTGACAGTTCCCTTTAATGGACTCTGTTTCTGTATGGGCATAGGGACTGTATTAATGAGAATATTTCTCTACAAAATGTCCTTTGCATTCCACTTGCTACATGGCACCCAAAATTCCCCTGATTCAAACAGTGCACCATACGCAAATTAAGGTGCCTCTTTGCTTGACTGGTCCAGAAGCACCAAGTAGTTGAGGATGCAATTCCTTCCCAGCACTGGAGAACTGTGGTCACAACCATGTGTGTGTTCATTTTCAAGCAGAGACATATATTTGTACAGCATGCCACATCCAACCTTTTAGGTCTCTGTGTGATGCTTTTGTGTGCTCCCTTGATCATCCTTAATCCATCGTCTCTCTAACCTCAGCTGAAGATGTGTCACTGTGAGAAAAAAAGAAAAGGTTTTAAACATACTATTCCATCCTTAACTCATAGTTTAAAGGGAACAGCAAGAGTTTTCATTATTAGACTATTACAGACTACGTCCATGGTGTACAGCCTCATGAATAGCTTTGTACATATGCCCCTGTGGAAATCAGCAATTTTACCCGGAGGACGAATGTGATGCAATAAATCCTTGGTGTACCTCTCCAACTGTCATCTGGGCAGAGTCACAGTGTTGACGAATAAATGCTGTAATCAGTTTTTCTTCAGGGACCCTTTGGACCCGGGATTGAATATTTAAGGTTCAAGTAGCCTGCGGCTAGTAGGTTCCCGTTTCAGGTCTATTTTAAAACATAACGTTTACTTCTTAGTTAAAATATACGGGAAGACAAAAAGGGTGTCTTAAAAATAATGTGTGCTTGTGCTCTACGGCAATGGGGTATACAGTTCCTTTGAAATATTACTGCTTATTTTTGCAGTTATTTTTCCCTTTATTTTTCTGTTATCCTATCCTCAAGGGTCAAATACTTCTCTATTTTCATGCTCTGGTTTTTATTTTTTGGTATGACGAAATATCTGCTCTCTATCAACCATATACCAGAGTCTAGGAGTGTGCTTCTCTGATAACTTTAATCTGTCCCTTCTTTCTGGTAATGGAATAGGATAACTCTCCCTTGCCGTTTGTGTCAGCGTGCTTAGTGCCTGCAGCGCACCAAGACACGGACACTGAGTTCAAAACTACACTTGCTTAAAACCTAAGTTGTAGCTCCTCCGACATGTTTCGCCACTGCTGTAGCGTCTTCAGGGGCAATGGAGCTACAGCAGTGGCGAAACATGTCGGGAGAGCTACAACTTAGGTTTAAGCAAGTGTAGTTTGAACTCAGTGTCCGTGTCTTGGTGCGCTGCAGGCACTAAGCACGCTGACACAAACGGCAAGGGAGAGTTACCCTATTCCATTACCAGAAAGAAAGGGACAGATTAAAGGTATCAGAGAAGCACACTCCTAGACTATGGTATATGGTTGAAAGAGAGCAGATATCTCGTCATTCCAATAATAAAAACCAGAGCATGAAAATAGAGAAGTATTTGACCCTTGAGGATAGGATAACAGAAAAATAAAGGGAAAATAACTGCAAAAATAAGCAGTAATATTTCAAAGGAACTGTATACCCCATTGCCGTAGAGCACAAGCACACATTATTTTTAAGACACCCTTTTTGTCTTCCCGTATATTTTAAAACTAAGAAGTAAATGTTATGTTTTAAAATAGACCTGAAACGGGAACCTACTAGCGCAGGCTACTTGAACCTTAAATGCTGTAATCACACCCGCTGTTCTTTACCGGATGGGATCACAAGCAAGGAAGAGATTACAGCTTTGACTAGTCATCACTGCCCAAATGACAACTTGACAGAGGTAGATGGTGGTATTATAACTTCATTTCCTCCCTTCTAGTGAAATGACCGATTTTCACAGGGGCATGTCTACAAACATATTTACAAGTACTGTAACACAATGGGGGTAATTTATTAACTAAAACTTGACAGATTTGTCAATTAATATTAGTTGCTTACTCTCCTTTAATACTCCAATAAAAGACAGTGGAGACTTTATTACTGTCTTTAAAGCAAAAACGGAACACCAAGGACACACTTCATGTCTATGCTTTTGGGTTTAAAGAGGACCTTTCACCTGAAAATGAAAGTTAAACTAAAGATATAGCCTTACTTACATGCCCCCGGTATTGCTTATTCAGTCATTCATTTTTCAATCAGTGCCCCCATTTGTCCGCGCTGCCCCCCGGAATATTTGCCGCCTTGTATGCTAATGAGCCATTCGGCTCAACTGGGCGGGCCTTCAAAAGTTCTCCCGGGCGTGTCATTCTTCTCCCTGGCACGGAGCGCATCCAATCAGCACGCTCCGCTCTTAGCCAGGGAGAAGACGCTCCAGTTCTTGCGAGATGGCGCCGGCTCCGGATGGATGAAATCGCTCCAGTTCTCGCAAATCTCGTGAGAACTGGAGTGTCTTCTCCCTGGCTAAGAGCGGAGCGCGCTGATTGGATGCGCTCCGTGCCAGGGAGAAGAATGACACGCCCGGGAGAACTTTTGAAGGCCCGCCCAGTTGAGCCGAATGGCTCATTAGCATACAAGGCGGCAAATATTCCGGGGGGCAGCGCGGACAAATGGGGGCACTGATTCAAAAATGAATGACTGAATAAGCAATACCGGGGGCATGTAAGTAAGGCTATATCTTTAGTTTAACTTTCATTTTCAGGTGTAAGGTCCTCTTTAACAATAGTGACCCTTACTCATTAAATTGGATGGATCTGTTCAGGTTCTGTCTGAGTCTGAGTTCTGACCTTGTTCTGTTTGCCATTACCTTGTGTCTGTTCCATGGATTAGTATGTACTCTGTTTGCCTGACTTTGTCTGATCCAGTCTGTGTTTGCCTTGGATTCATGTACTCTGCTAGCCTGTTCTCTGCTTGGTTCTATCTGTGTGCTTTGTCTGTGCCTGTTGTGCACTGTGTTTCAGCTGCCAACTACATTAGGATTATTCTAAGAGGGAGTGGCCTGGTGGCTCCCCTGCAGCAAAGACCAGATCCCTGTATAGGGGTTAAAAGGTGAAAACTTGGGGACTTCCAGGATAACACCCTCAGGACTAGCCCTAAGTCAAACCAGTTAGTTGGAACAGTATTTCCACAACCATTGTCTGTAACAGTCATACTGTACGCAAACAACTTTCAGTTTCAACAATTGGCTCCAGGTCAGTCAGGTGCAGACATAGAAAATGCGTTTATATGCAGATAACACAATATGTTACCACACAGACTGCTATGCAAGCAACACAGTAGCAAGTGTTTGCTCTTAATAGCTAATTACTGTGATCTTGAATTGTTTAAAGGGGTTATCCGAGACTAAAAAATGCCCCCCATATGCCAGGGCCCCTCACACTGAATCTACTTACCTGGCTTCCAGCTCCTTGCGCCGCCCCTGGTACCCCGCACCGCTGCTGCTTCTCCCCGTGCGTGGATGAAAACATCGGTGTCGGGGGGGGGGCAGCTAATGGCAGGTGGGGACGGGGACGTGCCTCCCTAACATCGCGGGTGACACTAGGGAGGCTTGTCACCACCTGCCATTGGCTGCTCCCCCCCTACACCGGTTGTTTTCATCCACACATGGGAAGAAGCAGCAGCGGCGGCGCGGGGACCAGGAGCGGCACCAGGAGCGGCGCAAGGAGCTGGGAGCCAGGTAAGTAGAATCAGTGTGAGGGGCTGGCCCGGGCATATGGGGGGAATTTTTTAGTCTCAGATAACCCCTTTAACTATTGGCTATTCACGACTATATGTGTGTGTGTTCGGTTGTATGATTTTTTGCCATGAGTAATGGTCTGTTAAAGGGGTTGGCCCATCTAATGCATTGGATATGCCTACAATGATAGTTGCAGGTCCCAGAATGGAGCCCTGAAAGTGAAGGAGAGCGCACCAGGCATGTGAGGCTGCCCTTTATTCACTTCTATGGGACTGCAGAAAATAGCAGAGCGTTGGCTAGGCTATTTCCGTCAGCCCCATAGAAATAAATGGAGTGGTGGCTACACTTGCGCAGTGCGCTTCCCATTCATTTCTATGGGGATTCCGAAAATAGCCGAGCGTGCTGCTCAGGTATTTTCGGCAGTCCCACAGAAATGAATGGAGGGCAGCGGTGCATGCGCGGTCCACTCTCCTTCTCTTTGTGGGCTTCATTCTAGAGATAGGTGTGGGTCACAGAGGTGGGATCGCACCTATCAGACATTTGGAGCATATCCTAGCAATATGCCCCAATGTACGAGATGGGCCAGCCCCTTTATAGCCGAAAGGTGAACTCGTAAAGTGTGTCCTTGGTGTTTTTTTTTTTGGGCTTTTAAAGACGCATTATAAAGTCTACCCAGTCTTTTATTGGATGCTGGACTTCTCTTGTTACTGCTTTATGGTCACAGTTGTGTTTCCACACATTTTCCATGCATAGCAGGTGAGTTGGACAAATATCAATAATGTAGCTATATTTTCTTTAATACCATAAAACATGAAATCTCTTAAAACAAGAAAAAAGGTTCAGAAGATGAAATTTCACACTGCTATCCACTGATTGAAAACGTCACTATAATAATTTAGTTATTCATGGAATAGTGTCTGTTCACCTTCTACCATCTTTTTACATATTATATACAGAAAGCAACTACAGAAAAAGTTGAGTACCTTTGTAAGTACATTGCATTAATTATCGTGTATGAAGTTACTACCTGTAGTATACTGTAGAGCTACATTTGTAATTACAGATGTAGCAATCTTTATCTTGTATGAATGTCGCACTACATATTGTTCTAGTAGTAAGCGTATTAGAATGATGTGCTATATTAATAGCACCACACCATGTGACAGGATTATGACTGCTACATCTGTATTTAAGTTTTAGACCTGGAATATTTTGCATTGCTGGCTGTAAAAAGCCTGCTCTTTTGATCTGCATTTGATAATGTTCCAAGGAGTTCTGCTAAACTATTGTCTAACAAGGAGAATTGTGAATGCAGCTCTGGACTATAAGGGTATGCTCATATACCATAGATTTGTCCCATTCATCTCAATGAGGCTTGCAGAAATCTTTGTATCCGCGGAAGAAACAAGAAGCCCAGTCTGATGTTTGAACATTGCTGCCGCCAGTGGTTTCCATGACCATCATTGCGAGCCATTTCCTGTTGCCCATACTAGTGAGCCACAATAGGGACTTGGGTACTGTCGGAACAGCAGCAGCAGGGGATAAGTGAGAGGAGCACAAGATGGTTTAATTTAACTATTTGTTGGTCATGGAAACACTTTTTTTTTGTACTGGAGTAGCCTTTTGAGGAAACTGCAATAGTTTTTTTCAAAACAAATCTGCATTTTACTTTATGTACCTTTTTAAATTGTTTTTCCATTCATTTTCTTCATCTAACTCATTAGTCACACTTTCTGCAATCATCTGCAGTAAAGTCTGCATATCTGAAAAGTAATATTTCACAGGAAAATAAGCGTCCATGTTAAATAGATTACAGCATAAAAAATAAAAGACTTTATGTAACAATAAAACAAAATATATGTCTGGTATTTCACTTATGAAAATGATAAATTATCAGTTCCTATTTATCACAATGAATAAGTCAGCCCATTATGCCGGCGGCCTGTGTCTGCCACTACCTAGCTTTTCCTGGTGGGTTGCTCTCCTCACTCTATTGCTATCAGTGGAGCTACATGTGCAATTCTCTGTTGCAGGCCACGGCCTGTGGTTGCCAGCTAGGCATCTCCAGTCTGCTTATAGGGCGTGTGCTCCCTGGCTCTTTAAGGGCTACAGCATGCGCACCCTGATCTTCTACGACCAATAACTGGCAACCCTGGGGTACCTAAGGCACCTTTGTCTATGGGAGGGTGCCTGAGAAAATAGTGTATCTAGCTCTACGGGCACACGGCAGGGCGCAGAAGGAAAGGAATGCCATATGGTTTTTGGAAGGCAGATTTTGCTGGACTGTTTTTTTTTGACACCATGTCCCATTTGAAGCCCCACTGATGCAACCCTAGAGTAGAAACTCCACAAAAGTGACCCCATCTAAGAAACTACACCCCTCAAGGTATTCAAAACTGATTTTACAAACGTCGTTAACCCTTTAGGTGTTTCACAAGAGTTATTTTAATCCATTTTTTCCAGTAACAAAGCAAGGGTTAACAGCCAAACAAAACTCAATATTTATGGCCCTGATTCTGTAGTTTACAGAAACACCCGATATGTGGTCGTAAACAGCTGTACGGGCACATGGCAGGGCGCAGAAGGAAAGGAATGCCATACGGTTTTTGGAAGGCAGATTTTGCTGGACAGTTTTTTTACACCATGTCCCATTTGAAGCCCTCGATAGAGTAGAAATTCCAAAAAAGTGGCCCCATTTTAGAAACTACGGGATAGGGTGGCAGTATTGTTGGTACTAGTTTAGGGCACATATGATTTTTGGTTGCTCTATATTACACTTTTTGTGAGGCAAGGTAACAAGAAATAGCTGTTTTGGCACTGTTTTTATTTTTTGTTATTTACAACATTCATCTGGCAGGTTAGATCATGTGATATTTTTATAGACCAGGTTGTCACGGATGCGGCGATACCTAATATGTATACTTTTTTTTTATTTAGGTACGTTTTACACAATGATTTCTTTTCTGAAGCAAAAAAAATCATGTTTTAGTGTTTCCATAGTCTGAGATCCATAATTTTTCAGTTTTTTGGGCGATTACCTTGGGTAGGGTATGATTTTTGCGGGATGAGATGACAGTTTTATTGGCACTATTTTGGGGTGCGTGTGACTTTTTGATCGCTTGCTATTACACTTTTTGTGATGTAAGGTGACAAAAATGGTTTATTTAGCAGTTTTTATTTTAAAAATTTTATGGTGTTCATCTGAGGGGTTAGGTCATGTGATATTTTTATAGAGCCGGTCGATACGGACGCGGCGATACCTAATATGTATACTTTTTTTTAATTTATGTAAGTTTTACACAATAATATCATTTTTGAAACAAAATAAAAATCGGTATCGGTACTTCATGGGTCCTTGAGGACTCGGGAACCATGCCGTACCGGTACGTCATGGGTCCCTAAGGGGTTAAAAAAGTTAACTTTGGAAATTTTCTTAAAAATTTAAAAAATTGCTTCTATAATTCTAAACCTTCTAGCGTCCTAAAAAATAAAATTGCATTACACAAAAAGTATATATATGGGGAATGTTAATTAATTAATATTTTATGAGGCATCACTATCTGTCTTAAAAGCAGAGAGATTCAAATTTAGAAAACTTTTGGATTTTTTATATATAAAGGTATAACATAATGACTCAAATTTACCATTAACATGAAGTACAATGTGTCACCAGAAAACAGTCTGAGAATGGCTTGGATAAGTAAGAGCGTTCCAAAGTTATTACCATATAAAATGACACGTCAGATTTGCAAAATTAGGCCTGGTCAGGAAGTGCTTAAGTTTTATTTAACTTCTATTATTTAAATGATTCTGCTGGGATTTGAACTCACAGCCTTCTACATTAAAATCAAGAACCTTAACCACTGAGCTATAGAGCTTTATGTTAACCTGCTGTAACTATATTATGGCTAAAAACCTCAGTAGTAGTTTCCCACATATTATGCATTCATATATATCAGAGGTATGATTATATATATATTTCTTTTTTAATAAAGGGAACACAAAAATAACACATCCTAGATCTGAATTAATTAAATATTCTTCTGAAATACTTTGTTCTTTACATAGTTGAATGTGCTGACAACAAAATCACACAAAAATTAATAAATGGAAATCAAATTTTTCAACCCATGGAGGTCTGGATTTGGAGTCACACTCAAAATTAAAGTGGAAAAACACACTACAGGCTGATCCAACTTTGATGTAATGTGTGTGTGGCCTTCACGTGCCTGTATGACCTCCCTACAATGCCTGTGCATGCTCCTGATCAGGTGGTGGACGGTCTCCTGAGGGATCTCCTCCCAGACCTGGACTAAAGCATCTGCCAACTCCTGTACAGTCTGTAGTACAACGTGACGTTGGTGGATAGAGCAAGACATGATGTCCCAGATGTGCTCAATTGGATTCAGGTCTGGGGAACGGGCGGGCCAGTCCATAGCATCAATGCCTTCGTCTTGCAGGAACTGCTGACACACTCCAGCCACATGAGGTCTAGCATTGTCTTGCATTAGGAGGAACCCAGGGCCAACCGCACCAGCATATGGTCTCACAAGGGGTCTGAGGATCTCATATCGGTACCAAATGGCAGTCAGGCTACCTCTGGCGAGCACATGGAGGGCTGTGCGGCCCTCCAAAGAAATGCCACCCCACACCATTACTGACCCAATGCTAAACCGGTCATGCTGGAGGATGTTGCAGGCAGCAGAACGTTCTCCGCGGCGTCTCCAGACTCTGTCACGTCTGTCACATGTGCTCAGTGTGAACCTGCTTTCATCTATGAAGAGCACAGGGCGCCAGTGGCGAATTTGCCAATCTTGGTGTTCTCTGGCAAATGCCAAACGTCCTGCACGGTGTTGGGCTGTAAGCACAACCCCCACCTGTGGACGTCGGGCCCTCATATCACCCTCATGGAGTCTGTTTCTGACCGTTTGAGCAGACACATGCACATTTGTGGCCTGTTGGAGGTCATTTTGCAGGGCTCTGGCAGTGCTCCTCCTGTTCCTCCTTGCACAAAGGCGGAGGTAGCGGTCCTGCTGCTGGGTTGTTGCCTTCCTACGGCCTCCTCCACGTCTCCTGATGTACTGGCCTGTCTCCTGGTAGCGCCTCCATGCTCTGGACACTACGCTGACAGACACAGCAAACCTTCTTGCCACAGCTCGCATTGATGTGCCATCCTGGATAAGCTGCACTACCTGAGCCACTTGTGTGGGTTGCAGACTCCGTCTCATGCTACCACTAGAGTGAAAACACTGCCAGCATTCAAAAGTGACCAAAACATCAGCCAGGAAGCATAGGAACTGAGAAGTGGTCTGTGGTTACCACCTGCAGAACCACTCCTTTATTGGGGGTGTCTTGCTAATTGCCTATAATTTCCACCTGTTGTCTATCCCATTTGCACAACAGCATGTGAAATTGATTGTCACTCAGTGTTGCTTCCTAAGTGGACAGTTTGATTTCACAGAAGTGTGATTGACTTGGAGTTGCATTGTGTTGTTTAAGTGTTCCCTTTATTTTTTTGAGCAGTGTATATACACTCACCTAAAGAATTATTAGGAACACCTGTTCTATTTCTCATTAATGTAATTATCTAGTCAACCAATCACATGGCCGTTGCTTCAATGCATGTAGGGGTGTGGTCCTGGTCAAGACAATCTCCTGAACTCCAAACTGAATGTCAGAATGGGAAAGAAAGGTGATTTAAGCAGTTTTGAGCGTGGCATGGTTGTTGGTGCCAGACTGGCCGGTCTGAGTATTTCACAATCTGCTCAGTTACTGGGATTTTCACGCACAACCATTTCTAGGGTTTACAAAGAATGGTGTGAAAAGGGAAAAACATCCAGTATGCGGCAGTCCTGTGGGCAAAAATGCCTTGTGGATGCAAGAGGTCAGAGGAGAATGGGCCGACTGATTCAAGCTGATAGAAGAGCAACGTTGACTGAAATAACCACTCGTTACAACCGAGGTATGCAGCAAAGCATTTGTGAAGCCACAACACGCACAACCTTGAGGCGGATGGGCTACAACAGCAGAAGACCCCACTGGGTACCACTCATCTACACTACAAATAGGAAAAAGAGGCTACAATTTGCACGAGCTCACCAAAATTGGACTGTTGAAGACTGGAAAAATGTTGCCTGGTCTGATGAGTCTCGATTTCTGTTGAGACATGCAAATGGTAGAGTCCGAATTTGGCGTAAACAGAATGAGAACATGTATCCATCCTCAGATGGCTACTTCCAGCAGGATAATGCACCATGTCACAAAGCTCGAATCATTTCAAATTGGTTTCTTGAACATGACAATGAGTTCACTGTACTAAAATGGCCCCCACAGTCACCAGATCTCAACCCAATAGAGCATCTTTGGGATGTGGTGGAACGGGAGCTTCGTGCCCTGGATGTGCATCCCTCAAATCTCCATCAACTGCAAGATGCTATCCTATCAATATGGGCCAACATTTCTAAAGAATGCTATCAGCACCTTGTTGAATCAATGCCACGTAGAATTAAGGCAGTTCTGAAGGCAAAAGGGGGTCCAACACAGTATTAGTAAGGTGTTCCTAATAATTCTTTAGGTGAGTGTATATATATATATAATACTTCTGCTGTATAGGAATAGCTAATACATGAGAAACTACTATGAGGTTTTTCTGTCACATCTTAGCATTGAGCTCAATAGCTCAGTGGTTAAAGTTCTTGCCTTTAATGTAGAAGGTTCAAATCCCAGCAGGAACATTTTAGAAAGAGAGGTTAATTAGACTTAAATACACAGGGTGTCCCCAAGCACACTGACAATGCTTGGGGATACCCCCTTCATGGTCATAGTACTCCTAAGCAAAAGAGGTAAATTTGAAGAAGAAAAAACAAAACCTATCCAGGAAGGAATGGGAGCTAGAGTAATTGATGAAAATACACTTATGACACAAGCTTTTATTTAAGAGTCACTATACTTTCACCCAATTTCTCTAAATTTAATAGAGAATTTCTAAATCACTTCATTTTTTAAAAATCTGCCTGCATCCACCTGAAAAAAGCTGTAAAGTAATGGCCACTAGGGGTCTCACTTCAACCTAATTTGCAGTTCACTGCCTATTGTCATGCAAAATCCATCCTTAGTAACACAGAAGACGGCTCAAAGGAAATGGGGGCGTGTCAGAGTTGAGATTCTGAGTCTGATAAAAGAATGGCTTCTACACTGCTTCTGAAGATAATAGGAGCCTCCTCCATTTATGTAGACAATAATAGGAAATGTTCTATTTTTTTGCAGAACGGCCATGCAGACATGCAATGCACACAAAATAATTTCATTTTTTTTTTTTGCGGCCCTATTGAAGTGAATGGTTCCGCATACGGGTCGCAAAAAGAATGGAACGAACAAGGGAAAAGAAAACTGTTAGTGTGCATGAGCCCTAATGCTGATCACAAGGGGATTCCAGAAGCGGGACATCTGATCAACTGTCCAAGAACACCTTTAATAACCAGGCACAGTCAAGCACATCTTAGTGCATGAAGGTTTAAAGGTTACTACTTTTTTTTTAGGTTATTTTGATCTGCATTGAAATACACTGCTCAAAAAAATAAAGGGAACACTTAGACAACACAATGTAGCTCCAAGTCAATCACACTTCTGTGAAATCAAACTGTGCACTTAGGAAGCAACACTGAGTGACAATCAATTTCACATGCTGTTGTGCAAATGGGATAGACAACAGGTGGAAATTATAGGCAATTAGCAAGACACCCCCAATAAAGGAGTGGTTCTGCAGGTGGTGAACACAGACCACTTCTCAGTTCCTATGCTTCCTGGCTGATGTTTTGGTCACTTTTGAATGCTGGCGGTGCTTTCACTCTAGTGGTAGCATGAGACGGAGTCTACAACCCACACAAGTGGCTCAGGTAGTGCAGCTTATCCAGGATGGCACATTAATGTGCTGTGGCAAGAAGGTTTGCTGTGTCTGTCAGCGTAGTGTCCAGAGCATGG
The DNA here is from genome assembly GCF_905171765.1 of Bufo bufo. NCBI lineage: Eukaryota > Metazoa > Chordata > Amphibia > Anura > Bufonidae > Bufo > Bufo bufo. The sequence continues at coordinate 197,625,716 of NC_053390.1, forward strand.
AGGTGCTACCAGGAGACAGGCCAGTACACCAAGAGACGTGGAGGAGGCCGTAGGAGGGCAACAACCCAGCAGCAGGACCCCTACCTCCGCCTTTGTGCAAGGAGGAACAGGAGGAGCACTGCCAGAGCCCTGCAAAATGACCTCCAGCAGGCCACAAATGTGCATGTGTCTGCTCAAACGGTCAGAAACAGACTCCATGAGGGTGATATGAGGGCCCGACGTCCACAGGTGGGGGTTGTGCTTACAGCCCAACACCGTGCAGGTTGTTTGGCATTTGCCAGAGAACACCAAGATTGGCAAATTCGCCACTGGCGCCCTGTGCTCTTCACAGATGAAAGCAGGTTCACACTGAGCAATGTGACAGACGTGACAGAGTCTGGAGACGCCGTGGAGAACGTTCTGCTGCCTGCAGCATCCTCCAGCATGACCGGTTTGGCATTGGTTCAGTAATGGTGTGGGCTGGCATTTCTTTGGAGGGCCGCACAGCCCTCCATGTGCTCGCCAGAGGTAGCCTGACTGCCATTAGGTCCCGAGATGAGATCCTCAGACCCCTTGTGAGACCATATGCTGGTGCGGTTGGCCCTGGGTTCCTCCTAATGCAAGACAATGCTAGACCTCATGTGGCTGGAGTGTGTCAGCAGTTCCTGCAAGACGAAGGCATTGATGCTATGGACTGGCCCGCCCGTTTCCCAGACCTGAATCCAATTGAGCACATCTGGGACATCATGTCTCGCTCTATCCACCAACGTCACGTTGCACCACAGACTGTCCAGGAGTTGGCAGATTCTTTAGTCCAGGTCTGGGAGGAGATCCCTCAGGAGACCGTCCGCCAACTCATCAGGAGCATGCACAGGCGTTGTAGGGAGGTCATACAGGCAAAGGGAGGCCACACACACTACTGAGCCTCATTTTGACTTGTTTTAAGGACATTACATCAAAGTTGGATCAGCCTGTAGTGTGTTTTTCCACTTTAATTTTGAGTGTGACTCCAAATTCAGACCTCCATGGGTTGAAAAATTTGATTTCCATTTTTTTATTTTTGTGTGATTTTGTTGTCAGCACATTCAACTATGTAAAGAACAGAGTATTTTAGAAGAATATTTAATTAATTCAGATCTAGGATGTGTTATTTTTGTGTTCCCTTTATTTTTTTGAGCAGCGTACATTGTCAGGACTGCTGTGCGCACAGGAGTCCTCTGCATTATGTTAGCACAGCAGTCCTGACTGTGTATTTCGGTACAGCTTTGAGCGCTGACAGTGGAGAACTGGGAGCAGTAGGAAAAATAAAACTAGTGGCTTCCTTATCTGCAGTTCTACTCATGTATTACTGTAGGTAATAGTCCAAAATCAGGGTGGCAGATTCCCTTTAAAGACACTGTGGTGTCTGTATAAAGGTAAAGGGCTTCTAGAATTGCAGCTGAACTGCTTCCGTGCTAATGTTTCTCTAGTCTATGGACTGATTCAGACGATAGTCATCTCCATTTGGGTGCTATGGAGGGCACACGGCCCACTAAAGATAGGCTACTTTCACACTTCCTGGTGTGAAACTCTGGCATGGCTGTTGCGGCAGACAAGCAGAGAACGGGCTGAAGACAACGCAGCATGCAGTGGTTTGTGTCTGGCCGGTTCTCCGCTTGTCTGCTAGAATGCGTACTGTACGCCTCCCCACCAGACTCCATTATACTTAATGGGGCCTGCGGACATTACGTCTGCATCCGGCAGCGCAGAATTCAAACCAGAGGTGTGAAAGTAGCCTAAAGGCTGCAATACGCAGTGTTGGTCCGTGCAGAGAAATGTGCAGCATGCACCTTTCTTGTCCATTTTCCATTCAAGACTCACTTGAATAAATGAGTCTCGAAATAAAATGGATGCACCTGGACACCAATAGAACATCCAAACACAGACGTAGCCATTATCTTGACTCCAGACGTGCCAGGTCACTTTAACGTGATTTATCCTATCGCTATAATGTGATTGTGCTGCATTAACGCATTAGGCCAGTGAAGATGACGTTGGCTAGATCTGTACGCCTGTGTCATGCAAGCAGAAACTGGAATGGGCATCTGAATCCGGCAACAGTCTTTTCTGGTCATTGGTGATTGCCTGGGCTGGATATTGTAGACACACCGGATTATAGGATCCTTATCTACACTAGACATATTATACGAGTAGTTTGGTAATGCTAGTTTACCATACACTCCAGCCTTGTTATGGTAGATATAACATTGCCTAAGGGAAGTCCTTAATAATGAAGGGATATTTCAGAAGGTATTAACATTCACCTTGCATCCATATTGATTCAAGTAGAAAGATTCATTGGTAGTCTCCTAAATTCAAGGACGTTATTTGTCAGCAAGAAGAAGGATATCTGCATAATGTATTCCAGTCAACTTCATGTATCCGCAGACATTTCAGATAATAGTTGTACATAATTCTAGCCCCATTCATGTAATATCACCCAAAACCGTAAGATATGCCAGTATACGTATGTTGCGCTTCCTATATCACACTGGCCCATATTTACTAAGGAGAGTGCACCTAGAGTTTGGCATAAATTGCACGAAAATATGGGGCAGATTTCCACAGTTTAACTCCTAGTGTGCCACTATCAGCTGATTGTGGAATATAAGGCGAAAACAAGGGTGGGATCCCCCTTTAATTGTATCACAGGGATTCCTTGTAACGCAACCCATGCTTATGCTCTTATAACAGTCTGGCCAGTGTATATGAATATACAGTACACGTATTTTGGGGGTCATTTGTTACACAGAAATACCGTACGTCTATATTAGGGAGCATTCACACGACCGTGGTGGTTTTGCGGTCCGCAAATCACGGATCCGTGTGTTCCGTATGTATTTTCAGTTATCTTTCCGTTTCCGTTCCATAAGTCTGTATAAGGGTATTTTCACACTTGCGGCAGGACGGATCCGACAGGCTGTTCACCATGTCGGATCCGTCCTGCGGCTGTTTCGCCGTGCCCCCGGGCCGCCGCTCCGTCCCCATTGACTATAATGGGGATGGGGGCGGAGCTCCGGCGCAGCACGGCGGTGCACGGCTTAAGGCCGCCGGACTAAAATTACTGCATGTCAGGTTTTTTAGTCCGGCGGCCTTAAGCCGTGCACCGCCGTGCTGCGCCGGAGCTCCGCCCCCATCCCCATTATAGTCAATGGGGACGGAGCGGGGGCACGGCGAACAGCCACAGGACGGATCCGACATGCTAAACAGCATGTCGGATCCGTCCTGCCGCAAGTGTGAAACTAGCCTAATACGGACGTGGTGCTTCCGTGTGTCATCCGTTTTTCACGGTCCGCAAAAAACTGAAATGGGGTTTCCTAGAATGTTTTCAGTCCAGGGGTACGCAAAAAACGGATGACATACGGATGCATTTCCGTGTGCTATCCGTTTTTTACGGACCCATTGACTTTAATGGGGCCACGGACCACAATCTGCGGCCAAGTATAGGACATGTTCTAAAATAAAAGGAACGGACACATGGAACGGACAGCACACGGATGACAATGAAAGGCATTCCGCAATTTTTGCGGACCCATAGAAATGAATGGGTCCGTGCATTGTCTGCAAAATTTGCGGAACGGACGCAGAAGAAAAACACGGTCGTGTGAATGCTCCCTTAGGCATATTTCCGGTGCAGATTGTGGCGCAAAGGTCCTTTGTGCTGCAATCTGTGACTTTTCCCCGCCCACGCCAGATCTAAAAAAGTGGGCAGGGAATGGGACGGGCCTGAATAAAAATGTAATTTTGGGATTTAAAAAAAACATGCAAACATAGTGTTTTTATATTTTTAGATTTAATACCTTTTATTATGTAGCAGTTAAAAAAATGAAATTTCCAATTTGGTATCACCATAGCAACCTCTGGTATAAATCCAAAACATTATCTAAGATGATTTTTAAATACTGTAGTAATAATAATAAAAAAAAACTTCTCTGGTTTGTCCTATAAAAGTAAATTAACGACTAACATATATTGTATGCATCCAAAAAATATCAACAAAAAGTACAATTAATTGGGCAAAAAGAAGCTTCATAAAAGCAAACTGGACTAAAATGACACAAGATATTACAAGCAGGGAGGCAAAAAGCAGACAGTAACACAACAATACTTACAATCAGACAGCTGCTCTTCATCCTCCTCTTTGCTCAGTTTGCCTGGGGTATGGAGGGAACTATTGACAGTGGACTCTAAGTCGTCCCCACCTTCTTGAGGTGCGTCTGAGGATGTTGTGCCTCCAGTTGCCATTTCATCAGAGCCCGGAAGAAGGGAGGAAACACTACCTATGGTTGGTGTGTGCGCTGAAGAAAGTCCACTAAAACGTGAGACGCTGAGGAAGGATAGTTTCCGAGCTCGTAAGTGGTTGCGGAAAAGCTTTTGACTCTGCTTTTTATTCTGCGAATAGGAAAATATACGGTAATGAGATTAGTAACACAGCCAACTGCTTAGAACATAGACACCTTCGAGGATATTGTTCTATTAATTGAATTTTACTTATTTTGGGCAATTTTTTTTTATTTCTATTGGTTTGTAGTAAAAGTTTTCAGGGATACACGGATCAGTCTGTTTGCAGAGTATCACTTCTCAGTCGTGTCAGTTGACGGCATTATCTCTGATCTCATGACCTCATAAACACTCATTATAACTAAACTCTTATCAAACTGATAAGAATATAGCTTACCCTACTTTCACACTCGCGTTTGGTGCGGATCCGTCATGGATCTGCACAGACGGATCCGTTCAGATAATACAACCGTCTGCATCCGTTCAGAACGGATCCGTTTGTATTATCTGTAACATAGCCAAGACGGATCCGTCTTGAACTCCATTGAAAGTCAATAGAAGACGGATCCATTTTCTATTGTGCCAGATTGTGTCATAGAAATTGACTTACATTGTGTGCCAGGACGGATCCGTTTGGCTCAGTTTCATCAGACGCTGCAGGCAACGTTTTGGTGTCCGTCTCCAGAGCGGAATGGTGACTGAACGGAGGCAAACTGATGCGTTCTGAGCGGATCCTTTTCCATTCAGAATGCATTAGGGCAAAAACTGATCCGTTCTGGACCGTTTGTGAGAGCCCTGAATGGATCCCATAAACGGAAAGCCAAAACGCCAGTGTGAAAGTAGCCTATAATAAGTGTTTATGACGTCAGGAGATCAAAGATAAGGCTTCACATGAGCCCTCAGCTGACTGACTTAGGAGGGATAAGGCACATTTACACCAACAGATTATCTGACCAATTTCTATCCAATCCTTGTGTGTAATAGGCCATCTGACCAGTGATTGGTCAGAAAATCTGTCTGATAATCTGTTGGTGTAAATGTTTCTATAGTCTGCAAATAGACTGATCTTTAAATGCATGTATCACAAAAACTGCTGAGACCTTTAAAAATGCAAAACAAATTAATACTGAATCAGTTTTTCTGGATGACACCGGAGAGATGGATCCAGTATTGTAATGCATTTGTCAGACGGATCTGAATCCGGATCCGTATGACAAATGCCATCAGTTTGCGACGGAACTGCCTGCTGGAATCCTCTGCCGCAAGTGTGAAAGTACCCTTAGGCCTCATGCACACAACCGTTTTTCGGGTCCGCATCGGGTGCGGACCCATTCACTTCAATGGGGCCGCAAAACGGTTGCTCCGTTCCGAGGCCCCGGAAAAAAAAAATAGCATGTCCTATCCTTGTCCGTTTTGCGGACAAGAATAGGCATGTTTACAATGGGCCGCCCGTTCCGTTCCGCAAATTGCGGAAGGCACACGGGCGGCTTCCGTTTTTTGCGGATCCGTGGTTTGCGGCTTGCCAAAAACGGCACGGTCGTGTGCATGTAGCCTTAGCCAGAGAAGAGAGGCGCTGAAAAGTCTGTGGAGAACCGCAGAAGTAAACGTTCTACAAAAATAGCACTTTCCACTATGGAAATGTCCCAGACTACTGCATAGAAATATAATAACTTGTCGTTCCAGATAGTAAGTTGTCTATGTTCAGGAAGATGTCAGAAACGACACAAATATAGTGAATCGTAGGCACTTGTCTTACAATGCCTCTGTTCTGTGTGAAACATGCACCAGGAGGTTATCTCGCTGATGGTCAGTTCACAACAGTTTTACTGATCCTGGAGTGCAAGGAATTTCAAATGATAAAATACTTATTTTATCTTCTGCTCGGCCTTATAAACCCACAGAAGACACATGCATCTCACCCTGTTAGTCATTAATTATACAGCAGCACATGCACTGTATAACACTATGAAGATAATACTATATCTGCCCCCTAGTGCTCAAACATGTAATTGCCTCTCACAGACATAACCGACGGAGACTGTGTGGAAAATACCTTTCAAAAACACTCGCCTTTACGTGATTTTTTTTTTATTACTTAAGGTTGGGAAAGGCTACTTGCAGGCCCCTCAGTACCTCACTGCTGGGGGAAAGGGGATCGTCTGGGATTAGAGAAGTTTCTTAAATATATAAAAGAACTGCTATGTTTTAGTACTGGATGGTTTTAAAATTGTTAAACTGATTTTAATTTCAAAAGGATTTTTTGGGCTAACGCCTATATCGCCATAAAAAGGAGGAACCAAATAGGATTTGCAGATGCCCCTGACGAAGCAGAGACGAAACCCGGGTTGGGCAATTGGCGAGAGGATTGACATTTGTTTTATGTGATTGAGATTTTATGGAACTTATAAGTATAATAAACGATTTTATAAGATAAAGGACTTGCGGGACTTCTGTTTTAATATTACAGGGATTAAGAGCACTGATTCTTGTGGAAGTCGAAGTCACTTATCGGATCTGACCATATCAGAAGAACCCTCTGAGTGTCTTAACGGTGTACTTTTTCACTGCTGGTTTGGAACAGTGCGGTTTTACTACTTTATACAAGCTCACTGCTGGTATTGTGTCTCTGTTTTTTAAGGTTTGACAAATCGCTATTACGGTATAATAGAAAAAAAAACACTTTTACATTACATTCACTGTTGAGCTAGCTGTTTTTTTAAAGGACTATGAGGCCTCTCCTTTTGACGCTCTATCTTTGCCATCTAATTGCCATAAATGAGTGCGGCATTAAAAGCATGCATTTTTAAAACTAAGCTCATGCAACCATATAATATAATTTTTGTAGTCATTGACTAGAAATCTCCACTCTTTACTTCCAAATCTACCTGATCATGTCCAACAGTCACCAGCATAAGAACCTGTTACTAATCAGGCTGCCTGTACACAATGAGGTCCAGCATAAGGCATACGGATCCTGCTGCTGGGCCTTAAGCTACCTGCACATGTTGCAAATTATGTGCGGTTTTTCTGCGGGGATGCTTGTGCAAATAAATCGCAGTTGTAATACAGTACCAGCAAAGCCTTAGGCTGGTTTCACACGGGCGTTGCGGAAAAAGATGCGGGGGCGTTGCGGAACATGCACGATTTTTCCGCGCAAGTGCAAAACATTGTAATGCGTTTTGCACGCGCGTGAGAAAAATCGGCATATTTGGTACCCAAACCCGAACTTCTTCACAGAAGTTCAGGTTTGGAATCGGTGTTCTGTAGATTGTATTATTTTCCCTTATAACATGGTTATAAGGGAAAATAATAGCATTCTTAATACAGAATGCTTAGTACAATAGGGCTGGAGGGGCTAAAAAAAAATAAAAAAGAATTTAACTCACCTTAATCCACTTGTTCGCGCAGCCCGGCTTCTCTTCTGTCTTCTTCTTTGAGGAATAGGACCTTTGATGACGTCACTGCGCTCATCACATGGTCCCTCACATGATATTTTACCATGGTGATGGATCATGTGACGGACCATGTGATGAGCGTAGTGACGTCACCACAGGTCCTTTTCCTGTGCACAGCAAAGATGAAGACAGAAGAGAAGCCGCGCTGCGCGAACAAGTGGATTAAGGCGAGTTAAATTATTTATTTATTTTTTTAACCCCTCCAGCCCTATTGTACTATGCATTCTGTATTAAGAATGCTATTATTTTCCCTTATAACCATGTTATAAGGGAAAATAATAATGAGCAACCGTGCGTGAAAATCGCACCGCATCTGCACCTTCTTGCGGATGCTTGCGATTTTCACGCGGCCCCATTCACTTCTATGAGGCCAGCGTTGCATGGAAAACGCACAATATAGAGCATGCTGCGATTTTCACGCAACGCACAAGTGATGCGTGAAAATCACCGCTCATCTGCACAGCCCCATTGAAGTGAATGGGTCCGGATTTAGTGCGGGTGCAATGCGTTCACCTCACGCATCTCGCCCGTGTGAAAGAGGCCTTAGATGTACTAATAGATACGGGCCAGTTATTTTCCAACCGGACACTCTTTTCGCATATGTCTGGCTAATAGAAGTCTACAGGCATACCAGATGAATAAATCAGTAGGATTTACCGCTGTATTTGCCAAACGTAATATTCAGTGGCATAACTAGAAATGGTTGGGCCCCACAGCAAATTTTCGAAGGCCCCTTCCCCCCCAGTAACTTTTTTGCAACCCTCTCCTCCTATGCAACCCCAACTCCTGTGGCTAGTCTAGATCGTTCTCTTAGATGAAGCTCGGCAACCACTCCATCGGTTTCCCACATGTATATACTGTATATGATGTCATTGTATTATACTGTTGGTGGGGGCCCTGACAATAAAATCTGTTAGTCCTCCTCCTGGATGGCCCCTTCTGAGTTCGGGACCCAAAGCCGCTGCTTCCCCTGTAGCTACGCTCCTGGTAATATTTGAATGTGGCGTGGACCTACCCTTAAAAATAATCAATAATGACTGACTCGAGGTAGCATGCAGTATTGTGTCTGCACCTGGAATTCATGCAAATAACAATACCTATTTTGCCTTACTGTTTTCAGAAAAGGACAAACAGGTTTGCAGATGACAGAATGGGGGAGATTTATCAGAACTGGTGTAAAGTAGAACTGGCTTAGTTGCCCATAGCAACCAATCAGATTCCACCTTTCATGGGTTGCTATGGGCAACTAAGCCAGTTTTCCTTAAGGGCTCTTTCACACTTGCGTTGTTCTTTTCCGGCATAGAGTTCCGTCGTCGGGGCTCTATGCCGGAAGAATCGTGATCAGGATTATCCCAATGCATTCTGAATGGAGAGAAATCTAAAGTCCTGTTTGCCATGGTAAAGTGTAGTGGGGAGCAGTATACTTACCGTCCGTGCGGCTCCCGGGGCGCTTCAGAGTGACGTCAGGGCGCCCCACGCGCATGGATGACGTGATCGCATGGATCGCGTCATCCATGCGCATGGGGCGCTCTGACGTCATTCTGGAGCGCCCCGGGAGCCGCACGGACGGTAAGTATACTGCTCCCCCGCTCCCCACTACTACTATGGCAACCAGGACTTTAATAGCGTCCTGGGTGCCATAGTAACACTGAACGCATTTTGAAGACGGATCAGTCTTCAAATGCTTTCAGTTCACTTGCGGTGTTACGGATCCGGTGGGCACTTCCGGCAAATGGAGTACACGACGGATCCGGACAACGCAAGTGTGAAAGAGCCCTTACACTGGTTTTGATAAATCTCTCCCAATATGGGTCTTTGTAAAAAAAGAATGAGCTCTGAATGTGTAGCCCCATTGACAACAAGTGGTAGTGGTGATTATTGAACCAGAAGACTTCCTCTAGCTGTACACATATTGCATAGCTGGTCATTCATTCAAATGGCAGTCCTGCGATACTACATTTCTCCAGTAACATCCACTGCAAAGGAAACATTTTAATGGCCACAGCTTCCCCCAGCAAACTCCTCTGTTTGCTGGGGGTATCGGGATCCAAACTTACAGAGATCAGCTGATCGATGCGGTGGTTCCTGTATGAACTGGGTTGTGTACGGTGAGAATTCAGAAACCTACAAAATTAGGCTACTTTCACATCTGAACTTTCCCTTTCCGCTATTGAGATCCATCATAGGATCTCAATAGCGGGAGAAAACGCAATTCATTCATTGTCCTTGTCATTCATGGGGACAAAACTGAACTGAACAAAACGGAATGCACCAGAATGCATTCCGTTCCATTTGATTGCGTCCCCATCGCGGACAGAATAACACTTCAAGTAGGCGGCATCCACATGACCATATCTGTTTAGCAGTCCGCAAAATACGGATGCGGTCCATGTGAACCCAGCAGTTTTCGCGGGCCCCATTGAAAAAATGCCTATTTTTTCCATAAAACTGACAATAGGACATGTTCTATAATTTGCGGCCTGGCCGCATTTTTTTCAGCACATTTTTTTCAGCACAATAGAAGTGAATAGGTCTGCGTGCGATGTGCAAAAAAATGCGGATTGGACACAGACTGAAAATATAGTTGTATAATCTGTAGTGAAGTGAGGAACCGCACTCAATCAAAGTGTCCCTGGTGCCAATCAAGGGCTGTTAAGCCACCATCCAAATGATAAAGTATTGAGGCACTAGGAATGCTTCTACTCACCTCACAGATAATGTGACCGCTGATGAAGGTCCATCGTGACCGAAACATCCGGTCAGAAATATTCTGTTATTGATATGTACCACTGGGCAAATGGATGATGCAGATAATGTGAAATAAAGCTATACTTTAATTGCAAAACCTTAAATGATAACTGTCACATTTAGACCCTAATTTCAATTTTCATATATGTAGTTACTAATAACATGATATTCCAGAATCCGTTACTATTAGACTGACTTACCCTATATTTAATAAGATTCAGCCCTTAGCAACCAGTCTGCATAAAACGTCAATTTCCCTATTCAGTTAAGATGGCCGCCACTGCCCTCACCCTGAGGCTAATCCCGCCTGCCCTCACTAGCCAGTAGCAATAGCCCCCCAAAAGTGTCAGTAACCAGAGCCCTCCCCCCTAAAGGGTTAATCTCCTGCAGCACAAAGGGGTCCTCTTACCACATGTTGCTTTCATTTATACACTGAGCAGATGGCAGATCTCTCTTCCCTGTTGTGCGCTGCTTCAACTCTGCATTCTCCAGCTCTGCTGAGTGAGGGAGCGTCTGCCAAGCGCAGGGACAGGGAGAAGTGCACACAGCCCAGGCACTGTTATCAGCTGCTGGGGAGGACCTGGCTTTAATAATTTACTTACAGTCCCTGGCTGTCAGTAATCTGACCTTGCACGCAGCCTGCTTCTGCGTCCTCCGTCCTTCAACAGATAGACGGACCATGCCGAGCAACCCTATTTTAAGCACAGGTAAAAGTAGGCAGTACAGGGAACAAAACTGTGGAATTAAGGGGTAATTGAATACACAGTGAAAAGTTGAAATAAGACCACCAAGGTGATATTAATCACCACAATCCAATACTCCAAAAAAAATTATATACGACAGTTATACTTTAACCTGAGTGCCTCAATACTTTATAATTTGAAAATATAGTTGTGTGAATGCACACTTCCAGTAGGTGCAACAAAGAAAATATCAAATAATAAAAAACTTTTGTTTTTATGCAGGATTTTTTCTTTGTTGTACGTTGCGTTTCCGTGCATCCTCTACTACTGAGCAGGTGAGCTGGACTATTGCTTCATTATACAAGAGTTTCAGTATACATAAAAGATATCTAAAGTTATATAATGAGGAAATGCGCTGAAAGTTCATATTGAAACTTGGGGTCCAACTCTACCGGCCTTTTGTTTTCAGCTAAAAAATTCAATTAGGAACTGAATGCCTTAGCACCGATAGAATATACATTGCTGCAGAGTCATAATGATGAGTTCCCTTTTTATGCACTCCAGCTTTACAGTTATTGCACCTAGAATATATAGTGGTTGTTTATGAGGCCTGCGCTCTCCATATATTTCTCACAATAAAAGAAAATTAAGTAGCTGAAATATTTAGCGCTCCATTTGTGGAGATCGCATTTATTTACACCTGTAAAACAGAGCAAAATATTTCTGACAGTTATAGTAGGAAAAAAATGATCATTTACCTTCCCCGGCATGATAAACTGCTCCCACTTCATCTCCACGTCCTTCTCTCTATTGATTCGTTTTAATGAAGTTTTACAGCCACCAGGATCTCTGGTTTTAAGAAATGCAGACTGGTTAAACAGCTATTATTGGCTTGATATTTGCTTTTATTGTTGCCTGAACAGTCGAATACAGAGATGGCTAGTGATGCAAAGTTCAAGCTGTATAGGGTCAGAGGCGGAACGTGGTGCTCCTGGGCCCCAATGTAAAGCAAGGAACAGGGCCACCATAATTTATAACACTGGTATCTTCTTATGTGGAAAAAATCGCGGAAAATAATGCACTAACACAATAGATGCAAACATTATATATGGTCTAAGCCCTCATTCTGATATGATAAAATCTGAGACTCTCAGACAATATATCTTGATCAAAACACATCTGTCCCCGCCTACCAGCGCCAAGGTGGTCTCAGTCAGGCAGGTCCTACTCTAAACCTATCTATGCCGTTGGGCATCTACATTCAGGAGAGCAGACCCTGCACATATAGTGTACTGCTCCTAGCTACCTCTGTGTGCACCAAGCAACCAATGAGAGGAGGAGCCCATATAGCTATATAAACCACCTAATCAGGTCGCTGTTGGATAGGCGGGGCAAAAGTGCACTCCCCAGATATTAGGGGCGCATTCACACTTGAAGGTGCCACTCCTTCAAGAACATAAATTTATCAAAAATCACAGAAAAAGATACAAAACATCCTGAGCGATATGATAACTGAATATGCAACCTTGATTAGGTGGTACATGTAGCTGTGAGAGCTCTTCCTCTCATTGGTTGCTTGATGCACATAGAGGTAACAAGGAGCAGCACACTATATGTGCAGGGTCTGCCCTCCTGAATGTAGATGCCCAATGGAATAGATGGGTTTAAAGTAGGTTCCTGCCTGACTGAGACCACCATGGCGCTGGTAGGCAGGCATAGATGTGTTTTGATCAAAATATATTGGCTGAGAGTGAGGGCTTAGTCCATATAAAATGTTTGTATCTATTATGCAATATTATCTGTGATTTTTTTCCATATAAATGTTGCCATATACATCTGCATATTTAGCTATCATATTGTGCAGGATGTTATCTTTTTCTGTGATTTTTTTATCTTCTTATGTGCCTCCAGAGGCACCAGAGTTTGGGAGTCACTTCTACCTCTGCACCCTCTATAGCTATGCCCCTGTACCGTTTCTACTTTGTGTATATAAAGTTGGCTTTATATAGTGTTTATGTATGCTTTTGACCACATAAATTTGGTGCAATAACCAGGATAAAATGGATATATTCCAACAATACAATTATAAATCTGCTATTATTAAAATCATGTTTTTATGTTAAACATATTTTTAAAGAAATTTGGTTTGATGCTTTAATTTTCCATGTCAATATCTATATTAATAAATAAACATAAAATCCTGCAGTTTTCGCACTGGCCCTTAAGCCTCTGCAGAGGTCACAGAGCCTAGAAAACTCTCCCACAGAAGTCAATGAGGTCCCCTTCTGACCACTGTGTCTATGGCGCATGGGGCCGCTGTAAAGCAAATCTCTAAATGCTGTTAAGAACAGCTCAGACAAGATGGCCGCCCCCATAATCATGTTCAGAAAATTGAATAAAAATATCAAAAAAAAATCTGAAAATAAAAAGAGATTACAGAAAAAAATCTGGTTTTAACTGGCAGAAAAGATTATAGGTGACAGATTCCCTTTGAAAGGGTTCTCCGCTTTGGACAAGCCTTACTTGTTAGAGTGGTCCCTAGATAATAAATTTATCACAAATTGTCCCTCTGCTGCGACACCCATTAAACAGCTGCAATATGTGGGGAAACCTGGCAAGTGTTCATGTTCCCTGCAACACCACCACAGGAGAAATGAAGCACGATTCAAGTCAATGGGTTTTGTATAATTATGGAAGGACCTCCATAGGATGAGACCCTGGGGCAGAATTACTAATCCTGTCTAAGCTTTAGGGCTCATGCACACGACCGTATGCATTTTGCGGTCCACAAAACACGGATCTGCAAAAAATACGGATGACGTCCGCGTGCATTCTGTATTTTGCGGAACGGAACAGCTGGCCCCTAATAGAACAGTACTATCCTTGTCCGTAATGCGGACAATAAAAGGACATGTTCTATTTTTTGTGTGGAACGGAAACTGTATGCACACCCGTTGAAATAAATGGGTCAGTAAACGGTCTACAAAAAAATGGAACGGACACGGAAACAAAATATGTTCGTGTGCATGAGCCCTAAGACAGCACATACTAAAGGTGTTTGCATAAAATGGAGCTGGGAGTGTTGTATCAAGTATAGTGTTTTTGTGGACTAGGGATTTACACCAAATTTATGACATATTTGTGCCAATTTTAGGGTGGTTTGAGCCATGTCCTAAAGTTTCAATGTACTAAGGAGTGGCCAGATGTTTTGTAGGCAGAGTTACATTTTTTTGCCAGATTTATCATTGTGACTATTTTCAAAAAGTCACAAAAAAGTCCCAAGTGCACTGAAGTCCCTTAGTAAAGTACAAACTGACAGAACCACTATAATACGTAAAAAAGATTTAGACAGAGAAATCACCACGTGATATCGGAAAGATAAACCTTAGAACTGCCTAGCTTAAAGGGCATGTCTCACTTCAGCAAAGGACATTCATCAAGAAGAGAACTTACTAATGTATTGTGATTGTCCATATTGCTTCCTTTACTGGCTTGATTCATTTTTCTATCGAATTGAACACTTCTTGTTACAAGACCACCATGCAATCCAGCAACGGTTGCCGTGCTTGCACATAAGAAAAAGCGCCGTCTTATGCACACTCCCACGGTACCAGCCACCAGAGAGGCTGGCGCTTTTTCCTACAGTGTGCCAGTACGGCCACCACTGCTAGATTGCATGGTGGCAGCAACCATGGAAACGAGAAGGTTACTTTCACATCTGAGTTTTCCTTTCCGGTTTTGACATCCGGCGGAGGAACTCAAAACCGGAGAAAAACACTTCTGTTTTGTTCCCATTCATTTTTTAAACTGAACAAACTGGAACGGAGTTTTTGTGTGCGGCATAGGAAACTGAACATGCCAAAATCCATGTAAGTCAATGGTGCCAGATCCGTTTTTTTTTTTTTTGATTTAATACAACTGGATCTGTTCTGAACGGATGCAGCAGGTTGTATTATTCAAATGGATGCGTTTTGCTGTGGTTTTGAGATCCCATGCTGGATCTCAAAACCGGACAGCAAAAACGCATATGTGAAGTGTCTTGTATTAACTCTGTCTACCTGATAAATGCCCTTTGCTGAAGTGCTCTTTCACACGAGTGAGTTTTCCGTCCAGATGAGATGCGCGTAGTGAACACATAGCATCCGGACTGAATTCTGACCCATTCATTTCAATTGGTCAGCGCACATTAGCATGTTTTTCATGCATCATCTCTGCGTTCAGGTAAAATTGCGGCCTGTACTATTTTTTGTGTTTTTCACGCAGCTCTGGTTCCATAGAAGTGAATGGGGCTTGTGTGAAAAACAGAAGACATCCGGCTGCAATGAGTTTTTCACTGATGGTTGCTAGGTGATGAAGATTGTTATCCTTCAGTTTTCCTTCACGCACGTGAAAAGCGCAAGCAATCTGTATGGAAAAAACGCACACACTGAATGCAAATGCAGACAAAACTGGTTGATCAGTGTTTTCCTCTATCGCTTGTGTGAAAGAGGCTTAAATGGGTTCTCCGGCAATTATTTAAAATAGGCTGCAAGAAACTCAGAATGTGAACAGGACAGGTTGCGTCAACTTGCAAAGCTGCCTAGTAGTGTTGATCGCCAATATTCTAATCGCCAATTTTTTTCGCAAATATCGGCACTTTGAGAATTCGCGAAGATGTAGAATATAGTGATATATATTCGTAATCGCGAATATTCTAGATTTTTTTTTTTCCATCAGTAACCTCCCTTCTTGCTTGTCGGCCAATGAGAAGGCTGCAATGTCTTTGTCTGAGCTTAGCAACATCCCTAGCAACCAATAGGAAAGTTGCCTACGCCTTACTATATGAGAACCTCCCCAGCAGCCATTTCTTGCTGTTTTTTTGCAGATCTGAGAGAGACAGCAGTGACATTGCTGTGCTCTGTGCTTTGCTGTGTCATTACATTAGATAGTTAGATAGTTAGCTCATACTGTATATATAATACAGATAGTGGGAGATAGTCAGTGTAGGTTAGATAGTGATATAGTGTAGCTGATAGGTTCCAGTGCAAGGTGTTAGGTAGTGTGATAGGAATTACTGTACTTTGCATTTTCTCCAGTCTCAGGAAACTTCTAGCAGCTTGAAAAATGTAGAAAAAGTGACCCACGCCTGTATTGTGAGCACAATTCGCACATATTACATTGCCTATTTTTACAATCAAGAAAATAATGACTGGAGATCACGAATTCTAGAATTTGCGAATTTATGGCAAGTATTAGGCCAAAAATTTGCGAAATATTGCAAAAACGACTATTGCCTATGATGCTCATCTCTACTGCCTAGAGGGGGCACTCTACACTTTGCATGTGGCGCCTCACTACACACTGCCTTCATTTTATATTGCTATGCTTTCCAGGATCACATCATTACAATGTATTGCAGTCTAGGAACTCTGCTGTGCAATATGCCGTCCTGGCTGAGCAGCCTGAAATTTTCCAAGAGGAAGTTTAGTAAGGCTACTTTTACACTAGCGTTTCTATTTTCCGGTATTGAGATCCGTCATAGAGTCTCAATACTGGAAAAAAACGCTTCCGTTTTGTCCCCATTCATTGTCAATGGGGACAAAACTTAACTGAACAGAAGGGAGTGCTCCAAAATGCATTCCATTCCGTTCTCATACTGGAGAGCAAACCGCAGCATGCTGCAGTTTGCTTTCCGTCCTGGGATGCGTAGCAAGAGTGATCCGTCATGACCCTCCTAGCAAGTCAATGGGGATGGATCCATTTAAAGGGAGTCTGTCACCTCCATATGGCCATATACAGTGCTTACATGGATCTGTAGCACACCTATACAGGATTGTAACGGTACCTTTGTTCCATTCTTTAGACTTGCACCAGCAGGAAAAACGAAGTTTAATTCATATGCAAATGAGCACTCGCAAGTGCCCAGGGGCGGCGTTCAGTGTGTAGGTGCCCAGGGGCGGCGTTCAATGTGTAGGTGCCCAGGCTGCTCTGCCTTCTTTTCACTTACTCCTCCCCAGTCTCTGCCTTTGCCCGCCCTCCAAGTCTCTTGCCTCATCGATAGGGCAAAGGCAGAGGCTGGGGAGGAGTAAAGTGAAAAGAAGGCAGAGCAGCCTGGGCACTTACACACTGAACGCCGCCCCTGGGCACTTGCGAGTGCTCATTTGCATATGAATTAAACTTCCTTTTTCCTGCTTGTGCAAGTATAAAGAAAAGAACAAAGGTACCGTTACAATCCTGTATAGGTGTACTACAGAGCCATGTAAGCACTGTATATGGCCATATGGTGGTGACAGACTCCCTTTAACTCTGACACAATCGAAAATGGATCCGTCACCCATTGACTTTCAGTGGAGTTCATGACGGATCAGTCTTGGGTATGTCAAAGATAATACAACCGGATCCATTTATAATGGATGCAGATGGTTGTATTATCAGTAACAGAAGAATTTTTGCTAGCGTGAAAGTAGCCTAAGGCCCCTTGCAGACGAGCGTGTCCGGATTAGGTCTGGATGCGTCCCGGTGCATTGCAGCAAACCCGCGCGAGTAGGAACGCAATTGCAGTCAGTTTTGACTGCGATTGCGTTCCGATGTTCAGTTTTTATCGCGCGGGTGCAATGTGTTTTGCACGCACGTGATAAAAAACCGACTGTGGTAACCAGACCCGAACTTCTTCACAGAAGTTCAGGTTTGGGTTAGTTGTAGTGTAGATTGTATTATTTCCCCTTATAACATGGTTATAAGGGGAAATAATAGCATTCTGAATACAGAATGCATAGTACAACAGGGCTGGAGGGGTTAAAAAAAAAAGAAAAAAATTTTAACTCACCATAATCCACTTGTTCGCGCAGCCCGCATCTCTTCTGTCTTTATCTGTGAGCAATAGGACCTTTGATGACGTCACTGTGTTCATCACATGGTCCATCACATGATCCATCACCATGGTGATGGATCATGTGATGAGCGTAGTGACGTCATCAAAGGTCCTATTGCTCACAGATGAAGACAGAAGAGATGCGGGCTGCGCGAACAAGTGGATTAAGGTGAGTTAAATTATTATTATTATTTTTTTAACCCCTCCAGCCCTATTGTACTATGCATTCTGTATTCAGAATGCTATTATTTTCCCTTATAACCATGTTATAAGGGGAAATAATAATGATCGGGTCCCCATCCCGATCATCACCTAGCAACCGTGCGTGAAAATCGCACCGCATCCACACTTGCTTGCGGATGCTTGCGATTTTCACGCAACCCCATTCATTTCTATGAGGCCTGGTTACGTGAAAAACGCACAAAGAGGAGCATGCTGCGATTTTCACACAACGCACAAGTGATGCGTGAAAATCACCGCTCGTGTGTACAGCCCCATAGAAATGAATGGGTCAGGATTCAGTGCGGGTGCAATGCGTTCAACTCGCGCATTGCACCCGCGCGGAATACTCGCCCGTGTGAAAGGGGCCTAAGTGTGTGATTGCAGAGTAGAATTCCTGCTCTACAATAGACTGTAATGATGCAATTGTATATTAATCAGCAGGCACTCACCATCTGTATTTCACACATATATAACACATTTATTGAAATTATTAAAATTTAGTAAAATTTGTAGATAATAGAAATAAACAGTAGTCAAAAAAATATATGACATAAAAAATATAATAAATATAATCAATTAGCATACGACATAGAAACTATAATCAATTAGCATAAATTATGACCATAAATAACAGACTTAGAAGAGGGTAAAAAATGCAGTATTGAAATATATGGTAGTCACATAAAAATCGAGTGCAATATCGAATGAAAATAATCTGAGAAAATTCGAATGAGACTTAGACATGCATTTATCATCCAAAAAGAATTATGTATTATCTATACACCTTTATCAAAGTTACTGGTGAGTCAATTCAAAGTTCCATACAATGTATTAGGAATGCGTAGTTAAACTAGTTGTAGTACTCTGCAGAATATATAATCGTCCAGAACTAATAGCTTTGACTTAATCCACTGCAATGTAGGTTATTTTCGATTGGAATAATCTGACTATGTAGCTGTGATCGATAAGTATCTTTCGAGTTGTCAATGTGATTTTTCCTGCGAATGACTAAATGATCGATTGTCTCTATTTATATAAGACTTGATGGTGCTTACTGAAGGGCGTCCCTCCCGCAGTACAGCTACTCACCCAAACCAGGAGCTTTTTATCTTTCTTTCGTACTGTGCTAATGTGGCGCTCAAATGTCGGCGTCCCACGTGGTGGTTTGTGGTCACGTGTTTTCTCTACGTGATAGATGCTGAAGAAAAGACAAAGTTATGCTGTTTGTCTTTTATAGTTCCGATTTTTTCGAGTGCGCACTTCTTGTTCCTGCAGGATATATATCTGTGAGAGTCTGGTTCCTTTAGCCCGCCAGACGCGTTTCGAGGTGACCTCACCTCTTCATCAGTGGCTTGAATGGAAACCAAACTACTTTCTCTTTATATATAGTCGATGGTTACATCGAAGACCCGGGTTTTCGGGGTGTTGGAAACTCTGGTAGGAATTCTTACATGTCATTTTTCATATATAAGTGGTATGTTCCAGAGTATACAGTATATATGTTTTCTTTCAAATATAGTTTGGATAGCGATCCACTTTATATTCAATGAATGACTAAAGGAAAAAGGAGGAGAAAAACCAGAAAACGATTCTGCGTTTTTGTTGCGGTTTTTCTCAAAATTGAATTTTTTTTATCTTTTATCTTCTTAGGTATGCAGTGAGTCTATTCCATACGTTTCTCCTGGCTACATATGTATATATAGTCCTAATGTTGTATGTTCCACCAATATCCTATGCACTAATGTAGATTATATACAAACATAGATTATACACATATACAGGTATACATTATAATATCAAACCTCTATGTTATTGTTCTTTGAGTAAAACAATGCTCTTATTCTTTAGATATAATAATATTTGGGTAAAAGTATTGTTCTTTGAGTAAAATAATATTAAATAAGAATAAAACATTTCTTTATTGAATAAGAACAACAATTTGAATAAGAATTTGAATAAGAATAAAAATTTTTTTTATATATAGTTAACTGTTATATAGTGTGAAGAGGATAAAAGTTAAAAAAACGCAGGTGCGTTTTTGTTGCGTTTTCATTGCGACTGTTTTTTCTCTATAAGTAGCATGCTGTATGTATTTCTATTAGTTCTTTGGATTTTTCTGTGTTGCTATGAAGACATTGTATTGGGTGAAGTGGCAGTAGAGAGGGAGCCTTCCCCTGAGGGGAGGTCGTGGTGCTGGTAAACAGCCTGACACACGACTTCACATCAGGGAGAGGCTCCACCCAATACAATGTCTTCATAGCAACACAGAAAAATCCAAAGATTATATTATTTTACTCAAAGAACAATACTTTTACCCAAATATTATTATATCTTAAAGAATAAGAGCATTGTTTTACTCAAAGAACAATAACATAGAGGTTTGATATTATAATGTATACCTGTATATGTGTATAATCTATGTTTGTATATAATCTACATTAGTGCATAAGATATTGGTGGAACATACAACATTAGGACTATATATACATATGTAGCCAGGAGAAACGTATGGAATAGACTCACTGCATACCTAAGAAGATAAAAGATTAAAAAAATGCAATTTTGAGAAAAACAGCAACAAAAACCGCGACAAAAACGCAGAAGCGTTTTCTGGTTTTTCTCCTCATTTTTCCTTTAGTCATTCATTGAATATAAAGTGGATCGCTATCCAAACTATATTTGAAAGAAAACATATATACTGTATACTCTGGAACATACCACTTATATATGAAAAATGACATGTAAGAATTCCTACCAGAGTTTCCAACACCCCGAAAACCCGGGTCTTCGATGTAACCATCGACTGTATATAAAGAGAAAGTAGTTTGGTTTCCATTCAAGCAACTGATGAAGAGGTAAGGTCACCTCGAAACGCGTCTGGCGGGCTAAAGGAACCAAACTCTCACAGATATATATCCTGCAGGAACAAGAAGTGCGCACTCGAAAAAATCGGAACTATAAAAGACAAACAGCATAAATTTTTCTTTTCTTCAGCATCTATCACGTAGAGAAAACACATGACCACAAACCACCACGTGGGACGCCGACATTTGAGCGCCACATTAGCACAGTACGAAAGAAAGACAAAAAGCTCCTGGTTTGGGTGAGTAGCTGTACTGCGGGAGGGACGCCCCTGCAGTAAGCACCATCAAGTCTTATATAAATAGAGACAATCGATCATTTAGTCATTCGCAGGAAAAATCACATTGACAACTCGAAAGATACTTATCGATCACAGCTACATAGTCAGATTATTCCAATCGAAAATAACCGACATTGCAGTGGATTAAGTCAAAGCTATTAGTTCTGGACGATTATATATTCTGCAGAGTACTACAACTAGTTTAACTACGCATTCCTAATACATTGTATGGAACTTTGAATTGACTCACCAGTAACTTTGATAAAGGCGTATAGATAATACATTATTTTTTTTTGGATGATAAATGCATGTCTAAGTTTCATTCGAATTTTATCTGATTATTTTCATTCGATATTGCACTTGATTTTTATATTTCAATACTGCATTTTTTACCCTCTTCTAAGTTGTTATTTATGGTCATAATTTATGCTAATTGATTATAGTTTCTATGTCGTATGCTAATTGATTATATTTATTATATTTTTTATGTCATATTTTTTGGACTACTGTTTATTTCTATTATCTACTAATTTTACAAAATGTTTATAATTTCAATAAATGTGTTATATATGTGTGAAATACAGATGGTGAGTGCCTGCTGATAAATATACAATTGTTCAATTCAAGAGATTAGGTGAATCGCTTACAGCAGGGCACCATTACCAGAGCGACAAGCAAGGCGAGCCACTATATTCCACACAATTCCAGTAATGATGCAATGCTGGAAAGCTCAGTAATGTAATGTGAAGGCCGTGTGTAGAGTGCCCCCCACTCATTCCCAGGCAGCTCAGCTCATCCTATTCACTTGCTTGCAACCATTGTAAATAATTTCTAGAGCACCCCTTTAAGTTTTTACCACCAATTAGTTGGCTTACTCTGCTTTACAATTTTGCAGCAAATCTTAAGCCATGCCCCTTTCATGCTAAGCTATGCCACGTTGTGGGCCGCAGCAGAAAAAGTCTCTAAAACACTTAAAGGGGTTTTCTCATCTCAGACAATGGGGGCATATCGCTAGGATATTCCCCCATTGTCTTATAGGTGTGGGTTCCACCTCTGAGACCCGCACCTATATCGAGAACAGAGCCCCAAAAGTGAAGGAGAGCGCACTGCGCAGCCGCCCTCCATTCATTTCTATTGGGCCGCCGAAAATAGCCGAGCGCTGGCTTGGCTATTGCCGTCTGCCCCATAGAAATGAATGGGTGCATGGGAGAGGCAGGGGATTAGCGCTTGGTGGTGGGCGGACCCCAGGAATTCTGGGGTCCTCCAGCCACAGTGCTCCCCGCTTCGTTCTCGATATAGGTGCGGGACCTGCACCTATCAGACAATGGGGGCATTTCCTAGCGATATGCCCCCACTGTCTAAGATGGGAATACCCCTTTAATAAATATGGTGCAAAGGCATGTACGACAGAATTCTGGTGGATTTGTAAAAGAAAATCTGCACCAATCTTTCTTTATGCTCTTCACTCTGGCCAAGAGATGAGGATCCTGAACTGGGACACAGCCCTAGGATAAGGATTGGGTTATAGCTGATACAATGTTAACACCTACTTCCTGATTTTTGACCATATATTCCTATAAAATGATTGATTCTTGTTTTTACCTTATACTCCAACAAGATGACATAGGCCTCATGAAGACAGATGGATCCGAGGTTAGAGTCTCTAACAGCCAATGTATGGCACAGAGCTGGTGGAAGAGAGTTTCCCTAAAGGGCAAAATATGAAATGTATCAATTTTAGGTACATACAGTACAGTAAGTACAGTAAATAGCTGAAAAGGTTGAAAAAAAAGAAGACCATCAAGTGTAACCTATAATCCTATCATGTTGATCCAGAGGAAGGAAGAAACCCCTATAAAATGCATACGAATTGCCCCATATTAGGGGATGAAATTATTTTCTGAAACCAAATATCACATGTATACATCATACTATTATAAGCTAATATAATAATGACAGAATAGATTGCAACTTAGGCTACTTTCACACTTGCGTTCGGTGCGGATCCGTCTGTTATCTGCACAGACGGATCCGCTCCTATAATGTAAACGATGGTATCCGTTCAGAACGGATCCGTCTGCATTATATTTCACAAAAAAATCTAAGTGTGAAAGTAAGTCAGACGGATCCGTCCAGACTTTGCATTGAAAGTCAATGGGAGACGGATCTGTTTGAAAATTGCACCATATTGTGTCAACTTCAAACGGATCCGTCCCCATTGACTTACATTGTAAGTCTGGACGGATCCGTTTGGCACCGCACGGCCAGGCGGACACCCGAACGCTGCAAGCTGCGTTCGGGTGTCCGCCTGCTGAGCGGAACGGAGGCCAAGCGAGCCAGACTGATGCATTCTGAGCGGATCCGCATCCACTCAGAATGCATTGGGGCTGGACGGATGCGTTCGGGGCCGCTTGTGAGAGCCTTCAAACGGAGCTCAAAAGCGGAACCCGGAACGCAAGTGTGAAAGTAGCCTTAAAGGGGTTGTCCGAGTTCAGAGCTGAATCCGGATATAAACTCTTTTTTATTCATTTATTATGTATGAGTGCAGCATCGGAGCATTTCCTTGCTCCGATGCTCCCCCTTGCCTTATGCTGCATCGTGCAGGGGAAGGACTGTTTACTGCCAGTGACTTACTCCCAAAACTTACTAGTGGTACCCGCCTCTAAAACAGCCTAGGGCTACAGACTGCCCATGTGTGCTGGTGATGTCACTGGGCTCACTGCTAGGCGGAAGTCTCCGCCTAGCATAGTGAGTAGAGGCCTGGTATGTCACCAGCTCACAACAAACAGACTTTGCCCTGCGCGATGCAGCGCAAGGCAAGGGGGAGCATCGGAGAAAGGAAATGCCCCGATGCGCCACTTATACATAGTAAATGAGTAAAGAGGAGGTTATATCCGGGTTCAGCTCTGAACCTGGACAACCCCTTTAATGATGCAGTTGGAAATGTATGTACTGTTCATTAGTCTCTATAGAGTGGGCTCCATTGCATGATGGATCCATACATGTATCACTCTGTAAGGTCAACAGACTTACAGTACGTTCACATCTGCGGCATGCCAGCTGTCAGCAGGACAAAAACTGTTGCATGCTAACAAAACGCAGCAAGATCACTGCTGGGCCCCATTAAAGTCAACTGGGATCTGGTGGTGAACTGTAGACTGCGACAATGCAAAATCCGGTAGGCTGCTCTCTGCCGGATATTGCCTGTCGTCTTCGCTGCCTCAGGTGTGAATGTACCCTTAGCTTGATAATACATTTCATGTAGTTCTGATAGTAGGATGACTGAATTCAGACAGAAAACGGTTAAAGAGCAACTTTCTCGTCAGTTCTTTTGCATTAATTATATAGGCTTTCGCTTATTTCCAGTGAGGGCAACACATCACTGTCATAGCAGACTGTTAAAAATTACAGCAGGCTGTATCCCCAGGCAATGGTGGCACCACAAGTGGCCAAAATAAATCAATTTTAAAGGCAGCAAAGGGGACGCCAGCGAGGATGCCCTGCCAATCATTTCCTAGGTTTACACACAGAAATCACACTGAACCAAACCATACATTTTCAGTGTTGTTTGTGCAATATTCACCTTTCTTAATAGCCCAGTTTAAAATATGCAATGAAGAAGTAAGAGATAAACGTCATGGTAATATCTTCAAGTAGTCAGGATAATTATCTCCACAAGAGAAATGGCTTCATATTAATTTTATGAGACCGTGTAGAACATTCTGATAATGATAAGATCTGACCTCTGGTATCTATTACGCTATTATATGAAGCAATCGAAAGAATAATCTGTCCTGCTTCAACAATAAGACTGAACCTCTCCCAGATTCCACGCTGGTTTCGAAAAAGAGTGTCATAAAGACTCCCAAAACGTAATCCAAAAAACTACTCCCTTCCAGAATCTGTGACTCTTGATAACAGCAGATTGGTGGTGATACCGAGTGTCGGACCCTCCGGGATCTGATCAAAGGATATGTAAATTATGTAGAGGTCCCCTTTAATTCTCCTGATATATTTATTTATTTTTAAACATTTTATTGTTGTATAAAAATATACACAGCAGTAAAATCCACATATAAACCGCCTGAAATTCTTCCTGGGCTTTCACCCCCTCGGCTTATATGGTGTGCATCCTGTTTGATAGCAAACAGGTCAGTACTTAAAGGCTCCAGTGCTTTATCCAGGGTCTTCTTAATAAAAGCTCTAGATATGGGGAGGCTATCTTGGTTGGTGAAATGCTCCTTACCACTCTCAGCATCTAAAGCTCGTTCTTCGGAGGCACAAGGACGCCATCTTGGATTCTCACGCCACATGTACAGCGGCAGCTTTCTAGATAAATTTATCAATTTCTCCACATTGTGAGAAAGCTCTGATGGGGCACGGGGAATCTCCATCCTTAAATCCTCTATTATAGGTCTGACAGGCTGGTATAAATAGGCTGTGAGGGTCATCTTGTTAGCAGAACAGAGAATCAGGCAGCCATCCCGAACAGGCGCAAGCTCCGCACCTCCTAATATTCTTCTTGTCACTCACTGTTTTGTATTTTTTGCACACTGGCATTATTAATTTCAGAGAGTATGTGTCACAAATGTATAATAAATACTTGACACGTGGATTTCCAAAAGCCCCATTCTGATGAATGGGAATCTGCATGTCAATTCACTTAAATACTGGCCTGCCCTCGCTTCCTCAAAACCGAGGGGACTGTGTACAATGAGTATAAGGGGGAGGGTCCTTAACATATGTGTAACGGCACCCCGGGCATAAAAGGGGGTAAACGCCGTTCATGAGATATTCCCTTTCCAGATGCAAAGGCAGCTACTAAAGACACCAAAATCCTTAACGGAACCTGACGAATAGCTGCTAGCAGACGAATAGGAAACGCACCCAAGCGGCTTACACTCCTAGCAATCAGTCTCTAACAGCATACAGTGAATCCCCCCAAGAACGAGACGAGGCTCTGTGTTAAGGGTCAAGCAGTGGGCAGCCAGAGCTGTGGGTTTATTGTTCTTATATACATATTAGTACCACCCACAGGGTTTTGTAAAACAACCAGTAAACACATACAATACACTCAGACACTCCCACACAAAATCCTCCCCTCTGCCTGTGATACAATTACCTTACACTATGGGTTAATGTAATTATCACAGGCAGGAGAATACACAGTTTTAAACAATGTCTTCTGTCCTGGAGACAATTGGGAAGTAATCCAATTTATCTCCAAGGGCAGAGTCAAAACTTCATTAGCCACATGGTAGCAAAAGACAATAAAAGACATAAGAATATTTAACTGTGCAGCTATTGCTTAAAACAGTGGTGCCCAACCATTTTTCGTCTGAGGGCCGCACTAGACTTGGTATAAATTTTGCGGGCCGGAACCAGGTAGCTTTGCCAGAAAGAAATGCAAACACTGTGAGGGGTCACGAGTGAGCATTACTACTGTGAAGAGGGCACATCTGGCATAACTACTGTGAGAGGGCACATATCTGGGCATAACTACTGTGAGGGGGCACTTTTCAGGGTATAACTACAGTGAGGAGGGCACATATCAGGGCATAACTACTGTGAAGAGGGCACATATCTGGGCATAACTACTGTAAGGGGGCACATATCTGGGCATAACTACTGTGAGGGGGCATGTGTGAGCATTACATCTGTGAAGATGGCACATATCTTAGCATTATTACTGTGAGGGGGCACATATCTGGGCATAACTACTGTGAGGGGGCACATATCAGGGTATAACTACTCTGAGGACAGCACATATCAGGGCATAACTACTGTGAGGGGGCACGATTGAGCATTACTACTGTGAAGAGGGCACATATCTGGCATAACTACTGTGAGGGGGCACATATCTGGGCATAACTACTGTGAGGGGGCACATATCTGGGCATAACTACTGTGAGGGGGCACATATCAGGGTATAACTACTGTGAGGAGGGCACATATCAGGGCATAACTACTGTGAAGAGGGCACATATCTGGGCATAACTACTGAGGGGGTATGTGTGAGCATTACGTCTGTGAAGAGGGCACATATCTTGTCATTATTACTGTGAGGGGGCACATATCTGCTCATAACTACTGTGAGGGGGCATGTGTGAGCATTACGTCTGTGAAGAGGGCACATATCTTGGCATTATTACTGTGAGGGGGCACATATCTTGGCATTATTACTGTGAGGGGGCATGTGATGTATACATGTGTGTAATGTATGTAGTGCAGTATGTGATGATAACACTGCACTACATACATTACACACATGTATACATCACATACTGCGCTGTCACCTTCTTCTGCAGGTCTACCTTGATGTCTGGTCTTTAGGCTTCAGTCAGATCCTCCACCGCCATGCTTGCGCCGTGTGCCCGACACCACCAGGAGCTGGCCCCTCCTCCTTTCATCTCCTGCCGGCTTCTCCTACAGCAGGGCACTCTATCGCTCCAGTGTCCGCCCAATCTTACCAATCAGGGGCGTAGCTAGAAATGACTGGGCACCATAGCAAAAAAATTTATGGCCCCCCCTCCCGGATCTCCCAGCCCCACATACCTATCAGACCTCCCACCACTTCCAGAGCTCCCAGCCAAACACCCCTCCAGGACCTCCCACCCCAACATCCCCACACCTCTCCCTAGATCCCCTTAAGTGTCATCCACAGATCCCCCCGTAAGTGTCATCCACAGATCCCCCCGTAAGTGTCATCCATAGATCCCCCCGTAAGTGTCATCCACAGATCCCCCCGTAAGTGTCATCCACAGATCCCCCGTAAGTGTCATCCACAGATCCCCCCGTAAGTGTCATCCACAGATCCCCCCGTAAGTGTCATCCACAGATCCCCCCACAAGTGTCATCCACAGATCCCCCCGTAAGTGTCATCCACAGATCACCCCCATAAGTGTCATCCACAGATCCCCCCCATAAGTGTCATCCACAGATCCCCCCATAAGTGTCATCCACAGATCCCCCTCAGTGTCATCCACAGATCCCCCCCTCAGTGTCATCCACAGATATCCCCCTCAGTGTCATCCACAGATATCCTCCCCACCCAGAGCCGCTTCCAACTAATTTATTCACTGCCCTTGCCTCTGTATAATTGAAGAGAAGCTCCGTAATCTCGCACAGGTGCACTGGCAGAGGCCAGGAAGACGGTGCATGCGCACTTCGATGCCTCTGCCAGTGCGCCTGTGCGAGATTACGGCGCTTCTCTTCAATTTCACAGAGGCAAGTGCAGTGAATAAATTAGCTAGGAGGCGGCGCTGGGCGGGGAGATTGCAGGCACAGGCAGCATCGATTTGCTGCCTGTGCTGTTCGCAGCGCGCCCTGCGCTGATAAAGTCCTGTTACTGTGTGGGCCGCATGACACGGCTTCGCGGGCCGCATTTGGCCCGCGGGCCGTAGGTTGGGCATCACTGACACTCAGACTACACGAATACAGTTCAATTGCCATGGAGCCAAATTCTTTCACATAGTCTTTGCAGGGGAAAATCAAGCGTTTCAACATGGGCCCATAGTCTAAAGGAAGCAGGCGGGCAACCAGGCTTCTCCAATGCAATGTGGCGAGATTGGTCTCGTCACATCATGATACTGGTGGTTTCAGACACTAAGAATGCTAGGAGTATACTACTAATGTAACGTATAACCACTGGTTGGTTTTGGATTTGCATATCATCTATTCAAAGTATGTCTACTGGGAGAGCAACGCAGATTTGAAGTCAATGTAAGTCATCTACTACGTTATTTGCCCAGTTTGAATTCTTTTGGGGAAATATATCAAACTGCTACACTAGTTTTTGTTGGCAAAATGGTGGCCATGTTACTGATATAGGCCCCCCTCACCCATTACTTGCTAGGGTATTCAGATATTTTATTTTCCCTTTCGTTTCTGAAATAAAAGGGTATCCCGAGACCTTTGACTCACCCTGTGTGTGTGTCTAACAAACAAAAGGGTAATAATGTTTTGAACTTTTGACTTTCAGGCTCCATATCTCACCATCCACTACAGCTTTGAACGTGAGACTACCACCTTTTTTTTAGACAATCACCTTGGCTATCTCATACATAAATTGGACTTGTATCTATTTTGCATATGATTAGTTATGCAGATTTTTGTCATGTAACTGCATTGTTACAGTTTTTCTCCTAAAATTTTACATTTTAATATTTATTATTTTGTAAATCCACCTTTGGCTCTCAACCCTGCCTGAATCCTTCTGGGAATGCTCTCAATCAGATTAAAGCATATCTCAACCAAAATCTGTTCCCAGGTCTCTTCTACACGTTCCCAATGCTGGTGCATACTCACTTGGGTACAAATACAGCTTTTTCTTCAACTCTACCCACAAGTGTTTGATTGGGTTGAGGTCTAGGGCGTGTGCGGATTTGCTCTGGTAGACAGGCTAGCGGATGCAGTATAGGGGCAACCACATAGTCTTTAACTTAAACAGTTCCGTGTTTTATTCACACATAGGGAAAAACAAAAAGTGAAATTTTGCAGTCTAGGTGTTTGTTCACGCAATGAAAAGTCCACAGGACAAAAACCTTCACCTGGTTTTCAGTTTTTCCACCTGTGGTCCACAGCAGGCTTTAGGGGCCTGTTTCTCAGCATGCGGCTCCCAGCCCTTTTGCACGGCACAAGTTTTTAGATCCAAAACACACAGGGACTGACAGCGCTCCACTGTCAGAGAGGAGTAATCCACACACAGCTGAGACTGCTGGCTGGGTTTGATATAGGCCAGTAAAGACCTGGAACGTCGGGAGAAGCCACCTACCCAGCACTTTGGCTACTCCCAGTAAGAGCTGGCCCGGATCAGCTTACAGCCATACTAAAATAGCAACATGTCAACCAGCACTAGCTGCCGCTGACACTTGAAAATACCGGCTCTTACTTCACTGAGGCCAGGAACCTCGGTGACACATACCTTCCGTCAACCACGGACCCTTGCGCCTTCCTACAGGGGACAAACCAGAACCTCTACTTCATTATCATTATATCATTAAACCATCTCGATGTATGCTTCAGGTCGTTGTCCTGCTAAAACACTATGTCATCCTTTTCATACCCATACTACTCAAGTGTACGAATTAACTAATCTTGTAGGATACTCACATAAAGATCAGCATTGAGACTAGGGCTGTAGCTAACGATTATTTGAATAATCGATTAGTTGTCGATAATTTCATCGATTCATCGGGAAAAAACACCAAAATGACAAAAAAAGGGGTTTATATGATTTACTTGAAAAAGTATGTTCACAGGCCATATTAAAACAATTTTAGGACTTACATAATTATAAAAATGTTGCATGTTACATGTCCACATGGTCAGGGCTTAGGCTAGCTCTCTTCTTACACTCTTAGGGAGGGACAGAAAAAACAGCAGCAGCATATTAACAAATCTGTATCCACTACTGCCGCACCACTCACCACAGCCCTTGCTCACCTTGCAGTGTCTCTCTCAGGGGGATTCTACTGCACCGCACCACTGGACTCTGGTCTGGACTCTGGAGGTAGTAGACCAACAGCTTATAATTTATTGCACATTCAATCTCCAAGACTCGTACTCCTCCCTACTACTATTATCCTGATTACCTGGCTGAGTTATGGGGAAGGGGGGGGGGGAATCTGTGGATGGCACTGTTATGGGGGCATCTGTGGATGGAAGGCACTGTTATGGGGGCATCTGTAGATGGCAATGATATGGGGGGCATCTGTGGATAGCACTGTTATGGGGGCATCTGTAGATGGCACTGTTATGGGGGGATCTGTGGATGGCAATCATGGCACAGTTATCGGGGAATCTGTGGATGGCAGGCACTGTTATGGGGGCATCTGTAGATGGCAATGATATGGGGGGCATCTGTGGATAGCATTGTTATGGGGGCATCTGTAGATGGCAATGATATGGGGGGCATCTGTGGATAGCACTGTTATGGGGGCATCTATAGATGGCACTGTTATGGGGGGATCTGTGGATGGCAATCATGGCACTGTTATAGGGGAATCTGTGGATGGCAGGCACTGTTATGGGGCATCTGTGGATGGCAGGCACTGTTATAAGGGCATCTGTGGATGGCACTGTTATGGGGGCATCTGTGGATGGCACTGTTATGGGGGGATCTTTGGATGGCTGGCACTGTTATGGGGGCATCTGTGGATGGCACTGTTATGGGGGATCTTTGGATGGCTGGCACTGTTATGGGGCCATCTGTGGATGGCACTGTTATGGGGGATCTGTGGATGACTGATGACACATATGTGTCATCCACAGATCCCCCCCATAACAGTGTCCCTGTGTAGTGATTGTGAATGACCCCCAATACAGGGGTGGGGGCTGGCATTTCGGTTTTGTAATAGCAGCAGGGCCCGATGCAGTCACTGTATTCTATTACACATGTCGCCGTGTAGCCCTAGCCTAAAACTGACCTACAGGAGTGAAGAAAAAATGGCTGGGTTGTTATGGAAACCTGGAGTAAAACTGTGTGTGTGTGGAGACTAAGGGCCTGCAAGCTTCTATTGGCTGATAAGGGTCATGTGACTGTTGGGCTATGAAGAGAAAGACTTGCAGGCTTGTATTGGCTAATGCAGGTCATTTTTTGGGAATATCTCAGGAATGGTATGCCCTAAGGAGCTGTGACCCCCACAAGATTTCTTTCCAGGTAGCAAGGGATGTGTATGCCAAGTTTAGTTGAAATTGATGGTTGCGTTTTTGAGTGATTGCACAACATACATACATCCGTCCTTTATATACTGTATATAGATTTATATATTATCACTCTAGAGTTTAAGAAAATACCCTTTTATTATGGAAGTGTCCCTTATTGTGCAGAGTAATGTTGTTATGTTGCAAATATTTGAGGAGTTTGTATTAACAATTGATTGTTTCCCCCTCCTCTCAAACAGTTAAAGAAACACTCCTACAAAAATCTCTAGACAATTAGAAAGTACATGATGTAAATTGTAGTGAAGGTAATCTTCTTGCCAGTGACTGATTTGTGAGTTATAGCCTTTCTTCTGATCCTTATCTGTGTCGCGTGACCAACACCCCGATCTCACACAGGACAGGAAGTTAGTTATTCATTCCTATGAGACTGACATTGAGGCTCCCATAGGAATACATAGAGAAACTTGCTTCCTGTTAACACATAAGATGCTGTGGCATCTGAGGATCAGAAGGGAGGGGGTAATTCACAAATACAGTCACTTGCAAAATGTTTTCATTTTTCGTAGCAACGGTGGTCATGTTTACACTTGGCAATGATCAAGAACGCTTACGACTGTTCTGTTTATTTGCGGACCCATTGAAAGGAATGGTTCTGTATACGGTCCGCAAAAATAAAACGGAACTGATGCGGAAAGAAAATAAGTTTGTGTGCATGAGGCCTTTGTGTCAATTTTCTATGCTCACTAAAAAGTGGACCCCACATGGACGGCATCCGTGTTCTGTCTATGGTTTTCACAGACCCACTGAATAAAATGGGCGTGTTCTGTCAACCAGAGAAAACAATGGATCCGTGTGCACAGATACGTGACTCACTGAAGTATGAAGAATACAGTATGTATGCCACTTCTACAGGAATCAGTTCTGGAATAAGAATTTATTTATTATGGAACTTTTGCTCATACCATCCCCCATTGTAAGTGTACTCCCTTTAATTGCTTTCTTTGATAAAACGAAATGTTCTGCACTAATCAGTTCGCTAGAATCCTCTGCTGATAACAAACACGTTTTCCATAAAGTACATGGAATATTTATACTATTATGTAACAAGACGACTACTTATCTAATAAAAGTTCTCATACAATTGAGCGCTGCAGAAATGATAAAATGTTTTACCAGTAACAATCAGTTATAAAAAGATTAGAAAGTGACTGACATGATAGAAGGACGGTGAATCATTGTTCATTAGGTCTGAAAATCTAATTTAAAATCTCATCAGAGGAGGAATACTGCTGCACGAGACACACGGTGCTGAATATGACAGATTCATTTCTAATTACAGGGATATGTGTGAGTCTCCCAAGAATACCTGATAAGGGTAGTTAACATTACAGAGATTCCGCTTTTTTGGAAGAAGTTCATGAACCTGCAATGTGAATAATTTAGGACAGATATAAGGATTCTCTATTGTGCTAGTAGAGAAAACGTGTTATCTAGACAAAGCGCCCGAAATGCATGTAGTGAACAATAAAGCAGAACAAAACGCTCAGAAGTTGGATATGCCGAAAAGGCAAACGAGGACTACACTTGCAAGCTTTAGAACTTATTTACTGCTGTGTAATAATGTGATCAAGCTGTTCAGGACAGATTGACACCCATCAAGCACGCTACACCTAAAAGAGACCGTGCCACCAGGTTATACCGTGTAAATTGGCCTCTTGATATGCTAATCAATGAATACATTGACACGTGGGTGAGTCCTAGGTCCATTTTTGACAACTCTAATGTCCTTCCTGCCAGCGATGAGAACATATTCGTACACACAAGTCCAATATACCGTAGCAAGAATTTACTCTTAAGCCTCTTTCACACGAGCGTTGCGGGAAAAGATGTGGATGCGTTGCGGGAAAATGCGTGATTTTTCCCCGCGAGTGCAAAGCGTTTTAATGCGTTTTGCACGTGTGTAAGAAAAATCGGCATGTTTGGTACCCAGACCCAAACTTCTTCACAAAAGTTTGGGTTTGGGATCGGTGTTTTGTAGATTTTATTATTTTCCCTTATAACATGGTTGTAAGGGAAAATAATAGCATTCTGAATACAGAAGTAAATTAGAGATAGAGTGGTTAAAAAAATAAAATAAAATTAAACTCACCTCATCCGTCTCATTTACTTTCTTCTTCTTTGAGGACCTGGGAGGAAAAGGACCTTTGGTGACTTCACTGCGCTCATCACATGGTCCATCACCATGGTGATGCACCATGTGATAGACCATGTAATGAGCGCAGTGACATCACCAAAGGTCCTTTTCCTCCCAGGTCCTCAAAGAAGAAGAAAGAAGATGAGCTGGGCTGCGCGAACAAGTGGATGAGGTGAGTTTAATTTTATTTATTTTTTTTAACCCCTCCAATCCTAATTTACTTAGCATTCTGTATTAAGAATGCTATTATTTTCCCTTATAACCATGTTATAAGGGAAAATAATAAAGATCGGGTCCCCATCCCATTCACTTCTATGGGGCCTGGGTAGCGTGAAAAACGCACAATATAGAGCATGCTGCGATTTTCACGCAACGCACAAGTGATGCGCGAAAATCGCCGCTCATCTGCACAGCCGCATTGAAGTGAATGGGTCCTGATTCAGTGCGGGTGCAATGCGTTCACCTCACGCATTGCACCCGCATAGAATTCTCGCCCGTGTGAAAGGGGCCATAGGCTTCGTTCACATCACCGTTCAGACTTTCCGTTCTCCTGCTCCGTTTAGGAAAGGACGGAGAAGGCACATAACTGAGCCGAACGTAGCCTAAGGACCCCATAGACTATAATGGGGTCCGTTATGTTTCCGCTCAGAAGATGATTTTGGAGCGGAGACAAAAGTTGTGCATGCAGGACTTTTGCCTCCGCTCAAAATCATCTTCTGAGCGGAAACATAACGGACCCCATTATAGTTTATGGGGTCCTAAGGACTCTGTTTGGCTCAGTTATGTGCCTTCTCCGTCCTTTCCTAAACGGAGCAGGAGAACGGAAAGGCTGAACGGTGATGTGAACGAAGCCTTACTCTAACCTTACCACTTCCATGTGAAAAGACATTCAACCACACAACTTAAGGCTAGGTCTACACAACGACATTTGTCGCGCGACAGATAGGGCACAACTACACTGCAGCATTTGTCGTGCCAATGTCGCGCGACAATTTTTATAATGGCAGTCTATGGTGTCGCACTGCAACATGCTGCGAATGCGACGCTACAGTAGCAGAAAATCCATTCGAGATGGATTTTTCTGCGACTGTCGCGTCGCAGCATGTCGCATGTTGCAGTGCGACACCATAGACTGCCATTATAAAAATTGTCGCGCGACATTGGTGCAACAAAATGTCGTGCGACAAATGTCGTCGTGTAGACCTAGCCTAAATATCAAGTGATTGGACAGGTTCATCAACTACATAGGGGATCCACACACTGTTATACTAATGCTATTTTTTCTCTTTGCATACATCACAACGATGTTGACAGCTACTGTGATACTATATTATGTACGCCTCGTTCCCCCCAAAAACAAGCCAGGAAAATGAAAAAGTTACATCTCTTGAAATGTGATAATGGGAAAAAAAGAAAAACACTTTGTACGGAAGGGCAGCACACACTGATTATTTGTATGTATAATGTGCGGTCGTTTCTGTGAAATTTACCAGCTATTAGCTGCAGCACAGGTATTGCGCTCCTCGTATTCAAGAGCTGTGGAGATAGTGCCACTGTCTCCCTATTATTTTGCATAGGGAGAAAGGTGTCAGTCATTGGTGGGGGTGGATGGAGAGTGATGGCAACGCTGCAGCTAATACATGGTAAATCGCTCAGAAATTGCACATAGACGCACATATCAAAGTCATCTGGAATCAGGACCTTATGCTGCATCCTCTGAGTATGGGAGAACCACTACTGCAAACTACCATGACCTGGTCGGTCAAGGAAAAGTAAGCGTCTGCTTCTAACATCAAATACTAGGAGTCAAAATCTTAGAGGAAATCTGTGACCAGTTGGATCCTGCTCTATCTGAGGGCAGCATTAATTAATGATAGAGACCCTGATTAAAATGCTGCATCACTTACTAGTACAGACCCAGCTATCTTGTTAACATCACTATTGAGCGGCTCCAGACTGAGTTCCTATTAGTGCTGGCGTCTGCTAAATGTATTGCACGAGCTCAGTAGTCCTGATATTCCTGAGCTCCGGGTGCCCTCGCCCTCCTACAAATGACCAACAGCGCTCTTTCGATACCGTATAGGAAAAAAGCTGTAAATCTGCAGCAGGCAGGCGAGGACAGCTGGACGCCCATGAGCTCGATTTACCCCAAAAAATGGCTATACATTTAAGTCTAGTTTCACAGATGCAGTACAGCAGTTCTGTAGATCCGGCATAGCCAGATAGTGCCGCATGCCTACCTGACTATAATGGGATCCGGCAGGGATCTATAAATGCCCAGTTAGTCAGCCAGTCAAACATGGCTGAATCCTGACCTTTATGCCGCGGAGCAGTCGGATCGCTGCCGGTTCCCATTATAGTCAATGTTGGGCAAGTGGTGCTATCTAGCTATGCCAGATCCAGAAAAACTGCTGTACCACATCTGTGACCCTAGCCTTACATGTATAGATTCTTAAAATCACTATTGGGCGGCTACAGCGTGAACTTAGTGCTTGAGTTCTCGCATTGTAGTGCACCAGCTCATGGGCTTCCAGCTGTCCTTGACCACCTGCTTCTGCCGGATCTAGAGAACTCCGGCAGGCTGTTCTCTGCCAGATTGCTGAGCCACATGGATGAAAGTAGCCTGGCCTAGGGTTTTCATCAGGGTTTCTGTCACCAGTTTATGCAGCCCTCATATAGGGCAGCCTAAAACTGTAATTGCAATATCTTATCAAGGGATTAAGGAATAGGCTTAGAAATAAAAATATACAAAAAATAATCATAGGAATGAAACGTACGGATCTACATCAAGGACTTGTTTGGAAAACAGACTGTTGTGTACAGGCGTGAATGGACGGCTCATTGCCCTCTTCTCTTTTTTCTGCTGTTTTCCAATCTCTGTGAGAAAGAACCTGGAGGGAGAAATAAATTCATCCAAGTTAGTATCATACGTATAATCCACAAACAACACACCTACTAAGCTCAACAGAGCTGAGAATAGGAGACCACACAGCACAAAGATGTATGACCCAGACAAAACTCCAGTCCATCTGGTGCCTGAAGGTTTGCGCTGCCATATTTTAAAGGAGGTTTTGCAACCCTAAAGCTTAATTTGAAAAATACCTTTAAGATGAGCCTGTAATATAAAGATATCAGAATCGGGAAAAAGGCATTGTGCATTTGTAGGATAAGCATTTCCCTCCAGCATCAGCACGGCAAACTTCCTAACAGCTTGTTCCCCCATCTGTTTACACAGCCGAGTGCATAAAGGTGATAAAAGCGGCATAACACAACCTGCTAAATTAGGAGCATTAGTAGCAAGTGAACTTGGAGAGGTGCAGAGATTCTGCTGAAATCCACAGCCGGCCCATAAATAAAAGACTCTGGGGACCTAATATATGAATCCCTCTTTTTTTTTCTCTAGCATTTCATGGCTCATTGGCTCATTTGCAATGTACTTTAAAACTTCTGAGCCAACATGGCTGACATTGTGTGTCTGGTATATGGACAAGAAGCCCAAAAAAAAAAAAGGTAAAGAAGTCACCTTGTCTTATTATCTGGTTTACTCATTTCTTCGTCTTCCCCTGAGCTATCCTCGCTGGAGTCCCTGAAGGGCTGCGGTTCAGTCCTGTATTTTTCCTGTAGCAGGCGTTGTTTCTTTTGTGCTTCCAATTTTTTCCGCTCTTCCTCTTGTTGGAGAATATGAAAGTAACCCCGGCCTTGTTTTACACTGCTGATCAGCTTCCTGCCAATAAAACCACAACAACATAGGAGTCTTGATGGTGTATACAATCTCTATAAGTATTAGGTAAATAAGTATTGAACACGTCACCAATTTTCTAAGTAAATCAATTTCAAAGGTGCTATTGACATGAAATTATGACTAGATGTCGGTAACAACCCATCCAATCCAAACCGTAGATGTCCATAAATTATGTGTAGTAATGAGAAATGACACAGGGAAAAAGTATTGAACGCGTGAAGAAAAGAGAGGTGCAAAGAGCCATTGAAAGTCACGACACCAGCTGAAATCTATCAGTAATTAGAAAGAAATCCCACCACTTGGCGAAAAATGTTCAGCTGGTTCAACTGATGGCCTACAAAAAGGTGTCTCATTACCAAGATGCCACACAAGAAACATCTCATGATGGGAAAAACCAGTGAGATCTCTCAAGACCTTCGCAACCTTATTGTTGCTAAACATACTGATGGCATTGGTTACAGAAGAATTTCTAAACTACTGAAGGTTCCAGTGAGCACTGTTGGGGCCATAATCCAAAAGTGGAAAAACCATAATTTCACCATAAACCTGCCGCGACCAGATGATCCTCGCAAGATTTGAGACAGAGGAGTGAAAAGAATTATCAGAAGAGTTGTCCAAGAGCCAAGTATCACCTGTGGAGAGCTACAGAAATACCTGGAATCAGTAGGTACAATTGTTTCAAAGAAAACAATAAGTAATGTACTCAACCTCCATGGCCTGTATGCACACTCACAGCGCAAAACTCCATTGCGGAACAAAAAACATGTTCAAGCGTGATTAAAGTTTAATCAACAACATTTAGACAAGCCTGTGAAATACTGGGAGTATATAGTCTGGTCGGATGAGACCAAAATGTAACTCTTTGGATACCATAATACACAACATATTTAAAGGTCAAAAGGCAATGCATATCAACCCAAAATCACCATACCAACAGTGAAGTTTGGAGGTGGGAACATCATGGTGCGAGGTTGTCTTTCAGCATATGGCACTGGCAAACTTCATATAATTGAAGAAAGGCTGAATGGACAAATATACCAAGATATTCTTGATAAAAAAAACTGCTGCTATCTACCAGGATGATGAAGATGATCCCAAACACACAGCCAAGAAAACTCTCATTTGGTTTCAGAGAAACAAAATAAAGCTGCTAACATGGAACCTTCTGGATTTGAAGAGTATTAGGGCCCATTCACACGTCCGCAAATGGGTCTGCATCCATTCTGCAATATCGTGAACGGCTGCAGACCCATTCATCTCTATGGGGCGAGGAGAAATGCGGAGAGCACACTATGTGCTCTCCGCATGCGCATTTCTGGAGTGCGGCCCCGAACTTCCGGGCTTCGGCCCCGAACTTCCGAGCTACGGATCCGCAAAAAAATAGAACATGTCCTATTCTTGTCCGTAATTGCAGACAAGAATAGGCAGTTCTATGGGGGGTGCCGGTCGGGTGTATTGTGGATCCGCAATACACTACGCATGTGTGAAAAGACCCTAAGTGTGGAAGAATGGGCCAAAATCACACCTGTGCAATGCATGCGACTAGTTTTTCCATACAGGAGGTGTCTTGAATCTGTCATCACCAACATAGGCTTTTGCACGAAGTGTTAAATATATTTCGGTAAGCATGTTTAATACGTTTTACTGTGTCATTTCTCATTATTACGCATAACTTAATTTATGGACATCTATGGTTTGATTTCTTTGCCTGTGTGGATTGGATGGGTCGTTACCGACCTCTAGTGAGAGTTTGATGTCAATAGCACCTTTAGAAATATATTTACTTAGAAAATTTGTAACGTGTTCAACACGTATTTCACCCGCTGTGTGTGTGTGTATATATATATATATATATATATACTGTATATATACACTCACCTAAAGAATTATTAGGAACACCTGTTCTATTTCTCATTAATGCAATTATTTAGTCAACCAATCACATGGCAGTTGCTTCAATGCATTTAGGAGTGTGGTCCTGGTCAAGACAATCTCCTGAACTCCAAACTGAATGTCAGAATGGGAAAGAAAGGTGATTTAAGCAATTTTGAGCGTGGCATGGTTGTTGGTGCCAGAAGGGCCGGTCTGAGTATTTCACAATCTGCTCAGTTACTGGGATTTTCACGCACAACCATTTCTAGGGTTTACAAAGAATGGTGTGAAAAGGGAAAAACATCCAGTATGCGGCAGTCCTGTGGGCAAAAATGCCTTGTGGATGCTAGAGGTCAGAGGAGAATGGGCCGACTGATTCAAGCTGATAGAAGAGCAACGTTGACTGAAATAACCACTCGTTACAACCGAGGTATGCAGCAAAGCATTTGTGAAGCCACAACACGCACAACCTTGAGGCGGATGGGCTACAACAGCAGAAGACCCCACCGGGTACCACTCATCTCCACTACAAATAGGAAAAAGAGGCTACAATTTGCACGAGCTCACCAAAATTGGACTGTTGAAGACTGGAAAAATGTTGCCTGGTCTGATGAGTCTCGATTTCTGTTGAGACATTCAAAAGGTAGAGTCCGAATTTGGCGTAAACAGAATGAGAACATGCATCCATCATGCCTTGTTACCACTGTGCAGGCTGGTGGTGGTGGTGTGGGGGATGTTTTCTGGGCACACTTTAGGCCCTTTAGTGCCAATTGGGCATCGTTTAAATGCCACGGGCTACCTGAGCATTGTTTCTGACCATGTCCATCCCTTCATGACCACCATGCACCCATCCTCTGATGGCTACTTCCAGCAGGATAATGCACCATGTCACAAAGCTCAAATCATTTCAAATTGGTTTCTTGAACATGACAATGAGTTCACTGTACTAAAATGCCCCCCACAGTCACCAGATCTCAACCCAATAGAGCATCTTTGGGATGTGGTGGAACGGGAGCTTCGTGCCCTGGATGTGCATCCCTCAAATCTCCATCAACTGCAAGATGCTATCCTATCAATATGGGCCAACATTTCTAAAGAATGCTATCAGCACCTTGTTGAATCAATGCCACGTAGAATTAAGGCAGTTCTGAAGGCAAATGAGAAATAGAACAGGTGTTCCTAATAATTCTTTAGGTGAGTGTATATATATATATATATATATATATATATATATATATATTAAAAAAAATGTGCAGTTTGTACACATCAATTGACCATGAGTTGGGTCTTCAGGCTGTACAAAGGTGTCTGATGCAATCTGACTATACTGAGACCTGTCAACATTTTATTTTGACATTATTGAAATTTGTGTTAACCAAGAATTATTTTTTATTTCAAGACGATTTCTTTGTACAGTTGCATAGGGTCCAACGTGGTGCCCACTTATGCCAACATCTACATGTCCCACCTTGAGGAGTCGTTTGTCTATGGCAGCCACCACTTCAGACATGTTCTGGGGTGGTGGCGCTATATTGATGACATCTTTTTGGTGTGGATGGGCGACACGTTGGGCCTCCTCGCGTTCCACGCATACCTCAATGAAATCGACCCCACTGTGAAGTTTACTGTTGTCCATTCGACTCAGAAACAACAATTTCTGGATACAGAGGTTCAGGTCGAGGGACAGGGTTTAACCACTGATTTGTATGTGAAAAATACTGATAAGAATACTCTGTTACGCTTTGAAAGCCACCACCCACACTTCATGGTTCAGTCGTTACCCTACAGCCAATTCCTTCGTGTTAAGAGGATTGTGAGGGATAAATCCACCAGGGACTTACATTTTATGGAAATGAGCAAGAAATTTGCAGTTCGAGGGTATCCCAAGAAACTCATTGCAGAGAGCAGGTTGCGGGTTGACACTAACCAGGCACAGACTCCCTGCAATGAAACTACAGTAGCCCCACGATTTCCTTTTATCTCACAGTATTCTGCTGACAGTCTGCAATTTGCGTCTGTCATCAGAAAACATTGGAAGATTATTGGTAACAGTTTCCCTCAGATTGAGGAGTTTCGGACACCCCCACTTTTTTCCTACCGTAGGGGGCGGAACTTGGGTAAAAGATTAGTCAGGTCTGATGTGGGCAGCAACAGGACCACTGTGAGGTCACTTTGTGGCTCCACACGGACTGGTTGCTATCCATGCTACCACTGTGTGAATTGTTGCCTCATGCTCAAGGGGGACTCTTTCCTTAATCCAGTGACAAATAAAACAATCAAGATTGCTCAATACTTGACGTGTGATTCGTCCCACGTGGTCTACCTACTGTCATGTCCATGTGAGGCGTGGTATGTTGGGGAGACCACGTGGGATGTCAAAACACGTTTAAACCAACATAGATATTCCATTAGGAAGGAGAAAATGGATTTGCCAGTCTCCAAACATTTTAAGGAGGCGGGTCATTCTGAAAAAGACCTTAGGTTCCGTGTATTGGAGCAGGTACAGATGGGCAGACGTGGTGGTGATAGGAAAGCTCTCCTTAAAAAGCGAGAATTATTTTGGATATTCAACTTTGAAGACACTTAAACCAAACGGCCTGAACGTTGACTTCAGGGTGAACTAGTGGTGTCTCTCCCCGTGTGCCGTGTTGTTCTCCTTCCCTGGTGTAGTCCTTTTCGACATGTGTGTAAACGACTAGGCTTATAGTTTATAAGTATATTATACAATGAGTAATAATTTCTCTTTCTTATAAAATTATTTTTAGATTCAGCTACGAGTTACAACTCCAGTGGGCATCTGGTGTGATGATTTGAGCATCGCGGCCTTACACCAGCTATCCACATTCCGTTTTTTTGATACATTGTTAACAATTATAGGATGGCCACGTTTATATAGTACTATACATGTGTCATGCTGAGGGAACAAAACTGTCTGATGCCACCTCTTGGTTAATACCTTGTAAGTCAATGTCTGGCTCACAAAAAAAGCCTTCAAACATGACTCCGAAAGGAAGGAGGCTCTGGTTTAGCTAATATCACAAATCCTGTTTTAAGGCTCTAACTGGGTAGCTACCTCTAGGTGGCAACAGAGAGAGTTTTCATCCTGATGGATTAGATCTAATTTGCACAACTTTCCGAAGAAGACTCCATATGTAAGTTGGATCTCCACAAGGAGAAACAGTACCCTTGGCCAATTCTTCGTAAAGTTCTCTGATTTGTTACTACATTGATGTTGTACATCAGTGATTTTCTTAGCACTGAATACTAGAAAATGACAACAGAATGATTAAAGCGTTCTCAGGGATTAGAGAAGGGGTTGTCTTTTCTTAAAACCTAATTTCCGTTGGATATGTCTACTACTGCAGCTAATATCCAATTAAACTAAATGGAGCTGAGTTACAATGCCAGACAATGGCCATGGAGACAAGTGACACAGTTTCAGCTTAAAGAGGACATATCACCACAAGATGCAGTACAATCTGCAGCATGTTATAGAGCGGGAGGAGCTGAGCAGATTGAAAAAAGATTCAGTAAACGTGTAATTTGTGTATTTTAATCTCTGCTTTTTCTGACTTCAGTTGAACATGGGGGAGGTGTTATCAGTGATTCGTATAATTGTGTACAAATGTGTACAGCTGTCAGTTATTAATAGCTGTTCACAGGGGTGGTCTTAAAGGGGTTGTGTCACTTCAGCAAGTGGCATTTATCATGTAGGTAAAGTTGATACAAGCCACTTATTAATGTATTGTTATTACCCATATTGCCTCCTTTGCTGACTGGATTCATTTTTCCATCATATTATACATGGCTTGTTTCCATGGTTACGACCACCCTGTAATCCAGCAGCGGTGGTCATGCTTGCACCCAATAGGAAAAAGCGCTGGCCTCTCTGGTGGCTGGGAACGTGGGAGCGCACATAGGCTGGTGCTTTTTCCTATAGTGTTCCAGCACGACCACCGCTGCTGGATTACAGGGTGGTCATAACCATGAAAATGGGAGGTGTACTGTATAATGTGATGGAAAAATGAATCCAGCCAGCAAAGGAGGCAATATGGACAATTTAATACATTAGTAAGTGCAATGTATTAACTTTCTCTACATGATAAATGCTATTTGCTGAAGTGACACAAACCCTTTAACCCCTTAAGGACTTAGGACGTATCGGTACGGCATGGATCCCGAGTCCTTAAGGACCCATGACGTACCGGTACGTCATAACTTGAAATCTGTATTCCGGCGCCCGAGGGTTTAATCGGAACGGGATTTCGGCTGAAATCATTCAGCCGGCATCCCGTAACAATGCAGGGGGGGGTCATTTGACCCCCCCGCATCGGTGATCGCAGAAAACCGCAGGTCAATTCAGACCTGCGGTTTGCTGCGCTTTGTGCAGTTTCTGATCCCCGCGGGCCCTGACCGCGGGGATCAGAAGCTTTAGTGTCCCTAAAATATATATTTTACACCCCCCCCCCCTGCACCCCTGCATGATTTTTTGCCGGCGGGTGGTGCAGGGGGGGAGTTGTGGGCGGTGGGGGCGGTGCGGGAGGCGGGCGGTGCGGCAGGCGGGATCGCGATCCCCCGCCCGCCTCCCCTTGTATAATCGTTGGTCTCTAGTGGGTATACCAGGGTGCCAGCACATTGCTGGCACCCTGGTATAAACGGCTGACATCGATGATGCGATGTCAGCCGTTTAACCCTTTCCATACAGCGGTCCGTACGGACCGCTGTATGGAAAAAGTTAACAGTAAGAGGGAGCTCCCTCCCTCTCCCATCGGGGGGCTGCTGTGCCTTTGCAGCCCCCCGATGGAGAGGGAGAGAGCCCCCAGACAGTCCCCCTCAGCCCTGTGCTTACCCTTCCCCGTCTGCGAAGTTCTGACAACTACTGAGCAGACGGGGAAGGTTCCCATGGCAACAGGACGCCTCTCAGGCATCCTGCTGTCCATGGTGCTGAACAGATCTGTGCTAAAGGCAGAGATCTGTTCAGACAAAGTGTAAGTAAAATACAGTACTGTACAATATATATTGTTCTGTACTGTATTATACAGACATCAGACCCACTGGATCTTCAAGAACCAAGTGGGT
Organism: Bufo bufo; assembly: GCF_905171765.1. Lineage (NCBI taxonomy): Eukaryota > Metazoa > Chordata > Amphibia > Anura > Bufonidae > Bufo > Bufo bufo. The sequence continues at coordinate 197,670,667 of NC_053390.1, forward strand.
CTGGGTCAAAAAAAAAGTGAAAAAAAGTGAAAAAAAAGTAAAAATCCCAAAACACATTTATCACTGATTAAAAATGAAAAAAATAAAATTCCCTACACATGTTTGGTATCGCCGCGTCCGTAACGACCTGATCTATAAAACGGTCATGTTACTTTCCCCGCACGGTGAACGCCATAAAAATAAAAAAATAAAAACTATTAGGAAATTGAAATTTTTCCCACCTTACTTCCCAAAAAAGGTAATAAAAGTGATCAAAAAAGTCGCATGTACGCCAAAATAGTACCAATCAAACCGTCATCTCATCCCGCAAAAATCATACCCAAGATAATCGCCCAAAAACTGAAAAAACTATGGCTCTTAGACTATGGAAACACTAAAACATGATTCTTTTGGTTTCAAAAATGAAATCATTGTGTAAAACTTAAATAAATAAATAAAAAGTATACATATTAGGTATTGCCGCGTCCGTATCGACCGGCTCTATAAAAATATCACATGACCTAACGCCTCAGGTGACCACCGTAAAAAAATAAAAATAAAAACGGTGTAAAAAAAGCAATTTTTTGTCATCTTACGTCACAAAAAGTGTAATAGCAAGTGATCAAAAAGTCATATGCACCCCAAAATAGTGCCACTCAAACTGTCATCTCATCCCGCAAAAAATGAGACCCTACTTAAGATAATCGCCCAAAAACTGAAAAAACTATGGCTCTTAGACTATGGAGACACTAAAACATTTTTTTTGTTTTAAAAATGAAATCATTGTGTAAAACTTACATAAATAAAAAAAATTGTATACATATTAGGTATCACCGCGTCCGTGACAACCTGCTCTATAAAATTACCACATGATCTAACCTGTCAGATGAATGTTGTAGATAACAAAAAAAAAAAACGGGCCAAAAAATCTATTTCTTGTTACCTTGCCGCACAAAAAAGTGTAAAATAGAGCAACCAAAAATCATATGTACCCTAAACTAGTACCAACAAAACTGCCACCCTATCCCGTAGTTTCTAAAATGGGGTCACTTTTTTGGAGTTTCTACTCTAGGGGTGCATCAGGGGGGCTTCAAATGGGACATGGTGTCAAAAAAACCAGTCCAGCAAAATCTGCCTTCCAAAAACCGTATGGCATTCCTTTCCTTCTGCGCCCTGCCGTGTGCCCGTACAGCGGTTTACGACCACATATGGGGTGTTTCTGTAAAATACAGAATCAGGGCCATAAATAATGAGTTTTGTTTGGCTGTTAACCCTTGCTTTGTAACTGGAAAAAAAATATTAAAATGGAAAATCTGCCAAAAAAGTGAAATTTTGAAATTGTATCTCTATTTTCCATTAAATCTTGTGCAACACCTAAAGGGTTAACAAAGTTTGTAAAATCTGTTTTGAATACCTTGAGGGGTGTAGTTTCTTAGATGGGGTCACTTTTATGGAGTTTCTACTCTAGGGGTGCATCAGGGGGGCTTCAAATGGGACATGGTGTCAAAAAACCAGTCCAGCAAAATCTGGCTTCCAAAAACCATACGGCGCACCTTTCCCTCTACGCCCTACTGTGTGCCCGTACAGTAGTTTACGGCCACATATGGGGTGTTTCTGTAAACTACAGAATCAGGGCCATAAATAATGAGTTTTGTTTGGCTGTTAACCCTTGCTTTGTAACTGGAAAAAAAATATTAAAATGGAAAATCTGCCAAAAAAGTGAAATTTTGAAATTGTATCTCTATTTTCCATTAAATCTTGTGCAACACCTAAAGGGTTAACAAAGTTTGTAAAATCAGTTTTGAATACCTTGAGGGGTGTAGTTTCTTAGATGGGGTCACTTTTATGGAGTTTCTACTCTAGGGGTGCATCAGGGGGGCTTCAAATGGGACATGGTGTCAAAAAAACAGTCCAGCAAAATCGGGCTTCCAAAAACCATACGGCGCACCTTTCACTCTGCGCCCCGCTGTGTGCCCGTACAGTAGTTTACGGTCACATATGGGGTGTTTCTGTAAACGGCAGAGTCAGGGCAATAAAGATACAGTCTTGTTTGGCTGTTAACCCTTGCTTTGTTAGTGGAATAAATGGGTTAAAATGGAAAATTAGGCAAAAAAAAGAAATTCGCAAATTTCATCCCCATTTGCCAATAACTCTTGTGCAACACCTAAAGTGTTAACGAAGTTTGTAAAATCAGTTTTGAATACCTTGAGGGGTGTAGTTTATAGAATGGGGTCATTTTTGGGTGGTTTCTATTATGTAAGCCTCGCAAAGTGACTTCAGACCTGTAGTGGTCCCTAAAAATTGGGTTTTTGTAAATTTCTGAAAAATTTCAAGATTTGCTTCTAAACTTCTAAGCCTTATAACATCCCCAAAAAATAAAATATCAATCCCAAAATGCTACAAACATGAAGTAGACATATGGGGAATGTAAAGTAATCACAATTTTTGGGGGTATTACTATGTATTACTGAAGTAGAGAAACTGAAAGTTTGAAATTTGCTAATTTTTCTAAATTTTTGGTAAATATGGTATTTTTTTATGCAAAAAAATTAACTTTTTTGACCCAATTTTAGCAGTGTCATGAAGTACAATATGTGACGAAAAAACAATCTCAGAACGGCCTGGATAAGTCAATGCGTTTTAAAGTTATGAGCACTTAAAGTGACACTGGTCAGATTTGCAAAAAATAGCCAAGTCCTAAAGGTGAAATAGGGCTGAGTCCTTAAGGGGTTAAGTTAAAAAAAAAAAAAACAGATATACAGTTTAAATGTATAAATTAAGGGGGTCATTTATTAAGCTGGAATACGCCTACTTCAGGCGCAGATTGCGGCACTAGGAAGCTGTCATACATTTAGAACTGGTGGAGGATCCGCCGAAGTTATTAAGAGGCCGGCGCCACTTCACAACTTCGGCAGAACAGCCTTCATCTTATGGGGTTTATTAAAACCAGTCTTAATAAATGTGCCCCATAATGTATAAATTATTATCAATCTACTCAGCTCCTCCTGCTCCATAACATGATACCTGTAAATTGCATTGTATTTTGTGGTGACAGGTTAAACCTGGAAAACCCCTTTAATAATATCAGAAGCTTCAACATAAAAGGACTATTGAAGTATTTTATTGTAAAGTATATTTAAATGAATGCAAATTAAAATAAGAAAATAAATGGAGGCAGGACGTATTCCTATAGAACGGACATCACATTAATACACAAGCTGCTTAAACCTTAAGCTCATTCTCATGTATTTATCCTCCTGTCACTAACTCTTTTAACTTTGACAATATAAAATATGCAGTCAATCCGCTAGATTTTCACTAGTTTCATTTTTTTAATGCCCTATCTTACGGTTAATTCCTCCCCCTAAAATAATATCTCGTCATTTTTTTTTCCTTTCACCAGGTTGCTTATCTTCTCATGGTAGTATCTCAAAATTCAAATTACTTTCATTGCCTTGGGGCAAAATTTATTTTGTTTGCATTCCTGTGTATATATCTCTTACGGTTGAGGATAAAAAGTGACATGTAAACATTTGCATACAGATGACTTTAGAAAACAGTCTTGTCTTCAAGCACAATTCTGAGTCTGGAACTGATGAAAACTTCGATTGCATCAAGGCAAAACACATGACATTGTTGGAAATTCTCCATGTGCGATAACACTCCATAGTCCAACCATATCTGTAAATCTTTTCTGTTCTACAATCTAATTTAGTTTTGAACATTAAAATATAATGCTGGACTAATAGACATATATAGATATGGTCACTGTCCGGAACCACAGCTAGCAAACTCAGAAACGGTTACCAGTCTTCCTTAACCACTCTGGTTTATAGAAAGGTGAGGTTACCCCTAGGTTCTTCACCAGAGGCTATAGCAGGGTGCATGGACTTGGCTGCAAGGGACACAGGATAAGGTTGTGGAGTAAGGTAGCAGAAAACTGGTGTGGGTACACTAGAAGAAGACCTACCAGGTTCTATAACCGAGGTGCAAAGAGTAGTAGATAAGCAGGGTCAGAACCAGAAGAGAAACAAAGAGCCCAAACAGCAGATGAGGGGTTAATCCAGAAACTAGCCACAGTCAGAGTACCGGGAGAATCACTACAAGCCAATACAGGAGACAAGGGGTTAATCCAGAAATTAGCCACAAACACAATACTAGGAGAATCAGTAGAAGCCAATTCAGCAGATGAGGGGAATCCAGAAAACAAGCCACAGTCAGTACACAGAGAGAAAAGGAGCAAGTCTTGAGTTCAGTATAAACACAGAGGTACAGAGCCAGGGCACATACAGTGGGGGAAATAATTATTTGACCCCTCACTGATTTTGTAAGTTTGTCCAATGACAAAGAAATGAAAAGTCTCAGAACAGTATCATTTCAATGGTAGGTTTATTGTAACACATTTGTGCTCCTTCCATTTTCGAACAATCGCACCAACAGTTGTCACCTTCTCTCCCAGCTTCTTGCTAATGGTTTTGTAGCCCATTCCAGCCTTGTGCAGGTCTACAATTTTGTCTCTGACATCCTTGGACAGCTCTTTGGTCTTTCCCATGTTGGAGAGTTTGGAGTCTGCTTGATTGATTGATTCTGTGGACAGGTGTCTTTTATACAGGTGACTAGTTAAGACAGGTGTCCTTAATGAGGGTGACTAATTGAGTAGAAGTGTCTAACCACTCTGTGGGAGCCAGAACTCTTAATGGTTGGTAGGGGTTCAAATACTTATTTCACTCAATGAAATGCAAATCAGTTGCTATCTTTTATTTAAAGTTATTTTTTCGATTTTCCTTTTGATGTGCTATCTGCCACTGTTACAATAAACCTACCATTGAAATGATACTGTTCTGAGACTTTTCATTTCTTTGTCATTGGACAAACTTACAAAATCAGTGAGGGGTCAAATAATTATTTCCCCCACTGTATATACAGTCACCAGTAGATGGCAATGAGAGAGTAGTAGACTTAAATCTCCTGTCTAGCTCCGGGATTGGATGATTAGTCATGAACCTGATTGGCTCTGCATCCAACCTCAATGAAAGGTCGAATAGCCAGGGATTGACTAGTCAGCATGGCAACACTCCCAAAACAGCCATGCACAGAATTTTGGCTGGACAACAGATTTCTTAAGGCCCATTTACGTGGGTAGATTATTGGAAATGATCATTCATACGAAGGCTTGTTACTGATAAACGGCCAATGAAAAGGGGACGCTGTTCTAAATGTTCTTTTTCTTCAATCTTAAATGCACATCAAGACATTCATAAAATACAAGCTATTTACATGCTGTCATCCACACATAACCTCATCACATGGATATCATAGATAGGGAACTTAGCAGTTCACTCAGTCTGCCATCCTGATGGTTGGACCATTCGACATACTGATCAGTCACATCGTGGCCAGTCCAAATTTCATATGATATGTACACCTTTGTACAGATTTTTTTTTTATTGTTCACTTGTTTCCTAAATGCAAAATCAAGCAACTTTCTAATCAGTCGTCATTAAAGCTTGTCTACCATGCTGATGTAGTCTATGTAACTCCTTCAAATGACTACTGTGCTTTTTATACAGATTAGACAGCACACTGCTCCTGGCTGCTCTCTACTCTATCCTCTCCTTTCTCTTACATTAGCACAGTATCAGCAATACTAGCAGGGAGGAATGAATTCTGCACAGCACACTTGGCTGCACACTAAGTTGTATAGTACATGCAGGGGAGGCAGAGAGATCTCACACACAGACGAGAGCAGTATAGACAGAGGAGGAATACCACAGCAGAGTCTGCAAGTGAGGAGGAGAGATCTCACACACAGACAGGAGCAGTATAGACAGAGGAGGAATACCACAGCAGAGTCTGCATGTGAGGAGGAGAGATCTCACACACAGACAGGAGCAGTATAGACAGAGGAGGAATATCACAGCAGAGTCTGCATGTGAGGAGGAGGAATCTCACACACAGACAGGAGCAGTATAGACAGAGGAGGAATACCACAGCAGAGTCTGCATGTGAGGAGGAGAGATCTCACACACAGACAGGAGCAGTATAGACAGAGGAGGAATACCACAGCAGAGTCTGCATGTGAGGAGGAGAGATCTCACACACAGACAGTAGCAGTATAGACAGAGGAGAAATACCACAGCAGAGTCTGCATGTGAGGAGGAGAGATCTCACACACACAGGAGCAGTATAGACAGAGGAGAAATACCACAGCAGAGTCTGCATGTGAGGTGGAGAGATCTCACACACAGAAAGGAGCAGTATAGACAGAGGAGGAATACCACAGCAGAGTCTGCATGTGAGGTGGAGAGATCTCACACACAGACAGGAGCAGTATAGACAGAGGAGAAATACCACAGCAGAGTCTGCATGTGAGGTGGAGAGATCTCACACACAGACAGGAGCAGTATAGACAGAGGAGGAATACCACAGCAGAGTCTGCATGTGAGGAGGAGAGATCTCACACAGACAGGAGCAGTATAGACAGAGGAGGAATACCACAGCAGAGTCTGCATGTGAGGAGGAGAGATCTCACACAGACATGAGCAGTATAGACAGAGGAGAAATACCACAGCAGAGTCTGCAAGTGAGGAGGAGAGATCTCACACACAGACAGGAGCAGTATAGACAGAGGAGGAATACCACAGCAGAGTCTGCATGTGAGGAGGAGAGATCTCACACACAGACAGGAGCAGTATAGACAGAGGAGGAATACCACAGCAGAGTCTGCATGTGAGGAGGAGAGATCTCACACACAGACAGGAGCAGTATAGACAGAGGAGGAATACCACAGCAGAGTCTGCATGTGAGGAGGAGAGATCTCACACACAGACAGGAGCAGTATAGACAGAGGAGGAATATCACAGCAGAGTCTGCATGTGAGGAGGAGGAATCTCACACACAGACAGGAGCAGTATAGACAGAGGAGGAATACCACAGCAGAGTCTGCATGTGAGGAGGAGAGATCTCACACACAGACAGGAGCAGTATAGACAGAGGAGAAATACCACAGCAGAGTCTGCATGTGAGGAGGAGAGATCTCACACACACAGGAGCAGTATAGACAGAGGAGAAATACCACAGCAGAGTCTGCATGTGAGGTGGAGAGATCTCACACACAGACAGGAGCAGTATAGACAGAGGAGGAATACCACAGCAGAGTCTGCATGTGAGGTGGAGAGATCTCACACACAGACAGGAGCAGTATAGACAGAGGAGAAATACCACAGCAGAGTCTGCATGTGAGGTGGAGAGATCTCACACACAGACAGGAGCAGTATAGACAGAGGAGGAATACCACAGCAGAGTCTGCATGTGAGGAGGAGAGATCTCACACAGACAGGAGCAGTATAGACAGAGGAGGAATACCACAGCAGAGTCTGCATGTGAGGAGGAGAGATCTCACACAGACAGGAGCAGTATAGACAGAGGAGAAATACCACAGCAGAGTCTGCAAGTGAGGAGGAGAGATCTCACACACAGACAGGAGCAGTATAGACAGAGGAGGAATACCACAGCAGAGTCTGCATGTGAGGAGGAGAGATCTCACACACAGACAGGAGCAGTATAGACAGAGGAGGAATATCACAGCAGAGTCTGCATGTGAGGAGGAGGAATCTCACACACAGACAGGAGCAGTATAGACAGAGGAGGAATACCACAGCAGAGTCTGCATGTGAGGAGGAGAGATCTCACACACAGACAGGAGCAGTATAGACAGAGGAGAAATACCACAGCAGAGTCTGCATGTGAGGAGGAGAGATCTCACACACACAGGAGCAGTATAGACAGAGGAGAAATACCACAGCAGAGTCTGCATGTGAGGTGGAGAGATCTCACACACAGACAGGAGCAGTATAGACAGAGGAGGAATACCACAGCAGAGTCTGCATGTGAGGTGGAGAGATCTCACACACAGACAGGAGCAGTATAGACAGAGGAGAAATACCACAGCAGAGTCTGCATGTGAGGTGGAGAGATCTCACACACAGACAGGAGCAGTATAGACAGAGGAGGAATACCACAGCAGAGTCTGCATGTGAGGAGGAGAGATCTCACACAGACAGGAGCAGTATAGACAGAGGAGGAATACCACAACAGAGTCTGCATGTGAGGAGGAGAGATCTCACACAGACAGGAGCAGTATAGACAGAGGAGAAATACCACAGCAGAGTCTGCATGTGAGGAGGAGAGATCTCACACACAGACAGGAGCAGTATAGACAAAGGAGGAATACCACAGCAGAGTCTGCATGTGAGGAGGAAAGATCTCACACACAGACAGGAGCAGTATAGACAGAGGAGGAATACCACAGCAGAGTCTGCATGTGAGGAGGAGAGATCTCTCACACAGGAGCAGTATAGAAGGAGGAGAAATACCACAGCAGAGTCTGCATGTGAGGAGGAGAGATCTCACACACAGGAGCAGTATAGAAGGAGGAGAAATACCACAGCAGAGTCTGCATGTGAGGTGGAGAGATCTCACACACAGACAGGAGCAGTATAGACAGAGGAGAAATACCACAGCAGAGTCTGCATGTGAGGAGGAGAGATCTCACACACAGACAGGAGCAGTATAGACAGAGGAGGAATACCACAGCAGAGTCTGCAAGTGAGGAGGAGAGATCTCACACACAGACAGGAGCAGTATAGACAGAGGAGGAATACCACAGCAGAGTCTGCATGTGAGGAGGAGAGATCTCACACACAGACAGGAGCAGTATAGAAAGAGGAGGAATACCTCAGCAGAGTCTGCATGTGAGGAGGAGAGATCTCACACACAGACAGGAGCAGTATAGACAGAGGAGGAATACCACAGCAGAGTCTGCATGTGAGGTGGAGAGATCTCACACACAGACAGGAGCAGTATAGACAGAGGAGGAATACCACAGCATAGTCTGCATGTGAGGCGGAGAGATCTCACACACAGAAGCAGTATAGACAGAGGAGGAATACCACAGCAGAGTCTGCATGTGAGGAGGAGAGATCTCACACACAGACAGGAGCAGTATAGACAGAGGAGGAATACCACAGCAGAGTCTGCATGTGAGGTGGAGAGATCTCACACACAGAAGCAGTATAGACAGAGGAGGAATACCACAGCAGAGTCTGCATGTGAGGAGGAGAGATCTCACACACAGACAGGAGCAGTATAGACAGAGGAGGAATACCACAGCAGAGTCTGCATGTGAGGAGGAGAGATCTCACACAGACTGGAGCAGTATAGACAGAGGAGGAATACCACAGCAGAGTCTGCATGTGAGGAGGAGAGATCTCACACACAGACAGGAGCAGTATAGCAGACATCCCAACCTGCAAAAACACATTTCAGGGAGGTTTTCTTTTGTTTTTCTTTCACAAACTTTTTATTACATTTTCCAAACATATGCAGTATCTGCTCTATGGTGTGGAGGACTGGGCTCATTACCCTGCCCCAAATTATCATATTTATGTATATGATTAAATGGATTCTGTCACCACCTATAAGCCCTGTGAGCTAAACATATGCTCATGTCCAGGTAGCATTCTGATTTCTAAGGTGGCCTTATAAAAGCTATTTGTGGCTTTATTCTGCGGAAAAACAGGTTTTACTAACCTGTCAATCATTGAATTAAGGTGCCCAAGCAGGGGAGGTCTGTGGATGCATGGTGCCCGGCCGCACGCAGCGCCGTTCGTGCCCAGCGCCGCCTTCTACTCCTCAGTGCCGCCTCTCCCTCCTCCCGCTTTGAGAAGGGGACACTGCTACAGGTTGCCGGAAAGGTTTACTGCGAGTAAACTAGAGATGGGAAGTTCGGATCTTTCACATGAATTGGTTCATTTGAATCAGTTCATTCAAATGAACCGATTCATGAATCGAATCTTCGGTTCATTCGCTGAGCTGACAAGAAGCAAGTGAACCAAAGCTTAGGTTGCGCAATGCGCCTGCGCGGATGCTTCGATTCACTTGCTGACTCTCTGAGTCGGCTCTTGGTCTGAGTCAGGAAGTTTATTCTTTAAAACCCTTTGTGTAATTATCTACCCCACTGTAGGAAAAAAACAAGCATCCAGGGGGGGTGAATTTAACACTGGGGTAAATAATATTATTAAAATGGAGGGTTAAATGTGTAAATGTATTTTAAAAAAATACATCTCTCTCAATAGTTCTATAGCTACTGAGTGAGACAGAAGAAGGGATGCCTTTAACATATATATCTCCTTGAGAAGCCAATTTGACCCTAAAGGGTTAATTCAACCTGTAATCTAAACTCTGTGTCATCTGTCTCTTATCTCTCTGCTCTGCTATCAGTGAACCTTTCTGGGATATATTGTTTCACATGGGCGTCAGGGAGCCGCTATGTAATAGCGGGAGACTCCCTGAACGTCCGGGAGACTTGAGATCCCTGGTATAGACAGAGGAGGAATACCACAAAGAAATCTCCGTACAGTACTATTCCAAAGTTTTGGACAAAGTGACTTCGGATGAAGCATGTGAAGCTAGCTTCGCTCAACACTAATTGTAATGTGCACTACAGAACTTACTGACAAGCCTAAAACGCTAAAATCCTGACATGGTTCTAAATGTGATTACTACAGTGATTCATATGAAACAGTTTGCTTCGCACACCGGAGTAAAAATATATTCACTAGCGCTGTACTACAGAAGGATATGGAGAGAAATGCCTGCAGTGCGTTCTACTCCTGCCACAGACCAGGAGCACTGGTTAATTTACAGCACTGGTGACATGGCTTCTGCTGCCATGTTTGGCCGCAGAACTAGGGTCCTCCAGGATGACAAGTAATTGTCCAGTTACCTCTCAAATCTATCTCCTTCTTTACTTCCACCAATAGCAGCAAAGGAGAAATTAACATAAACAAAACAATAAAGGACCCTCCCCTAACAGATCCTATAATAAGCAGCGTCCTCTTGCATATCTTCCTCTTTCTTTGCTGCTCCACCAAAGCTAAGTAACATCTATATATATAACCTTTTGTGCTTGTGTCTTGCTGGTAGCAAGGTAATTTACATATTATAAAAATAGGGTTTTATCAAATTCTACTGAACGAAAATTATTATTTTACTGATGTATGCTGAGATCGCTGTGTAGGGATTATTAGTAAACAAAAAAAAAAAAAACGTTTTAGTGGGCTGACAGAAGCCCTTTAAGTATCCATCAGGGCTCATGCACACAAATGTGGGTCCACAATATATTGGCACTGGCCGTGTGCGCTCCGTATGACGGATGCAGACCCGTTCTTTTTTTTTTGCGGTGCGGACAGAATATTCAAGTAAATAGGTCCACATCCGCAAACAGTGGGCACATGGCCGGTGCCTTTGAATTTTGGTCTGCTCTTTGTGATCCGCAGCACGGGCATGGGGCACACACCTTCGTGTGGATGAGCCCTCACAAAGATACATTTTGTTGCATGGCCAGCATTTGAGAGGTAACTGGACAATTTTCGTTCAGTAGAATTTGATAAAACGCTATTTTTATAATATGTAAATTACCTTGCTACCAGCAAGTAGGGCGGCTACTTGCTGGTAGCAGCCGCATCCTCCGACCCTAATGACGCCCCCTCCGCATTGTGATTGACAGGGCCAGGGAACGGAATCGTCCTCTGCTGGCCCTGCCTGTTTTCATTCAATATCTGGCGCCTGCGCCGCGGCCGTACCTATCTTCAATCTGCGCAGGCGCACTGAGAGGCGGCCACTCACTCGGCCGCTCCATCCTCAATGCGCCTGCGCCGATGATGTCACATCTACACCCGGCGCAGGCGCATTGAGGAGCGAGCGGCCGAGTCAGTGGCCGCCTCTCAGTGCGCCTGCGCAGATTGAAGATAGGTACGGCCGCGGCGCAGGCGCCAGATATTGAATGAAAACAGGCAGGGCCAGCAGAGAACGATTCCGTTCCCTGGCCCTGTCAATCACAATGCGGAGGGGGCGTCATTAGCCGCCCTACTTGCTGGTAGCAAGGTAATTTACATATTATAAAAATAGCGTTTTATCAAATTCTACTGAACGAAAATTATTATTTTACTGATGTATGCAGAGATCGCTGTGTAGGGGTTATTAGTAAACAAAAAAAAAAACGGTTTAGTGGGCTGACAGAAGCCCTTTAATTGCCAATTGACCTCTGCTGAGATCTGTGGTCTAATATTGGCTTCTATTGATGGAAAACTGTTCAGAAATCAGGAAAAATATCCAGCAGAGCTCAAGAGATATCTCACTCTCATTCCTGTCCCGAAAGGATGCAGAAAATGGTCCAGATTTGTCTTTTGACTGTCCAAAAATGTCATCCACTTCGCAGGTACTGTAATACATTGTGGAATTACCACCCACACAGCGTATCCGTCCCATGTGGACAGTGGGTATTTTCTCCATTTATTTGAATGAACTGTATGAGTAGAATCTGTAAATGGTTTACCATGTGTCTATACATATTGATGGCGCTTTAAATATATAGTGAAAAAGGAGAAGTATAGACGTTTCCATTGTGCTCTTCCTGTGTTGAGGATCCACATCTGGTTTTGATAGAAAAACAAAAAAACATGTATAATACTGACTAAAGCTGCACTGTGTGCATGAGGCCTGACACTAATAGATACATTAGTTATTACAATACAGCATTATGCTGGGGATTTGAATCTTTACCTAATCCAGGAGTGAATTTCTCTTCTGTGAGATCTGTAAAATTAGGCTACTTTCACGCTAGCGTTTTTTGCAGATCCATCATGGATCTGCAAAAACGCTTCCGTTACAATAAAACAACCGCATGCATCTGTCAGGAATGGATCCGGTTGTATTATGTCTTCTATAGCCACGACGGATCCGTCCTCTATTGAAAGTCAATTGAGGACGGATGCGTTTTCTATTTTGCCAGATTGTGTCAGAGAAAACGGATCCGTCCTGGAACACAATGTAAGTCAATGGGGACGGATCGGCAGCATTTTGGTGTTCGCCTCCAGAGCGGAATGGTGACTGATCGGAGGCAAACTGATGCATTCTGAGCGGATCCTTTTCCATTCAGAATGCATTAGGGCAAAACTGATCCGTTTTGGACCGCTTGTGAGAGCCCTGAACGGATCTCAGAAACGGAAAGCCAAAACGCCAGTGTGAAAGTAGCTTTAGATAGAAAGTTCTTTCTTTTCTCCTGATCATGCTACCATTATAAAACTAATATCATATACCTTATGGCATCAGCCTTTCTTTGCTTAGAATCCAAAATGTGACTTACTTGATAATGATATGTACAGCTTATTAAGATTGAACTTTATCACAGGGGTGACAAACTGTTCTGGTCTGCTGCCCCTGCTGTCAGATTGTACCGCTCCCAAGTATACGCGTTATATGCGTTATAAATAGGTGTTTGGCGGCCTGAACTATCCCCTAACGGGAAAGTCGAGACAACGTGGTCGCATATGCATGAGGGCATCATTAGCTTATTGGAGTTATATAAATGGCTGTGTGTTTCAAAAGTGTAATAAAACATAATGGAGAAGTGCACACATATGCAGCCACCTCCCCACCTCGTCTCATCCTCTTTCTATTGCCTTTCAGACATATACGCTGTGGATATGCCATAAATCTCACAGACAGAAGGACTCTAAAAAAGCTATCTAAGTCACGCTGATGCATACATACTACATAGTTCCTTCGCTAATACTGCCAGACACCCAGAAACAAGTGAGCAGCCAATAGAGGGAGCTCACAGGTATCTTCAAAGTCCTGCACAAACATCTATGATCTGAGCAGGGAAAAGCTGCCACCTGATGAAGGCCCTTCCTTACAGTTTTGTGTCTCTGAAGCGTCATCATGACTGCGTCCTTAAAGGGTTGTCTCATCTCAGACATATGCCATTAATGTCAGATACATGTGGGTCCTATGTCCAGAAGGGCCCTCCAAAGTAAAGGAGAGCACACCGCGCATGCACGGCCACCCTCTGTTCACTTCTATTGTAGTTCCGATGATAGCCGAGCTATGGCTTGGCTATTTCCGCCAATTCAATAGAGGTGAATGGAATGGCGGCCGTGCATGCGCAGTGCACTCTCTATTCACTTCTATGGGAGTTCCGAAAATAGCTGAGCAGACTCGCTTGCTTATTAACAGAACTTCCATATAAGTGAATGGAGAGCACGCTGCGCTTGCTCAGTGCACTCTCCTTCACTTTGGGACCTGTTGTGGAGATAGGAGCGGGTCCTTGAGGTGGGACCTGCACATATCTGATTCTGATGGCATATCCTAGCTATGCCACCAATGTCTGAGATGACACAACCGCTTTAATGTCGGATTCCGCACAGAATGGTGCACAGAATTAAAATCTGCAGTTTATTATATATATATATTTGTGGTCGTGGCTAAAATACGAACTTGGGCAGCGCGCCTGCCTAGAACCTAAACCAGCTGGTGTGTGCCTGGAGCCAGGTACGAGAGCAGCCTAAAAGTGGGCTGCCCTAAGGAGGACCCTTGGAATGAAGGGAATGGGTGGGTGGGTCCATGAACCGGAACGCCTACTAAGGTGAGGGAAGAGGGGTTTATAAAGGCTCAAGCCCCTCCCACAAATGCAGGCTGAACTTCAGCCTTACCAACTTGTGGTCGTGGCTAAAATACGAACTTGGGCAGCGCGCCTGCCTAGAACCTAAACCGGCTGGTGTGTGCCTGGAGTGGGCAAAAAGGAAATCAACATAGTTAAGGTACAAGACTTTATTACCTTATAATACCAATGACCGAAACGCCTGCGAAATCTCCACCTATGCCTTAGGTATGTATCTGGTGAAGGAAGACGAACGCCACCTTCCCATCTTTCGGATGACATGGGCGGGGACCCCATGCCGGGAAGCCGCGGAAGCCGCTCCAATGCGGAAGGAATGGCCCGATATAGCGCCGGGGTCAAACCCCAAGCCAGCAGCAACCGTGCGGATGTGGCTGATGAACTGCGCCTCGGTGAGAGCGCCATCGAGATGTGGTAGTAGAGGGCTGTGAGGTGGAGCATCCTGGAGGGCGAGCATGAGCTGGCCAAACACCTGTACCGGGCACCATTTATTACGGGAAAAACTGAACCTCCACCAGGGGGCCTGTTTGACTAGTCTTGGTGGAAATTAACTTCAGCGTGTAATGGTCTGGATTCCGCACCAGCTGTTCTCTGTGCAGACTGCACCGCCCTGCCGTACTGCAAGTGAACTCGCCTGGCCTAAGGAAGCCGTAAAAGCCCAAATACATGGCAGCTTTAAAGACCAAGCTGGAGAAGGGCCCAAAAGGAGCACCATCCAGGGCTGAAGACAATCTCCGGAACATCTCCCCAGTGACGCCCTGTCTGCGGGACAGGGGATTGGGCCTACCCTTCTGGACCCCTCGCAAGGTGGCCTTAATCGCGTGCGCAGAAAAAATGGACCTGCCCCCTGGGTTGCGGAGCATGGTGTGGTGTTGGACGCCCGCCAGGTACAACTTAATGGTATTGTAGGAGAGGTGTAACTGGTGGTGACAATGGGCAATGAAGGCCATGATGAAAGGAATGTCCGCCAGGCCACCCTGCGGGTGCAGACGTGAAAACTCCTGGAAGGTTCTCAGGCCTGAAAGATAGTTCCTGGCCGTACTGGGGGCGAGGGACTGCTGCGCCAGGTCTCTTGCCGAAGAGACGAGCATGCCTAGTCCATTGTCAGGGAACTGAAAGCCGGGGTGGGATATCTGAGCGGCTCGGCCTCTGGCATGACCTGAAAAAAGAGTGTGAAATTAAACCGGGATAGTGCGTCCGCTGCCACATTTTGCTGACCCAGAATGTGGCTACAATGCACATGAAAGTTGTGTGACAGGGCCAGCCAAACCAGCTGGCGCAATAGTGCCATGATTTTGGGGGACTTGGCCCTGCCCTTGGCTAAGATGTCGACCAAGGCCTGGTTGTCTGTCACGAACATCACTGGCAAGTTAGCCCAGAGGTGACCCCATGCTTGGGCTGCTGCAACGATGGGGTACAACTCCAACAGGGAGGAGGTGCGGATGGACTCGGCCTCCTCTAGGATAGAAGTGGGCCAACGGTCCGCTAGCCAACGGGGACCACAAATAGCCGCGTAGCCGCAGGATGCAGCAGCGTCCGAAAAAATTGTCGGGCAGGAGGGAGACCAAGGAGACACAAAAAAGGAGACGCCGTTCCATCGGGACAGGAACAATTCCCACATGGCCAGGTCTGCCATGGCCTGGCCGTCCAACCGGATGACGCTGTCCTGCTCGGGTGCTGAGGGAAGAAGCTGGAGCAACCTCGACACGAAAGTCCTCCCCTGGGGCATGATCCTAGAGGCAAAATTGAGCCGTCCCAGAAGAGATTGCAACTCGACTCTAGTGAGGCACCCCATGGAAGCCGCCTGAGAAATGACCTCCCGACACTGAGCGAGTTTCTCTTCCGGGAGGCTGGCCTGTAATAGAACCGAATCCAGGACGATGCCCAGGAACGAGACCCTCGTGGCGGGACCCTCAGTCTTTGACTCCGCGACCGGAACAGCCAGACTGGCGAACATCTCCAGGAGGACGGTGAGAATGCCAGACCCGCCCTGCGGGTCCTCCACGACTAGAAAGTCATCGAGGTAGTGGATGACTGACCGGAGGCCCCCGTGATGGACCAAGATCCAATGTAGCGCCTTGGCCAGTTGGTCGAAAAACCAGGGGCTACTGTTAGATCCAAACGTGAGTCTGTTGGCGAGAAAATACTGCCCGGCCCACTCAATGCCGTAGAACTGCCACAACTGAGGTTGGATGGGAAGGAGCTTAAACGCATCGGCGATGTCCACCTTTGCCAACCAAGCGCCCTTACCATGCAACAGGATGGCCTGAATTGCGTCGTCCACTGAGGAGTAACGCATGGCAAATTCCTCCGAGGGAATCAGGGAATTAAGGCTAGGGATTCCGGAAACATGAGGGGCGGACAGGTCATAAATCAACCTTTTTTTATTGGTATTTTTCTTCGATACTAAGCTGATGGGGTTGATTCGCCATGAAGAAAACGGGATGAGCGGGAAAGGGCCTATGAGAAACCCTTTAGCCACTTCCGACTGGAGCAACTCGCTAGTTGCTGGAGGGTCCAGGGTGGCCGACAGCAGATTCCTGCCTTCCCAGGGAACCTGTGGCAGCTGGATGAGCCCTGTGTGGAACCCCTGGCGGAAGCCCGCCAACAGGAACGCCACAAAGTCCTGATCATGGTGATCCTGAAGAAGCGCCGCCAAGAGGTCCACGTTAATGTCGGCTAGTCAGGACCCTTTAGCAGACTTTTTGGGGCAGGCGGTCAGTGGATGGGCCCTGAAGCACAGGGAGCAGACGTGGAGGGATCTGCAGCTGGCATAAGAGCACCCCCCTGAGTTGAAGTTGTTGCAGACATGGCTTTTTCCCAAGTAGACAATGGGTCTGCCCAGTTTGTCAGTGGAGGGATTAGACGGAAAAGACCCGGAGGTGCCCGGAAGGGCCCTGTCCTGAGACGGGTGGGCGCTATTTGGGCACCATTCAGAAGAGTGGAAGATTGATTGACACGTCGCACAGTTGGGTGCCCTGAGGCCAGCGAAGTGACGAGAGAAGAGCTCCGTGTCAATCAAAGACCAGCTGGTGACATACTGGAATTGCGCCAACGCTGCCGCCGCCTTAGTCGAAAAGGAACGATGGTAGTCGTAGAAGGCCGACCCACCATACTTGTGCCCCAGGTCAGTGACCAGGTACAAGTAGCTGTCCAGCTCTTCTCTCCTCTCCGGCTGTGCGGTGCAGATGATGTCTCTGAAGAGGCTGAAAGCCAAGACAAACTCAGGGATCGTCAACTTGCGGTTAAGCCGCGAGTCCTTGGCCCGGAGGACCACCGACACATCGCCACAGTTGATGACCCTGTTCTCGAGTACGTCTTGAGCGGCAATGAGGATTGACGCCAGGTTGACATCTTTCCCTGCCAGAATGTCTCTTTTGAGGTTGTCGGGAATGAAGTGAGAGGGGGACACCTGGGGAATGGGCCTTGGCGTACCTGTAGCCAGCCAACCCGATGTAGATGGTGTCATCAGCGGGACGGGTGCTGGGGGTGCCATGGGTGGCCGGGATTCCAGCTCTGAAACCCTTGCCCGAACGTCTGCTACCGAGTCGACCAAGGAGTTTAGGGTCGACTGTAGCTGCACCAGTTACTACTGGATGGATGACGCCTCCTGCTGCACTGCCAAATTGCTGGGGCTGGTCATGAGCAGCTTGTACAGCTCTGCCTTCCTTGCGGTGGCCGGGTGCGGAATGTCTCTTCGGTTCAGCTCAGCCAATAACTTTGGTATGGTCCAGCTCCGAAGGAATGATGGACCCGCCTGGCCTGATATGATCGAGCCGGAGACGGACAGGCCGTCCTCCATATCCGAAGCACGAGACATGGCAGTGCTGCTAGAAAACAAAAGGGATGACAAATAAAGAGGAAAAAAAACAAAAAAACTAGAGGGTGATGACGGAATGGTATTTGAATTGGTGCATGATAGAGAAACACGTACCGGAATAAGAACCCGTAGGATGGCTCAGTAGAACCTGACCTAGCCGGACAGATGAAGGGACAATTAAAAGCGTGAACATGATCTGACTGGGACCCCGGCAGAGTCAGTGCGGACTTACCTGAATAGGACTGATTGGAACGGAAAAATAGGAAAAACCCCTGTAAATAAAGTAACAGGCGAAAATTTGAAAGTGCAGAGGAAACGGGTGACCTCAAACCTGTGGGAACCAGGTGAACTGGCCAGGATGAGGCACACCCCTAGGTCAAGTAACCATCTGAGCGCATCGGACCGGATACTTGACCGGAGAGAGCCGCCTGAGCGTACCAGGCGGTTGACAAAAGAGAAGGCGCGTAGCCATGAGATAGAAGCTGCGCGTAGCAGCGGCCCGCGGAGGGCGGCAGACTGACATGGTAACCTTGAAGCCATGGAAAGCAAAGAACGACTGGGGGAGCAGCCGAAGGATGGCCCCTTAGAAAGACTTGGATAAGACAAAGGACAGGTGCGTGAAACCCATGTGTTAGAGAGGAAACATGAAGACCTGGGCGTACCAGGAATGTACCGTGCCCTGGGCGAACCAGAGGAGACAATGTGACAAAACCAGAACCGTGACAAGACCACCGACAGTGCCCTGGAGACAAAATAAGCGGCTATGACATGACGACAACAGTGGCTTGGGCGAACCAGGAAGACGAGACAATCCTGGGCGTGACCAGGTGCCAGAAAGCGCGAGGGAAGCCGAGCGAGTCCTGCGCAGGATACCCACCCTGCTAGGTTACAGATGTACAGATGGTGCACCCCAATGCGGTGCCCCTTTTTTTTTTTTTTTTTTACTGATATTGCGGGTTTTGTACTTCCATGTTTTTTTTTTTTTGTTTGTTTTTTTACTGATATTGCATTTTTTTTTTATTATTATTATTATTATTATATTATTTTTTTTTACCATGACAGGGATGGTCGGACTGGGAAACTCATGCCCAGGGGCCCACCCCTAGCGGGGCCAGGACCGCGCAGCGACCTGGAGATCCTAAACCCTCATGCCTGGGTGTTTGCTAGCAGACTGGCTACCAGCTTGTGTGGTCCGAGCGAAGGACTGTACAGGGACCCATGGGTGGTATGAAGACCTATATGGAATGATAACATGAGGGCCAGCATGCGGGGAGAAGCCCGACAAGTACCAGTTATTCTCCCCCCTTTCCTATCAGGCCTGGCTGCCTGTGAGCCCGCGCTCCACGTGGAACGCAAGCCGACATAGCAGCCAAGGAGCCCGGCCAGGGGGTGAGTGACAGCAATGCCTGTGCCGAAAGCCGAGCCGTCCCCCACCGCCGAGCCGCCAGCTGCCGGAAGGCAGGGGGAACGGGTGGTGACCGGAACCAGGAAGTGCACGCCTCCGTGCGCCGTCCTCGGCCTAAGGAGCGAGCCGGCCAACCAGGCCCCCCCACAACCCCCCCCCCCCGAGTATGAAGAGAGCCGTGCTGGCTCCTAGGTGCGCTCCCCGCCGCCGAGCCGCCAGAAAGGCAGGGAGACGGGCGGTGACCAGAGCCAGGAAGCGCGTGCGTTCCACGCACCCGCTGAATGAAGCGGCGGTAGGGAGCCGGACTGCCGCTGTCCTCTGCTCCGCGAAAGTGCCTCATACTTACCCACTAGAAGAGAAGAACTCTGCGCGAGGCGGCCGGAGGAACAAGGAGACAAACGTAGCAAACACAAGTGCAAAATCCATGAACCGGAACGCCTACTAAGGTGAGGGAAGAGGGGTTTATAAAGGCTCAAGCCCCCCCCACAAATGCAGGCTGAACTTCAGCCTTACCAACATATATATATATATATATATATATATATATTATATGACTTTCTTGGCATACAGCTCATAAACCATTAAAGAGCAGTTTAAATGTCAGTTTCTTGCTCACCCGGTGGACAAACATCAGTTGTCATTCGCAATCTGACAGAAAATACACGATATGACTCGGTTGTGCATATATCTTGTTACAAATGCTGTCTAATTATTGTGAGTCATTGTTCCTGGTAAAAGAACACTGTCCTTTCAGAATAAATAGGGAAAAATAATTGTAAAAAATGTTTGGAGAACAGCAATTAAATTGATTTCTGCCTCGCAGCAAAATTGCTAAGATTTTTTTTGTTTCCTTGGCAACTGATATGACAACATTAAAAGCCGGAGTGAGTCAGGTACTTTTAGTTAAAGCCAGAGTGCCCCTCAGAGTAAGTAGGTACATTTTTAGAATTGAAATCAAATTTTCTGCAAAGTAACATGAATGTAATGTCTGCCATAGTCTCTGCGATATCCTTCTCCAAATCCTGGTGGATGGACTACTCGCTATTATACGTAGAACATGTAGACAGAAGTATAAGAAGTGCTGCCAGAAGTGTTCGTTTCTATGCCAATTCTATACAAACGGTCTTCCAAGTGGCTGGTCTCCTGGCACATGTCTTATGAGACGCTGATTGATGAGCCAGCATTTCTGTGCAGCAAATAATACACTGGTCCTATGAATTACTAAGGAAAATGTAGACCGTTTTCCAACAGGGGCGCCATGCAGCAATCAGGTTCTGAACGGCCAAGACGCATGGCATCAGAACATTTTTGTGGGAGATTTATCGTGTCCCTGCGGCACTTTTGTGGCATAATAAAGTCGCAAACAAAGTATTTGTGACTTCTTTTTAAATGCCACTTTTGACAAACTTTGTCGCAAGTAATGCTTCTGCGTCGTCATCGCCACTTTCTGAAAAGGAATCGTGGCGAGGGCATGGAGTGGGCAGGGCCAGCAGGCCCTACACATTTATCTTCATTTGCTCCTGTCTTCAGGCGCAAATGCAGACAAAAATCTATGGCAGCTCCGAGCCGCAGTAGATTTCATTGTGGCACACGGACTAAAGGATAATGCACCTAATATAAGATAAGGCCTGCACCTCATCATAATTTAGGCGCATCGTCCAGCAGCACAGGAGATGTCAAAGACCGGCGTAAGACACTTTAACTGGTAAAGATGCTACCAGTGCTAATGTGTAATGAAGTGATGCTAAATATTGTCCCATTTCACGCTGCATGGGCCCATATATACATGCATGTACTATCGGTGGTTTTGTGAGTGTGGCTTGTGGATTGAGAAGTGTGAAAAATTTGCGCTAGCATGTTAATCCCTTCATTGGAGACCAACATCCATATGTGGATTTGTTGGGGAACCCATACCCGAAAAAGGACACCCTTAATCTGACCCTGACCATGTGGTTAAAGGACATCTGTAGGCAGATTCTTACCTTCGAAACTGGCTGACCTGTTGCATATGCACTTGGCAGCTGAAGGTATCTGTGAAAACATCATCAAACCTGGTCCAGTCAATGAAAGTGCAGAAGGGGCGGCAGTTGCAGAGAGAGCTGAGCCTCTAGGTGTAATGCTAACGCCCCTGTTGCTCCTAGAGGCTCTTTTGAAAATATTAAAACTTCATATTTGTCAGCAATGCGGGCACATATGAACATGGGACCAACACAGATGCCTTCAGCTGCCAAGCGCACATGTAACAGGTCAGCCAGTTTTATAAGTAAAAATCTGCTGAATATCGCCACTTCGAGAATTCGCAAAGATTTAGAATATAGTGCTATATATTCGTATTCGAGAATATTCTAGATTTTTTTTTTCCATCTGAACCCATGATCCCTCCCTGCTTGTGGGCCAATGAGAAGGCTGCAATGTCTTTGTCTGAGCTTAGCAACATCCCTAGCAACCAATAGGAAAGCTGCTTACCCCTTACTATATAAGAACCTCCCCAGCAGCCATTTTCTACAGTGTCATTGGTGTGTTCTGTGTTTTGCCGTGTCATTAAATTAGTTACCGTATTTTTCACCCTATAAGACGCACCGGCCTATAAGACGCACCTAGGTTTTTGAGGAGGAAAATAAGAAAAAAATATTTTTAACCAAAAGGTGTGCTTTTGGTGGGTTTTGAATTAATGGTGGTCTGTGCATGACACTATTATGGGGGATCTGTGGATGACGCACTGTCATGTGGGGGATCTGTGGATGGCACTGTTATGGGGATCTGTGGATGGCACTGTTATGGGGATCTGTGGATGGCACTGTTATGGGGGATATGTGGATGGCACTGTTATGGGGGATCTGTGGATGGCACTGTTATGGGGATCTGTGGATGGCACTGTTATGGGGGATCTGTGGATGGCACTGTTATGGGGGATCTGTGGATGGCACTGTTATGGGGATCTGTGGATGGCACTGTTATGGGGGATCTGTGGATGGCACTGTTATGGGGGATCTGTGGATGATGCACTGTCATGTGGGGGATCTGTGGATGGCACTGTTATGGGAGATCTGTGGATGGCACTGTTATGGGGGATCTGTGGATGGCACTGTTATGGGGTGGGGGGATCTGTAGATGGCACTGTTATGGGGTGGGGGGATCTGTGGATGGTACTGCTATGGGGTGGGGGATCTGGGGATGGAACTGCTATGGGCTGGGGGATCTGTGGATGGCACTGTTATGGGGGGATCTGTGGATGGCACTGTTATGGGGGGGATCTGTGGATGACACTGCTATATGTCATCCACAGATCCCCCTCATAACAGTGTCCCCCAAAATACACCGGCCCTCTGCTCACCAAATTATCTATAAACATGATTCCTTATCCTGTTATTAAGTTTAACTAACGCTGCGCTCTCCCATGTTTCCATGTTCCCCTGTATCAGTACAGCACTTACGAACACACTTCCATAGCAGGCAGAGCGGACGGCAGCAGTAACGTCACTCACTGACGTCGCGCTCCTGCTCCGCCTGCTTCATTCATAAAGTGGGAGGAGCAGGCGCGCGACGTCAGTGAGTGACGTTACTGGTGCCGTCCGCTCTGCCTGCTATGGAAGTGTGTTCGTAAGTGCTGTGGGGATACAGGGGAACAGGGGAGAGCGCAGTGTTAGTTCAACTTAATAACAGGATAAGGAATCATGTTTTTAAATACTGCGGTGAGCGGCGGGGCCCGGTGTAAGAGTACAGTGACTGCACCGGGCCCCACCCCTAGTTACGGACTCCAGCCCCTCCTCTCTCCCGGCTCATACATAGCAGTCTGTGATGCTCCAGCGTCGCAGACTGCAATGTAAAATAGAAGCATTCGCCCCATAAGACGCAGGGGCATTTTCGGTAGTTAGTTATATAGTTAGCTCATATATATAATACAGATAGTTAGTGGGAGATAGTCAGTGTAGGTTAGATAGTGATATAGTGTAGCTGATAGGTTCTGCTGTCCATACATACATGCTACAGACATACAGACCTAGTGCTGTGATGTCACAAGTTCACAACAATACTTAGTGCACCAATCAGTAATATGTAGCCAGACCTGCTAAAATGTGAAGTTTCACGTATTGCGCCAAAATATTTGCATCATTAGTGCCAATTAGCGCAATCACAAATATATTGGAGCACTCTATCTGCATATAAAGCCATTTTTAATGTTCTGCCGTGCCAACCATTTTCTCCAGTCTCAGGAAACTTCTAGCAGCTTGAAAAATGTAGCAAAAGTGACCCACGCCTGTATAGCGCACGCATTACACCTATATTACATTGGCGATTTTCGCAACCAAGAAAAAAATGGCAAATTCTCGAATTTATGACGAATATTTGTCCCAATATTGACGAAATATCGCAAATTCGAATATTGCCATTGCCACTCATCATTATTGCCCTAAGATGAAGCCTGTGAAGGGGGGATGATGAACTCAAGCTGTCTCTCTATTCTTTCTCCCATGGTCAGTGAGACCTGTGTGGGGCCAAAGGAACCTCCACATAGTGTCACAAAACGATATGAAGGATATGAATGTGAACCCTGCAATAGCCCTGCCGAGATGTCATACTGTTATAACCTTGCTGCATTGGAGAACTCCGTTATGGGGCAAAGGCTAATCTTTTTGTAGAATGGCTAGGAACATGAAGCCAGTCGCGACTACTCAGTAACAAGCCATACACAAGTCTGACAAATATTAGTATGCATCACAAAAGATACCATCAAAATTATCTGTCAATCATATAATACAAGAACATTACTTCTCTACACTTCGGTAAATGCAAACCAGCCAGCCATTAACTAGAATAATTATACTAATAACACTATTAATTTTAGACAAAAGTTTACTGGCATATTCATTTTCAGAAGGTGAATGCTCTGAATACACAATGTGCCACCAATAGCCAATACAGCCGCTCATAACCTGGCTAGCCACACATTACAGATATCACACTTGACTTGTTGTTGGTCAATCTGTGAATGTTTGTTGGCTTGGATGGCAATGTGTTAAAGGTTAAACTGAAAAATGGACGATCAATCTCTGCACTGATCTGTGGCCTAGCCATGGCTTACATTGATGGGATGGGATGCAGATCTGCTGTTTGGTATGAATAAGTTTTCAATGCCAGGACTTGATGATGAAAAAAAAAATTTCAACATGGCATATTTATTCGCCTTCGGCTGGCATCTGTCAAGGCTCACTTGTGTCAATTGTGGCCTTTTTGGCTGTCCAAAATCTGTACTCTATGGTCAGCTTAAGGCTCACGCTGCTGTCATGGGTACTGTTTAAAATGGAACCCATGATCCTCTGCCAGATCGGTCGTACAACTGATCCAAATGGTCTGTCGGATTCCATCAGTTTGATAACAGGAATAGTCTAGAAAAAGATAGGACTGTACTGCATGTTTACAAGGTAGTATGGATTATCCCACTAAGATTCAGTCTTAGGCTACTTTCACACTTGCGTTCGGTGCGGATTCGTCTGGTATCTGCACAGACGGATCCGCACCTATAATGCAAACGCTTGCATCCGTTAAGAACGGATCCGTCTGCATAAACAGCTTTTTCAGTATATTCTAACACAGAGGCCTTCCCATGGTGATGGGGACGCTTCAAGTTAGAATATACTAAGAACTGTGTACATAACTGCCCCCTGCTGCCTGGCAGCACCTGATCTCTTACAGGGGGCTGTGATCCGCACAATTAACCCCTCAGGTGCCGCACCTGAGGGGTTAATTGTGCGTATTATAGCCCCCTGTAAGAGATCAGGTGCTGCCAGGCAGCAGGGGGCCAGATCCCCCTCCCTCCCCAGTTTTAAATTCATTGGTGGCCAGTGCGGCCCCCCCTCCCTCCCCAGTATAAAATTCATTGGTGGCCAGTGCGGCCCCTCCCTCCCTCCCCAGTATTAAATTCATTGGTGGCCAGTGCACCCCCCCTCCCTCCCAGTATTAAATTCATTGGTGGCCAGTGCGGCCCCCTCTCCCTCCCGCCCTAGTATTAAATTCATTGGTGGCCAGTGCGGCCTCCCCTCTCCCCCCACCTAATTAAAATCACCCCCCCTCCCCCACATCATTGGTGGCAGCGGAGAGTTCCGATCGGAGTCCCAGTTTAATCGCTGGGGCTCCGATCGGTTACCATGGCAGCCAAGACGCTACTGCAGTCCTGGCTGCCATGGTTACTTAGCAATTTTAGAAGCATTATACTTACCTGCGCTGTCTGTGGCCGTCCGGGCGCTCCTCCTACTGGTAAGTGAAAGGTCTGTGCTATATGCCGCACTGGCGGGGGGGAGAGGGGGGGCCGCACTGGCCACCAATGAATTTAATACTGGGGAGGGAGGGGGGGGCCGCACTGGCCACCAATGAATTTAATACTGGGGAGGGAGGGAGGGGGGCCGCACTGGCCACCAATAAATTTAATATTGGGGAGGGAGGGGGGCCGCACTGGCAACCAATGAATTTAATACTGGGGAGGGAGGGGGAGCCGCACTGGCCACCAATGAATTTAAAACTGGGGAGGGAGGGGGGTCTGGTCCCTGCTGCCTGGCAGCACCTGATCTCTTACATGGGGCTATGATATGCACAATTAACCCCTCAGGTGCTGCCAGGCAGCAGGGGGCCGTTATGTCCACAGTTCTTAGTATATTCTAACTTGAAGCGTCCCCATCACTATGGGAACGCCTCTGTGTTAGAATATACTGTCGGATCTGAGTTTTCACGATCTAACTCAAATCCGATGGTATATTCTAACATAGAGGCGTTCCCATGGTGATGGGGACGCTTCAAGTTAAAATATACCATCGGATTGGAGAAAACTCGGATCCGATGGTATATTAATAGGGACTCCTAACTTTACATTGAAAGTTAATGGGGGACAGATCCGTTTGTAATTGCACCATATTGTGTCAACGTCAAACGGATCCGTTTTGATCCGTTTGGTGCAAGCTGCGTTTTGGTGTCCGCCTCCAGAGCAGAATGGAGGCGGAACGAAGCGAAACTGATGCATTCTGAACGGATCCTTATCTATTCAGAATGCATTGGGGATGAACGGATCCGTTCGGGGCCGCTTGTGAGAGCCCTCAAACGGATCTCACAAGCGGAACCCCAAACGCAAGTGTGAAAGTAGCCTTACAGAGATCCCCTTGACGTGCGGCAGACGGGCTCAAATAATTTTGTACAAAATGAATTTGCCAAACATCTCTAATTTATTAGCATAGCATTAGCATTACAATATTTTTTTGTACTTTATTTGGTTTGCAGAGAGTTGTTACATTATATGTTGTGTTGCCCACTGAGATTCAGGGTGGTCCTATATGAGGTGAGTGTTAACACTAATCTCGAATATGGCTATGTACATGAGATGTGTGCAAGAAGTAACACATACAGTTGTGGCCAAAAGTTTTGAGAATGACACAAATATTAGTTTTCACAAAGTTTGCTGCTAAACTGCTTTTAGATCTTTGTTTCAGTTGTTTCTGTGATGTAGTGAAATATAATCACACGCACTTGATACGTTTCAAAGGCTTTTATCGACAATTACATGATATTTATGCAAAGAGTCAGTATTTGCAGTGTTGGCCCTTCTTTTTCAGGATCTCTGCAATTCGACTGGGCATGCTCTCAATCAACTTCTGGGCCAATTCCTGACTGATAGCAACCCATTCTTTCTTTCATAATCACTTCTTGGAGTTTGTCAGAATTAGTGGGTTTTTGTTTGTCCACCCGCCTCTTGAGAATTGACCACAAGTTCTCAATGGGATTAAGATCTGGGGAGTTTCCAGGCCATGGACCCAAAATGTCAACGTTTTGGTCCCCGAGCCACTTAGTTATCACTTTTGCCTTATGGCACAGTGCTCCATCGTGCTGGAAAATGCATTGTTCTTCACCAAACTGTTGGAAGAAGTTGCTGTTGGAGGGTGTTTTGGTACCATTCTTTATTCATGGCTGTGTTTTTGGGCAAAATTGTGAGTGAGCCCACTGCCTTGGATGAGAAGCAACCCCACACATGAATGGTCTCAGGATGCTTTACTGTTGGCATGACACAGGACTGATGGTAGCGCTCACCTTTTCTTCTCCGGACAAGCCTTTTTCCAGATGCCCCAAACAATCAGAAAGAGGCTTCATCGGAGAATATGATTTTGCCCCAGTCCTCAGCAGTCCATTCACCATACTTTCTGCAGAAGATCAATCTGTCCCTGATGTTTTTTTTGGAGAGAAGTGGCTTCTTTGCTGCCCTTCTTGACACCAGGCCATCTTCCAAAAGTCTTCGCCTCACTGTGCGTGCAGATGCGCTCACACCTGCCTGCTGCCATTCCTGAGCAAGCTCTGCACTGGTGGCACTTCGATCCCACAGCTGAATCCTCTTTAGGAGACGATCCTGGCGCTTGCTGGACTTTCTTGGACACCCTGAAGCCTTCTTAACAAGAATTGAACCTCTTTCCTTGAAGTTCTTGATGATCCTAAAAATTGTTGATTGAGGTGCAATCTTAGTAGCCACAATATCCTTGCCTGTGAAGCCATTTTTATGCAACGCAATGATGACTGCACGCGTTTCTTTGCAGGTCACCATCGTTAACAATGGAAGAACAATGATTTCAAGCATCACCCTCCTTTTAACATTTCAAGTCTGCCATTTTAACCCAATCAGCCTGACATAATGATCTCCAGCCTTGTGATCATCAACATTCTCACCTGAGTTAACAAGACGATTACTGAAATGATCTCAGCAGGTCCTTTAATGACAGCAATGAAATGCTGTGGAAAGTTTTTTTGGGGATTAAGTTAATTTTCATGGCAAAGAAGGACTATGCAATTCATCTGATCACTCTTCATAACATTCTGGAGTATATGCAAATTGCTATTATAAAAACTTAAGCAGCAACTTTTCCAATTTCCAATATTTATGTAATTCTCAAAACTTTTGGCCACGACTGTATATACACTGACAAGCAAAACGGTAACATTGTTTTTGAACTTTTGACTTTCAGTCTACATATCCCACCATCCACTACAGCTTCAAACGTTAGACTACCATCATTTTATAGACAATCACCATGGCTATCTCACACTTAAATTGGACTTGCCACTATTTAGCATATGATTACTTGTGCAGATTCATGTCATGTAACTGCATTGTTACTGTTTTTCTCCTAAAGTTCTAAATTCCAATTTTTATTATTTTGTTAGTATTTTGTAAATCCATTTTTGGCTTTCAACACTGCCTGAATATTTCTGGGCATGCTCTCTATCATATTCAAGCATGTCTCGACCGAAATCTGTTCCCAGGTCTCTTCTACACGTTCCCAATGTTGGTGCATATTGGGCGACTCACTTTGGTACAAATACAGCTTTTTCTTCAACTCTACTTACAAGTGTTCGATTAGGTTGAGGTCTGGGGACTGCGGAGGTCAAGCCGGCACATCTACTTCATTGTCATTGAACCATTTCTCCACCAATCTCGACTTATGTTTTGGGTCATTGTTCTGCTGGAACACTATATCGTCCTTCTCATACTCATTGTACTTGAGTGTACGAAGTAACGCATCTTGTAGGATACTCACAGTCAGGTCCATAAATATTGGGACATTGACACAATTCTATCATTTTTGGCTCTATACACCACCACAATGGATTCGAAATGAAACGAACAAGATGTGCTTTACCTGCAGACTGTCAGCTTTAATTTGAGGGGATTTACATCCAAATCAGGTGAACGGTGCAGGAATTACAATAGTTTGCATATGTGCCTTCCACTTGTTAAGGGACCAAAAGTATTGGGACAATTGGCTTCTCAGCTGTTCCATGGCCAGGTGTGTGTTATTCCCTCATTATCCCAATTACAATGAGCAGATAAAAGGTCCAGAGTTCATTTCAAGTGTGCTATTTGCATTTGGAATCTGTTGCTGTCAACTCTCAAGATGAGATAAAAAGAGCTGTCACTATCAGTGAAGCAAGCTATCATTAGGCTGAAAAAACACAACAAACCCATCAGAGAGATAGCAAAAACATTAGGCGTGGCCAAAACAACTGTTTGGAACATTCTTACAAAGAAGGAACGCATCGGTAAGGTCAGCAACACCAAAAGACCCGGAAGACAACGGAAAACAACTGTGGTGGATGACCGAAGAATTCTTTCCTTGGTGAAGAAAACACCCTTCACAACAATTGGCCAGATCAAGAACACTCTGCAGGAGGTAGGTGTATGTGTGTCAAAGTCAACAATCAAGAGAAGACTTCACCAGAGTGAATACAGAGGGTTCACCACAAGATGTAAACCATTGGTGAGCCTCAAAAACAGGAAGGCCAGATTAGAGTTTGCCAAATTACATCTTAAAAAGCCTTCACAGTTCTGTAACAACATCCTATGGACAGATGAGACCAAGATCAACTTCTACCAGAGTGATGGGAAGAGAAGGGTATGGAGAAGGAAAGGAACTGCTCATGATCCTAAGCATACCACCTCATCAGTGAAGCATGGTGGTGGTAGTGTCATGGCGTGGGCATGTATGGCTGCCAATGGAACTGGTTCTCTTGTATTTATTGATGATGTGACTGCTGACAAAAGCAGCAGGATGAACTCTGAAGTGTTTCGGGCAAAATTATCTGCTCATATTCAGCCAAATGCTTCAGAACTCATTGGACGGCGCTTCACAGTGCAGATGGACAAGGACCCAAAGCATACTGCAAAAGCAACCAAAGAGTTTTTTAAGGGAAAGAAGTGGAATGTTATGCAATGGCCAAGTCAATCACCTGACCTGAATCCGATTGAGCATGCATTTCACTTGCTGAAGACAAAACTGAAGGGAAAATGCCCAAAGAACAAGCAGGAACTTAAGACAGTTGCAGTAGATGTCTGGCAGAGCATCACCAGGGATCACCAGGTGATGTCTATGCGTTCCAGACTGCAGGCTGTAATTGACTGCAAAGGTTTTGCAACTAAGTATTAAAAAGTGAAAGTTTGATTTATGATTATTATTCTGCCCTATTACTTTTGGTTCCTTAACAAGTGGGAGGCACATATGCAAACTGTTGTAATTCCTGCACCGTTCACCTGATGTGGATGTAAAGACCCTCAAATTAAAGCTGACAGTCAGCAGGTAAAGCACATCTTGTTTGTTTCATTTCAAATCCATTGTGGTGGTACATAGAGCCAAAAATGTTAGAATTGTGTCCATGTCCCAATATTTATGGACCTGACTGTATAACTCAGCATTGAGACCATCATCGATCCTGGTCAAGTATCCAACACCGTTGGCTATGAAACAACCCCATATCATCAGGCTTCCTCCACCGAACTTGACAGTTCCTTCAATTTCCCGATCCACTAGCCCCCTTTTCACTTGTTTCTTCCAGATCCATTTGCATCCATCAGAGCCCAGTTTATTGACTTTCGTCTCATTGCTCCAAATTCCCCATTTCCAATTTTCGATGAGCTGGATGATGCGGTTTCTCTTTTCTTGGGAAATCATCTTCATGGCTACTCCTGGATTCAAACCAGAAACCTTTTGCTTGGGTATCAACCTAATAACACACTGAGCTATTAGGGAATGTGCGAACAGGTTGTAGGTTGTAAGTTGTAGTACACAAGAAGAAAAGGACTGTTCCACCACCAGGAATCTGCATTACTAATCATATGCTTAATAGTTGCAAGTCCAATTTATGTATGAAATAGCCAAGGTGATTGTCTATAAAATGATGGTAGTCTCACCTTCGAAGATGTAGTGGATGGTGAGATATAAAGCCTGAAAGTCAAAAGCTCAAAACATTGTTACCCTTTTGCACGTTGATGTACAAGACTATAGAGCCCTAAAATCTATCATGTCTACAATTATTTTTTTTAATTCATTTTTAGATATATTGCTCGTCTACGGCTATAGGCCGGTAAGTTTAACATCTATCGTGGGTAAACTGTTTGAAGGTTTTTTAAGAGATGTTATCTTGGAGCACCTCAATGAAAATAAGCAAATAACGCCATAACAGCATGGCTTCATGATGGATCGGTCATGTCAAACGAATTTAATCGATTTCTATGAGGAGGTAAGTTCTAGACTTGACAGCGGCGAATCAATGGATGTCGTATATCTGGACTTCTCCAAAGCATTTGACACTGTACCACATAAAAGGTTAGTATATAAAATGAGAATGCTTGGACTGGAAGAAAATGTCTGTATGTGGGTAAGTAACTGGTTCAGTGATATAAAACAGAGGGTGGTTATTAACCCCTTAAGGACGCAGGGCGTACCGGTACGCCCTATTTCCCGAGTCCTTAAGGACCAAGGGCGTACAGGTACGTCCTGACTTAAATTCGGAATTCCGGCGCCGCAGGGGTTAATCGGAACGGGACGCCGGCTGAAATCATTCAGCCGGCATCCCGTAACAACGCAGGGGGGGGTCATTTGACCCCCCCGTATCGGCGATCGCAGCAAACCGCAGGTCAATTCAGACCTGCGGTTTGCTGCGCTTTTTGCAGTTTCTGATGCCCGCGGTCCCTGACCGCGCGGATCAGAAACTTTAGAGTGGCTAAAATCATTATTTTTCACCCCCCCTGCACCCCTGCACGATTTTATGCCGGAGGGTGGTGCGGGGGGGGTGTCGCAGGCGGTGGGGGCGTTGCGGGAGGCGGGCGGTGCGGCAGGCGGGATCGCGATCCCCCGCCCGCCTCCCCATGAACGATCGTTGGCTTCTAGTGGGTATACCAGGGTGCCAGCACATTGCTGGCACCCTGGTATAAACGGCTGACATCTGTGAAGATGTCAGCCGTTTAACCCTTTCCATACCGCGGTCCGTACGGACCGCTGTATGGAAAAAGTTAACTGTCATTGGTCAGGGAGCTCCCTCCCTCTCCATCGGGGGGCTGCTGTGGCTTTGCAGCCCCCCGATGGAGAGGGAGAGAGCCCCCAGAGAGCCCCCCTCAGCCCCGTCCTTACCCTTCCCCGTCTGCGAAGTTCTGAGCAGACGGGAAGGGTTCCCATGGCAACAGGACGCCTGCTCAGGCGTCCTGCTGTCCATGGTGCTGAACAGATCTGTGCTAAAAGCACAGATCTGTTCAGTGTAAGTAAAATACAGTACAGAACAATATATATTGTACTGTACTGTATTATACAGACACCAGACCCACTGGATCTTCAAGAACCAAGTGGGTCTGGGTCACAAAAATGTAAAAAAAAGTGAAAAAAGTTAAGATAAAAAAAAAAAACATTTATCACTGAATAAAAATTAAAAAAATAAAATAAACTACACATATTAGGTATCGCCGCGTCCGTAACGACCTGATCTATAAAATGGTCATGTTACTTTCCCCGCACGGTGAACGCCATAAAAATAAAAAAATAAAAACTATGAGAAAATTGAAATTTTGCCCACCTTACTTCCCAAAAAAGGTAATAAAAGTGATCAAAAAAGTCGCATGTACGCCAAAATAGTACCAATCAAACCGTCATCTCATCCCGCAAAAAATGAGACCCTACTCAAGATAATCGCCCAAAAGCTGAAAAAACTATGGCTCTTAGACTATGGAGACACTAAAACATGATTTTTTTTTTTTCAAAAATGAACTCATTCTGTAAAACTTACATAAATAAAAAAAAAGTATACATATTAGGTATCGCCGCGTCCGTATCGACCGGCTCTATAAAAATATCACATGACCTAACCCCTCAGATGACCACCGTAAAAAAAATAAAAATAAAAACAGTGTAAAAAAAGCCATTTTTTGCCATCTTACGTCACAAAAAGTGTAATAGCAAGCGATCAAAAAATCATATGCACCCCAAAATAGTGCCAATCAAACCGTCATCTCATCCCGCAAAAAATGAGACCCTACTCAAGATAATCGCCCAAAAACTGAAAAAACTATGGCTCTTAGAATATGGAGACACTAAAACATTTTTTTGGTTTTAAAAATGAAGTTATTGTATAAAACTTACATAAATAAAAAAAAATGTATACATATTAGGTATCGCCGCGTCCGCGACAACCTGCTCTATAAAATGACCACATGATCTAACCTGTCAGATGAATGTTGTAAATAACAAAAAAAAAAAACGTGCCAAAAAAGCTATTTCTTGTTACCTTGCTGCACAAAAAGTGTAATATAGAGCAACCAAAAATCATATGTACCCTAAACTAGTACCAACAAAACTGCCACCCTATCCCGTAGTTTCTAAAATGGGGTCACTTTTTTGGAGTTTCTACTCTAGGGGTGCATCAGGGGGGCTTCAAATGGGACATGGTGTCAAAAAAAACAGTCCAGCAAAACCTGCCTTCCAAAAACCGTATGGCATTCCTTTCCTTCTGCGCCCTGCCGTGTGCCCGTACAGCGGTTTACGACCACATATGGGGTGTTTCTGTAAACTACAGAATTAGGGCCATAAATAATGAGTTTTGTTTGGCTGTTAACCCTTGCTTTGTAACTGGAAAAAAAATATTAAAATGGAAAATCTGCCAAAAATGTGAAATTTTGAAATTGTGTCTCTATTTTCCATTAAATCTTGTGCAACACCTAAAGGGTTAACAAAGTTTGTAAAATCAGTTTTGAATAGCTTGAGGGGTGTAGTTTCTTAGATGGGGTCACTTTTATGGAGTTTCTACTCTAGGGGTGCATCAGGGGGGCTTCAAATGGGACATGGTGTCAAAAAACCAGTCCAGCAAAATCTGGCTTCCAAAAACCAAACCGCGCACCTTTCACTCTACGCCCTACTGTGTGCCCGTACAGTAGTTTACGGCCACATATGGGGTGCTTCTGTAAACGGCAGAGTCAGGGCAATAAAGATACAATCTTGTTTGGCTGTTAACCCTTGCTTTGTTAGTGGAAAAAATGGGTTAAAATTGAAAATTAGGCAAAAAAATGAAATTCTCAAATTTCATCCCCATTTGCCAATAACTCTTGTGCAACACCTAAAGGGTTAACGACGTATGTAAAATCAGTTTTGAATACCTTGAGGGGTGTAGTTTCTTAGATGGGGTCACTTTTAGGGAGTTTCTCCTCTTGGGGTGCATCAGGGGGCTTCAAATGGGACATGGTGTCAAAAAACCAGTCCATAAAAATCAGCCTTCCAAAAACCATATGGTGCACCTTTCACTCTACGCCCCGCTGTGTGGCCGTACAGTAGTTTACGGCCACATATTGGGTGTTTCTGTAAACGGCAGAGTCAGGGCAATAAAGATACAATCTTGTTTGGCTGTTAACCCTTGCTTTGTTAGTGGAAAAAATGGGTTAAAATGAAAAATTTGACAAAAATATGAAATTCTCAAATTTCCTCCCCATTTGCCAATAACTCTTGTGCAACACCTAAAGGGTTAACAATGTATGCAAAATCAGTTTTGAATACCTTGAGGGGTGTAGTTTCTTAGATGGGGTCATTTTTGGGTGGTTTCTATTATGTAAGCCTCGCAAAGTGACTTCAGACCTGAACTGGTCGCTAAAAATTGAGTTTTTGTAAATTTCTGAAAAATTTCAAGATTTGCTTCTAAACTTCTAAGCCTTATAACATCCCCAAAAAATAAAATATCATTCCCAAAACAATTCAAACATGAAGTAGACATATGGGGAATGTAAAGTCATCACAATTTTTTGGGGTATTACTATGTATTACAGAAGTAGAGAAACTGAAACTTTGAAATTTGCTAATTTTTTTCAAATTTTTGGTAAATTAGGTATTTTTTTGTGCAAAAAAAATAATTTTTTTGACTTCATTTTACCAGTGTCATGAAGTACAATATGTGACGAAAAAACTATCTCAGAATGGCCTGGATAAGTCAAAGCGTTTTAAAGTTATGAGCACTTAAAGTGACACTGGTCAGATTTGCAAAAAATGGCCTGGTCCTTAAGGTGAAAATGAGCCCGGTCCTTAAGGGGTTAATGGTACACACTCAGATTGGGTCACTGTCACTAGTGGGGTACCTCAGGGGTCAGTATTATGCCCTATTCTTTGCAATATATTTAACAATAATCTTGTAGAAGGCTTGCACAGTAAAATATCAATTTTTGCAGATAAAACTAAACTGTGTAAAGTAATTAACACGGAAGAGGACAATATACTGCTACAGATGGATCTGGATAGATTAGAGGCTTGTGGCAGATGAGGTTTAACACTGACAAATGTAAGGTTATGCACATGGGACAGAAAAATACATGTTACTAGTACATACTAAATGGTAAAACACTGGGTAACATTGACATGGAAAAGGACCTAGGAATTTTAGTGAACAGCAAACTAAGCTGTAGAAACCAGTGTCAGGCAGCTGCTGCCAAGGCCTATAAGATAATGGGTTGCATCAAAAGGGGCATAGATGCCCGTGATGAGAACATAGTCCTACCACTTTACAAATCACTAGTCAGACCACACATGGAGTACTGTGTACAGTTCTGGGCTCCTGTGAACAAGGCAGACATAACAGAGCTGGAGAGGGTCCAGAGGAGGGCAACTAAAGTAATAACTGGAATGGGGGGACTACAGTACCCTGAAAGAGTATCAACATTAGGGTTATTCACTTTAGAAAAAAGACGACTGAGGGGAAATCTAATAACTATGTATAAATATATCAGGGGACAGTAAAGAGATCTCTAACATCATCTATTTATCCCCAGGACTGTGACTGTGACGAGGGGACATCTTCTGCGCCTCGAGGAAAGAAGGTTTGTACACAAACATAGAAAAGGATTCTTTACGGAACTCTCTGCCTGAGGAGGTGGTGATGGTGAGTACAATAAAGGAATTCAAGAGGGGCATGGATGTATTTCTGGAGTGTAATAATATTACTGGCTATAGCTTCTAGAGAGGGGTCGTTGATCCAGGGAGTTATTCTAATTGCCTGATTGAAGTCGGGAAGGAATTTTTTTCCCTTAAGTGGGGAAAATTGTGGGGAAAATTGTCTTCTACCTCACAGGGTTTTTTTTTTTTTTTTTTGCCTTCCTCTGGATCAACTTGCAGGATAACAGGCCGAACTGGATGGAAAGATGTCTTTTTTTGGTCTTATAAACTATGTTACTATGTAGATGAGAGAGAGCACTCAGATGACAGCTCCTAAATCCTTGTTTTAGCAATCAGAGGGGCTTTCAGCACTAAGACCCCCACTTATCGAAACCTTGAAACGTCACTATGACATATAATAAGTTTTTCTTGAAAGTGCAATTACTTGTTAAATAATTAGAACAGAAGGGGGATTGTATCCTGATTCTTGGAATGACAACTCCAGCAGGGAGGAGAAATAGTTTTCAGCTGCTTTGATCATTCAACAAATAAGCTTGAAGCAGGTAGGCATTTGCTAAAAGCACAGATTCAGATTTATAAAGGGTAAGAGGCCAAAACCCCGTCAGATAAAATGTATTAAAGTCTCGTTTGAATGTGTGTGGATTTCAATTAATTTCAAATTCATGTTAAATAATTAGGTTTGACTAGAACCACAAACTATGTCCCAGTTTCCTCTAATTATTACACAGTGCTGGGAGAATACAGGACCTGTCATCCATGGTGGCAGGCCAAGATTGATCAATTAGTAACTAATTAAGGGGAATATGTGACATTTCCATCTGCGGGCAGAGAAGAAGGCGTGCCAAATATTATATTAACCTAAATCAGACACTAAATAAGTCTGTAAAATGGTACCAGTGGGATTCCTTTGGTACCTTTTATGCAGTATATTTAAGTGAGCATTTGATTCTCACTAGAAAGATGAAAGTTTCTGGTTGGTAATTGGATCTGTAATGGAAAACAGCATGACGTCTTTACCTTCACTTTCTCATACTAATAAAGCAAATAAGCACGCACCAGAACAGAAAGAATCTTTTCCTCAGAGCTTATAGTTTCCATTACTATAAGGCTCTGTTCACATCCTGTTTTTCCACTGTCAGGTATACACTTTTGTATAAAGGCACAACATGTAACATTCCTATAGGTCCTGTTAAGATCTGTATGTGTGGGAAGGGTTGTCAATTACAGATTTGCACTCCCCAACAGGTTAAAAATCCAACTCATATTTATTTTCTTCAAAAACACATAATAATATTTGCAGTCATTTGGATCAACTCCACAGAAAGCTAAATAAATACATAAACTAAATACCTGCCCGTCTGGGTGCTAACTAGACACAGCGGTTTCCTCACCTATGCCCTTAGCAACACAGAGTGGGCAGGGAATGGCAAGTCCCACTGCCAAAATCTACTTGCCATACCATAAAAAATCCAGGCCATTAATGAACAAGACCAAAGTGCCTCAGCAAACTACACTTTCTACTAGCTTTCTAGATTCTTTTACCTATCCCATCTAAGAGGGAAGCATACTTACCTGCTCTCTGCTATTGAGTTTCGGCTCCTTTGCTTCCCCGCCACCGCGTTGTGGCCTTCGTTGGTAAGCTTCCGTTTGTTGCGTGTCATGTGGGTCACGTGACACATGGGGGACCCTCGTCACTGCTGCGACACACGTCAAATTGGAGGTTTAGCAGTAGGGACCGGAGCGCAGCAGCAGAGAAATGAAGGAGCTAGAAGCCAGCGGGATGTAAGTATGCTTCTCTGCACAGGTCTGTCCAAAAGGTCCCCTGAAGGCTAACAACCCCTTTAAGGTCCAAAAAGGCCCAGTCCTTAAATCGTCACTAACTTTTCACACAACTTTGTACAAACGACCACCAGAAACTTTGTAATATGTTTTATCAGTGAGAAACATTTAAAAGTGTTATCAGCTGTTTACCAGGTGCCCCCAATGAAGATAAAAATTACATAATCAGACTCAGCGTCATTTACACTACACACTCCTCACTCTAGTTTGGAGGGTGTTTTGGAGCTGACAGATTCCCTTTAAGGGGTTAATGCATGCTTTTGGTTTAAGCTGCTGTGGAAGAAGCATTTACATTTTACAGAATGTTTCAATATTTATCCTAGTTGGGAGGGAGGTGTAAAATGCCAAAACTGCTTTTAAATGTTTCCCTTAAGCAAATCAACCTCTATAATTATTTTTCTATCAACCAAAATCACTATGCAAAGGATGAAACACCCTCAGCTAAAAGAGCCAATCAACTTAAAAAACAAGCAGACTCTGTTAAAAGCCAGAATCCGTTGACATTTTCAGTAAATGACCTTCTGAGCTTTTCTGAAATTAGGAGTACAAAAGACCTAAAAGTAATAAAGTAATAGCATCTACTGAAGAAAAAAAAAAAGGCAACAGTACTGTGAGTGTGTAATATATATAAATATATATATTTATATAGAGCAGCACGAAATGCCAGCAGAATGCTTGGATGTATAGGGAGAGGTATAAGCAGTAGAAAGAGTGAAGTGCTTATGCCGCTGTACAGAACACTGGTGAGACCTCATTTGGAGTATTGTGCGCAGTACTGGAGACCATATCTCCAGAAGGATATAGATACTCTAGATTGAGTTCAGAGAAGAGCTACTAAACTAGTACATGGATTGCAGGATAAAACTTACCAGGAAAGGTCAAAGGACCTTAATATGTATAGCTTGGAAGAAAGAAGAGACAGAGGGGATATGATAGAAACTTTTAAATACATAAAGGGAATCAACTCGGTAAAGGAGGAGAGAATATTTAAAAGAAGAAAAACTACCACAAGAGGACATAGTTTTAAATTAGAGGGGCAAAGGTTTAAAAGTAATATAAGGAAGTATTACTTTACTGAGACAGTAGTGGATGCATGAAATAGCCTTCCTGCAGAAGTGGTAGCTGCAAATACAGTGAAGGGGTTTAAGCATGCATGGGATAGGCATAAGGCTATCCTTCATATAAGATAGGGCCAGGGACTATTAATAGTATTCAGTATATTGGGCAGACTAGATGGGCCAAATGGTTCTTATCTGCCGACACATTCTATGTTTCTATGTTTCTATATTATTGAGAGAGACACAGAGAGAGAGCAGAGCTCTGGAGAGTCCCACTTTGTTAGAAATGTAACCCAATGAAAAACGAATCAAAATGTGTCCCGCTGATCTGCAGTAAATGGGGGCCTTATTCTATTAAAGGGGTTGTCCGGCCTTTAGCAAATGGAGGCCTCAATCTATTAAAGGGGTTGTCCGGCCTTCAGCAAATGGAGTCCTCAATCTATTAAAGGGGTTGTTCGGCCGACAACCCCTTGGCTCCTGACCTGTGTGCTTACAGCTTGCTACAGTTTGGTGTCAATTTGCGAATTTGAAGAATAGAGAATTTTTTAAGTGTGAGGAAGGTGTGTCAAAGGTGGGTCTGTGCAACACCTCCCACTCCTTGAATGACAGCTCGAGGTTTCTGAATAGTCAGCTTGTCTGGCCCTGTCAATCAAGGAGAGGAAGGAGATGGCAGGAGGAGCAAGGGTGCACAGAGTGGCCTAGACCCGTTCAGTGCACTTAACTTCACATTTGCATATGGATTAAAAGTAATTTTTCTTCAGAATGAAGTGAAAGGTATCATTAAGTTCAGCTGAGCTAAGCCTACAAGGCATTGTATCTGGTTTAAAAGGCATCTGTCAGCAGATTTGCACCTATGAAACTGGGCTGACCTGTTGTATGTGCACTTGGCAGCTGAAGGCATCTGTGTTGGTCCCAAGTGCATATAGGACCACGGGAGTGCGCATATTTCAGCACTTTTTTCTATACGGTGCAAGCACGACCACCGCTCCTGGATTGCGGGGTGGTCGTAACCAGAGTACGAGCAGAGTATGGCTACTTTCACATCTGCGCTTTCCCTTTCCGCTATTGAGGTCCGTCATAGGATCTCAACACCGGAGGAAAATGCTTCAGTTTTGTCCCCATTCATTGTCAATGGGGACAAAACTGAACTGAAGGGAACGGAGTGCACTGGAATGCATTCTGTCCTGTTTCATTGCGTTCCCATGACGCACACAAAAGCGCTGCAAGTTTTTGAGTGCATCCTGGGATGTGGAGCAAGATGGATCCGTCATGACCCACAATGGAAGTCAATGGAGACGGATCCGTTTTCTTTGACACAGATGCGAAAGTAGCCTATAATGTGATGGAAAAATTAATCTAGCCAGCAAAGGTAGCAATATGGACAATCACAATATGTTAGTAAATGCCTTGTACTAACTTTCTCTTCGTGATAAATGCCTTTTACAGAAGTGAGACAACCCCTTTAAGGGTTTAACTCCTTAACGCAAAATCACATAAATCTGCTCCAATGTATACACGACAATGGTATTTGTAACATCACGACCACTATCAAACCTTATCATGTGAAATTCCTGTAGGAGTGCCATGTGTATTATTGGTGGCACTGTACCTTTTTTGGTTTTCAGTGTTTGAAATCTTGTTTTTGTACATTTAATTTAATAAAGACTGTGTATCTTTTGAGATATTGCTAGTTGCTACTCAGGAGTATTGCATGATCATGGGTACACCCCTTTCTGTGTTTGATATTGCTGCCCTGTACTAGATGTAAATGACTCACAAAGCATGTAACTAATAATATATGATAAAGGAATATCAATGTAGCTCTAGACAATGCTCTACTGGGAGACATCGCTACAGATACTTTACCTGGTGTGGCTGAGCTCTTTATTAAAGCTGCTTGTGTCTTTTCTTCTATGCCTCAGATACACAGAAGACCCGGAAGATGCAATCTTAAAGAAAAAAAAAGGAAACTAGAGCTTAGAACACAACAAAGTGAGAATACTAAGAATATATGAAACCTCAAAGTAACTCTAAAATGATTAGATATTTTGAGACTTTTGCACATGATAACTGCATATTACAATCTCCAGGAACCGCCGCTCACTGTGTCTCTGAGGACTTCTCTGGATCTAGAGTGGTGACTATGGATTGTAGTGCCATTGTTATCATTTTTGCTTTCTCCTTTCATTTTCTCTCCTACATGGCTTCATGTGGCCAAGGCTTTTGACTCCATAGGATGGTCTTATTTTATGTATGTCCTAACTTGTTTTGGGTTTGGTGACCGGTTTAGTAAATGCATATCAGTTATACATAAATCTCCTTGTGCACGGGTGATGTTGAATGGTCTATTATCCTCCTAATTCTGCTTACACAGAGGTACTAGACAGAGTTGTTCCCTCTTGCCATTACGATTTGCAATAGTAATCGAACCGTTAGTTTTGTGGATTAGGCAAGATCCAGCATATCTTGAAATTCGGAATCTCTCTCAAGAGAACCTCATATGGACTGCATGCTGACGACATGGCCTTATTCATGTCCAGCCTGATTGCTACCCTTCCCGGAGCTATATCCCTTATCAATTGGTTTGGTGATTTTTCTGTTCTCCTTACTAGTGTTGGGCGAGCATGCTCGTCCGAACACTTTTTTACTCAAGCATTACGATGCTCGGCACATCACGGTGTTCGGCGAACACCGCGTGTGCTCGAACGCGATGCTCGAGTCTCCTACCCGCACGTTTTTTGCCTGCTACGCAGCCAATAAACGTGCGCGGAGGTACTGGCACTCACTGTAATGCCGTAGCCATGTTGGTTACTAGCATTACAGTGATTGGCTGGCCGGAACGCGTCATCGGTTGCTATATAGTTGGGATCGACTGATTATCGGTTTTACTGATATTATCGCCCGATATTGGGGATTTTCAAAGTTATCGGCATCTATTTTGCCGATATGGCGATAACGAATCGGGAACATGTATCGCGCTGCTCTCAGCGGGATCCGTGTTCCCTCAGCAGCACAGGGGGGAAGGAAGCAGTGTCTCCCTCCCCCTGTGCTGCTGACACCAATGAGAGGAGAGAGGAGAAGAGGAGGGGAGGGGCTGTGGCCACTGCGCCACCAATGATGTTAACTCACTCATTCATTCAAATGTAACAGGAGGCGGGAGCTGACTGCAGAATCATATAGCCGCACCCGACCTCTATGACAAGTAGCTGCCATCCATGGCAGTTAACCACTGCCGCACCTGAGGGGTTAACTGCCGCGGATCGCAGCTACCGCTCATAGAGGTCGGGTGCGGCTATATGATTCTGCAGCCCACCTCCTGTATATGAATTAATGGGCGAGTTATCTTCATTGGTGGCGCAGTGGCCCCCCCACCCCCAGTATTAAAAACATTGGTGGCACAGTGCGCCCCCCCACCCAAGCCCCCCAGTATTAATCATTGGTGGCAGTTGCCACAGGGTTCCCTCTCCCCTCCTCATTGGTGGCAGATTCTGATCCGAGCCCCAGCAGTGTAATCCTGGGGCTACGATCGGTTACCATGGCAGCCAGGATGCTACTGAAGCCCTGGCTGCCATAG
Organism: Bufo bufo; assembly: GCF_905171765.1. Lineage (NCBI taxonomy): Eukaryota > Metazoa > Chordata > Amphibia > Anura > Bufonidae > Bufo > Bufo bufo. Next base: position 197,713,581 of record NC_053390.1, read on the forward strand.
TCAGCTCCCTGCTGCTTTGTGTGAAGTCCTATTCACCCTGATAGAGCTCTATCAGGGTGAATAGGGAAAGGGTTCTAGCCCCTAAGGGGGTTAACAGTTAGTAAAAAAAAAAAAAAAGTTAAAAAAAAACCACAAACACCAAAATATTAAGTATAAATGAAAATATCGGTATAAATTATCGGCTATCGGCCTGAAAGTTCACAGATTATCGGTATCGGCTCTAAAAAAATCTATATCGGTTGATCCCTACTATATAGCATCCGATGACACGTGGTTCGGCTCAGTCTTAGTCAGGGAGAGCTGCAGCAGAAGGGACAGATAGTGTAGGGACAGGAATTGTTTTTTATTTTGGCAGGGTTTACTAGTGAAAGATGCTAGAGATCCAAAAGTCCTTTTAAGGACTACTGTTTTATCTGGCTGCCATATATATTATTAGCGCAACCTGCGCTAAATTGCGTGCAATTATTTGGCCGCTGCTGACAGTGACACAACCTCTGCTACATCTGTTGTGTTACATTTGCGCTGTGAAATTCAGCGCAATTGGTTGGCCGCTGGTGACAGCGACATTACATGCGCTACATCTCCAGTATAACGTTTGCGCATCCTAAATATCAGTGAGATTCAGTTCAATTCTTTTGCCGCTGTTGACAGCGACATTACCTGTGCTACATCTCCTGTATAACGTTTGCACATCCTAAATATCTGTGACATTCAGTTTAATTTATTTGCGCATACACTTACAAAACCTGCGCTACTGTACGTGTGACATACTTGCAAGCATATATACCATTTAATATGCTCAAGGCGAGCAGTAAGGGACGGGGAAGTGGCCGTGCTGCTGATGGTGCACTCAGAGGCCGTGGCCCTGGGCGCGGTGAAACTGTGCCTGCTGCCAGAGCATAAGAAACACATTCATCCACGATACCTAGCTTCATGTCCCAGTTTGCAGGGCAGCGCAGGACACCAGTCTCGAAGTCACACCAGTGTGACCAGGTGGTCGGTTGGATTGCAGCAGATAATGCTTTCAGTCGGTTAAGCACCACCCTGTCTTCCACAAAGTCCAGTCTCAGTAGCCAAGAGTCTGGTCAACAGAATCCTCACACTGATCCTCCTTCCTCCCACCATGGACAGCTTGGCAAACAAGTGATCCCACACTCAGCTATTGCGAGGAGCTCTTTTCATCACCATTCCTTGATTTGGCCCTTTCGCCAAGCCCGCTTGAAGAGGGACATGAGGAGATTTTGTGCACTGATTCCCAAACTCTTGAGCATCCACAGTCAGAAAAAGATGACGATGGGGAACGGCAATTAGTGTTTCACGAGGTGGATGATGATGATGAGACACAGTTGCCAAAAAGTCAACTGCAATTAGTGTCTCAAGAGGTTCATGATGAGGATGAGACACAGTTGTCAATAAGTGAGGTTCTTGTTAGGTCAACAAGTCAGGAGGATGATCAGAGTGAGGAAGTGGAAGAGGAGGTGGTGGACGATGAAATCACTGACCCAACCTGGGAAGGTGGCAAGCCGAGTGAGGACAGCAGTACAGAGGGGGAGGGATCCGCAGCACCGCAACAGGCTGGAAGAGGCAGTGGGGTGGCAAAAGGGAGAAGGCGGGCCACACCAAACAGGCCCACAATTGTTTCCCGGAGCACCCCCTTGCTGAAATCTCCCTTGCCAAGGGGTAGGTGTTCCGGAGTCTGGCGCTTTTTTGATGAAAGTGCGGACTATAAAAGAATTGTCATTTGTAACCTGTGCCGTACCAAAATGAGCAGAAGCGTGAACACTAGCAACCTCACCACCACCAGCAAGATCCGCCACATGGTATCAAAGCACCCTAATAGGTGGGCTGAACGCCTGGGTCCACAATCAGTGTCTGCGGGACACACCACTGCCTCCTCTTCCCCTGTATTACGTGCTGGCCAATCCCCTGTCCAAGACGCAGATTTCCCTGACAGCACACTGGGTGATGGCACAGGTGCTATCGAAGCCAAGGATTGCGGGCCCTACTTCCATCAGGATTTCTACCACCACCTACACTAGTGGCTGCAACCACCCTTCTCCTCCTCCACCTGCTCCTCCACTTCCACCTCTGAATTCTCATCTTGCAGCACCAGTCAGCCATCAGTCAGTAGCTGGAAGCAGTGTAGCACTGCAGTGGGGAAACGGCAACAGGCAGTGCTGAAACTAATTTAATTTGGTGACAAACAGCACACCGCCGCAGAGCTGTGGCAGGGTATAAGGGGCCAGACTGAGCTGTGGCTCTCGCCACTCAAGCTACAAACAGGCATGGTTGTGTCTGATAATGCCCGTAACATGGTGGCGGCTTTGGAGCTCGGCAAGCTCACACACACAGCCTAGCCCACGTGTTCAACTTATTGGTTCAGAGGTTTCTCAAAACCTACCAAAATTTGCCTGAGCTACTGGTGAAGGTGCGCCACGTATGTGCCCATTTCCGAAAGTCATCTACAGCTACCGCCGGTCTGGCAACGCTGCAGCAGCGCTTGCAATTGCCAGCTCACCGACTGTTGTGCGACGTGAGCAGGCGCTGGAACTCCACATTCAACATGTTGGCCAGGCTTTGTGTAGCAGCAGAGGGCAGTAGTGGAATACCAGCTTCAACATAGTCGTCGCCTTTCCACTCAGCTTCCGTAATTCACAAGTGACGAGTGGGCATGGATGTCTGACCTCTGTGAGGTTTTACGCAACTTTGAGGAATCAACACAGATGGTGAGCGGCAAAGCCGCTATTATCAGCGTAACCATCCCACTTCTGTGCCTACTGAAATGCTCGCTGCTCATAATGAAGGTGGACGCTTCGCATGTGGAAGAGGTGGAAATGGGGGAAGACAGTACACAGGGTGATAGCAAGACCTCCCTCCGTTCGTCTTCTCAGCACGAATTGGATGATAATGATGATGAGGAGGAGCAGGAGACGGTTGTCTCTGCTACAAAGGGTAGTACCCATAGCAGGTTTAATCCAACAGTTCAGCGTGGATGGGCCGAATCAGAGGAAGAGGATGAGGAGATTGAAAGTCATCCTCCTGATGAGGACAGCGAAGACATGTCTGTTGGGACTCTGGCACACATGGCTGACTTTATGTTATGACGCCTTTCCCGTGACCCTCATGGTATATGCATTTTGGCCAACACCGATTACTGGTTGTTCACCCTTCTCGACCCCTGCTACAAAGAGAACTTCTCATCTCTCATTCCTGTGGTGGAGAGGGCTAGCAAAATGGTGAAATACCAGAAAGTCCTTGTGGAAAAATTGCTCCAGAAATTTCCAGCTGACAAATCTGGCGGCAAAGTCCGTAGTTCCATGGCCAACCGAGGGGAGATGAGGGGAACACACAGCAGTTCTAACAGAGGCTGGGCAACACTCTCCAAGGCCTGAGACAGTTTCATGACACCCGCCAGCACCATCACCCTGATGCGCAGCCTAGTGTCACAAGAAGGGAAAAGTTTTTGAAGATGATGAAGGAGTATGTAGCAGACCGTGTCAGCGTCCTCAATGATCCCTCAGTGCCTTACAACTACGTGGCATAAACTGGCACTCTACGCCTTGGAGGTGCTGGCCTGCCCTGCCGCCAGCGTTTTGTCAGGGTGGGTATTTAGTGCTGCTGGGGCATAATAACTGATAAGCGCATCCGCCTGTCATCTGAGGTTGACTCTTATCAAAATGAAAGGCCTGGATTGCCCCTGACTTCTCTACTCCACCAAGAGGAAAGCGGCTGAACATAAAGGTACTCTAAATGTGGCTTTTATGGTGTATTGAATACACTGTATTCTCATGCACCCCTTCCACCACAAAAAAGGGTTTATGGTTCACTCTTCCTTTTCTCGTCCTACTCCATCATATCAACATGCTTATTAGGCTGCCCTCGCTCCTAATGTTTTAGAGGGTCAGCTCAGCAGCAGACCCTCACCCCTAATGTTTGACAGGGTCACCAGCAGGCCCTTGCCCATAATGTTTTAGATGGTCAGATCAGCAGCAGGCCCTCGCCCAAATGTTTTAGAGGGTCAGCTCATCAGCAGACCCTCACCCCTAATTTTTTAGATGGCCAGATCAGCAGCAGGCCCTCGCCCCTTAATATTTTAGATGGTCAGCTTAGCAGCAGACCCTCACCCCTAATGATCTAGATGGTCAGATCAGCAGCAGACCCTCACCCCTAATGTTTTAGATGGTCAGATCAGCAGCAGACCCTCACCCCTAATTTTTTAGATGGTCAGCTCAGCAGCAGACCCTCACCCCTAATGTGTTAGAAGGTCAGATCAGCAGCAGAACCTCACCCCTAATGTTTTAGATGGTCAGCTCAGCAGCAGACCCTCACCCCTAATGTTTTAGAAGGTCAGATCAGCAGCAGACCCTCACCCCTAATTTTTTAGATGGTCAGCTCAGCAGCAGACCCTCACCCCTAATTGTTTAGATGGTCAGATCAGCAGCAGGCCCTCGCCCCTAATGTTTTAGATGGTCAGCTCAGCAGCAGACCCTTACCCCTAATGTTTTAGAAGGCCAGATCAGCAGCAGAGCCTCACCCTTAATGTTTTAGATGGTCAATTCAGCAGCAGACCCTCACCCCTAATGTGTTAGAAGGTCAGATCAGCAGCAGAACCTCACCAATGTTTTAGATGGTCAGATCAGCATCAGACCCTCGCCCCTAATGTTTTAGATGGTCAATTCAGCAGCAGACCCTCACCCCTAATGTGTTAGGTCAGATCAGCATCAGACCCTCACCCCTAATGTTTTAGATAGTCAGATCAGCAGCAGACCCTCACCCCTAATTTTTTAGATGGTCACCAGCAGGCCATCAATCATAATTTTTCAAGGCTGTGTATGATGCCCTCCTTTATCTGTAACAAAGGGTGTATTGGAGTGCCGGTTTCTTGTAATTTTTGGCAGCCCTTTCACTTAGTGCATAGGCTTTATGAGTGTAGGAGTCCCACTACCTGAACAATTGTACCACAATGTGAATGAGGCCCTCCTTTATGTGATATACAGGTTGTATCACAGTGCCTCTTTCTTGTAATTTTTGGCAGCACTTGCACTTTATATACAAGTAAATATACAGGAAAGAATGTTTCCTAATAATTTTTCCTCTAAAATCGATTTTATCTTCAGTTTGGTGTAAAAGTGGTGTACTACTTGGACAACATTGTTCCCAGCAGCGACCTGGGAGTCCAAGATGCATCCAGACATCCTCCCCATGCTGTTCCCGAACCATTTCAGGGGTGTTTCCATCAATTTCTGACCTTTTCCTGTGAACCAGACACCCTCGTCTCTTTGGAGTAGGGGGTGCCTGGTTTAATGCTCAGGTTATCCCATTGACTTTCATTGTGCTCGGGTGCTCTGTAGAGCACCCGAGCATCCTGAGGTGTTCTACTCGAGCACCCAAGCACTTTGGTGCTCGATCAACACTACTCCTTACCAATTGGCAGTAGTCATACTTAATGCCTTTACATAGGAATAACCGTGGGTGGGAAATGGAGTTTTGTGGTTTACAAGTAACCTCAATATACATATCAGGGTGTTAATATAACTAGTGATGAGCAGCATAGGCAATATTCGTTTTCGCTATATTTCACGAATTTTTGGCATAATATTCTCCATAAATTCGCAAATTCTAGAATTCATGATCTCCAGTCATTATTTTCTTGATTGTAAAAATCAGCAATGTTATATGTGCGTATTGCACGTGCAATACAGGCGTGGGTCACTTTTGCTACATTTTTCAAGCTGCTAGAAGTTTCCTGAGACTGGAGAAAATGGTTGGCAGCAACTTTCGTGACTGTGAGGAAGAACTCCTGATCACTGTAAGTAATTTTACATTACAGCACAGTTTGTGATTACATTTCGCATGCATGGCAGAACAATAGCTTTATATGCAGATAGAGTGCTCCAATGTATTCGCAATTGCGCAAATCGGTACTGATGTGCATATTTTTTTGTGCAATACATGACTATCACAACACAGTAATTCCTATCACACTACCTAACACCCTGCACTGGAACATATCAGCTACACTATATCACTATCTAACCTACACTGACTATCTCCCACTAACTATCTGTATTATATATATGAGCTAACTAACTAATGTAATTGAATCAGGATCCAGATGACACAGCAAAGTACAGAGCACAGCAATAACACTGCTGTCTCTCAGAACTGCAAAAAAACAGCAAGAAATGGTTGCTCGGGAGTTTCTTATACAAACCGGATTCCAGAAAAGTTGGGACACTAAACAAATTGTGAATAAAAACTGAATGCAATCATGTGGAGATGGCAAATGTCAATATTTTATTTGTAATAGAACGTAGATGACAGATCAAACGTTTAATCCGAGTAAATGTATAATTTTAAAGGAAAAATACGTTGATTCCAATTTTCACGGTGTCAACAAATCCCCAAAAAGTTGGGACAAGTAGCAATAAGAGGCTGGAAAAAGTAAATTTGAGCATAACGAAGAGCTGGAAGACCAATTAACACTAATTAGGTCAATTGGCAACATGATTGGGTATAAAAAGAGCTTCTCAGAGTGGCAGTGTCTCTCAGAAGCCAAGATGGGTAGAGGATCACCAATTCCCACAATGTTGCGCAGAAAGATAGTGGAGCAATATCCGAAAGGTGTTGCCCAGCGAAAAATTGCAAAGACTTTGCATCTATCATCATCAACTGTGCATAACATCATCCGAAGATTCAGAGAATCTGGAACAATCTCTGTGCGTAAGGGTCAAGGCCGTAAAACCATACTGGATGCCCGTGATCTCCTTGCCCTTAAACGACACTGCACCACAAACAGGAATGCTACTGTAAAGGAAATCACAGAATGGGCTCAGGAATACTTCCAGAAACCATTGTCAGTGAACACAATCCACCGTGCCATCCGCCGTTGCCAGCTGAAACTCTACAGTGCAAAGAAGAAGCCATTTCTAAGCAAGATCCACAAGCTCAGGCGTTTTCACTGGGCCAGGGATCATTTAAAATGGAGTGTGGCAAAATGGAAGACTGTTCTGTGGTCAGACGAGTCACGATTCGAAGTTCTTTTTGGAAATCTGGGACGCCATGTCATCCGGACCAAAGAGGACAAGGACAACCCAAGTTGTTATCAATGCTCAGTTCAGAAGCCTGCATCTCTGATGGTATGGGGTTGCATGAGTGTGTGTGGCATGGGCAGCTTGCATGTCTGGAAAGGCACCATCAATTCAGAAAAATATATTCAGGTTCTAGAACAACATATGCTCCCATCCAGACGTCATCTCTTTCAGGGAAGACCCTGCACTTTTCAACAAGATAATGCCAGACCACATTCTGCATCAATCACAACATCATGGCTGCGTAGGAGAAGGATCCGGGTACTGAAATGGCCAGTCTGCAGTCCAGATGTTTCACCTATAGAGAACATTTGGCGCATCATAAAGAGGAAGGTGCAACAAAGAAGGCCCAAGACGATTGAACAGTTAGAGGCCTGTATTAGACAAGAATGGGAGAGCATTCCTATTTCTAAACTTGAGAAACTGGTCTCCTCGGTCCCCAGACGTCTGTTGAGTGTTGTAAGAAGAAGGGGAGATGCCACACAGTGGTGAAAATGGCCTTGTCCCAACTTTTTGGGGATTTGTTGACACCATGAAATTCTGATTCAACATATTTTTCCCTTAAAATGGTACATTTTCTCAGTTTAAACTTTTGTTCCGTGATTTATGTTCTATTCTGAATAAAATATTAGAAGTTGGCACCTCCACATCATTGCATTCAGTTTTTATTCACGATTTGTATAGTGTCCCAACTTTTTTGGAATCCGGTTTGTATAGTAAGGGGTAGGCAGCTTTCTTATCGGTTACTAAGGATGTTGCTAAGCTCTGACAAAGACATTGCAGCCTTCTCATTGCCCACAAGCAAGAAGGGAGGTTACCGATGAAAAAAAAACTAGAATATTCGCGATTACGAATATATATGTAGTTAAGGCTGCCGTGCAGCCTGTATTTGTGGGAGGGGCAGAGGCCACGCCCCTTGGCTATATTAACCCCACGCAGGTCAGGGGACGGGACGTGCGGCCAGGTACTTCCGGGTGACATACGCATGCCTGGTTCCCTGCACGTCCCGTACCTTTGTTATTCTGGTGGGGTAAGTAATTTAGAGGACTGTCCTGGCGTGGATACCGAGGCGGCGCAGGTAAGAGGAGCCTGCCCGGGCTCTGCGCTGGCGGCGGTAGCAGCGGCTCTCCCGGCACGCTACAGGCACTCACCATGTCGGAAGCAGGAGGAGCGGGGGTCGGGGCCGCAGCGTGTCGGGATTCTGGGGGCGGGCTGGATGCCTCAGGCCCGCCGCAGCAAGTCGCGTGCACGATGGTCAGCGGTCGGCCGCATGTTACGGTGCTGGGCACGCACGGCGGCTCCGCCCCCTCAGGTCCGCATCACGTGACGGTACGGATGTACTTCAGCATGGGTACTTGGGCACAGCAGTTTGCTGGTGGCATTCCCTACGCCGGGCGGCTCGTGGCAGGTACCGCCATTGCTGACAAGGAGACGCTAGACCCGAGGTGTTCGTAAATTGGAAGCAATCCTTATTAAAAAAAAAAAAAAAAAAAAAAATCATTTATTTCCTATGTAGAGGGGTGTGTTCTGTACATGCCAGCAGAGTATGTATGTTATGCAGAATGTGGGTTCTTGACATGCTTGCAGTGTTGCGGGTTCATGGTGCTGTGGATGGTTTGCGTTTCTGATGGGTACGCATCATGCAGCGCGGTATGGGTGTTATTACGTGCCAGCAGTGTGTGTGTATTATAGAGGGTAGGTTCTTCACGTACGGGAATCGGGCCTGTACTGCAGGTACCGGTGGTATGATGGTGGTCCTCGGGTCAGTACAGTCCCACACCCCTGGTTGGGGTCGTAACGGCGGTGCTATCAGGGCGGTGTTGGTGTATGAGCCGGTGGAAGCTTCTTCATGCATGTTCTGTTCAGATCAGTTGATCCCGCTTATCCTTTTGTACATTGTATATCGCAATCCCTGCCTCTGTTTGTATTTGCTTTACTCACCGATGACATTAACAAATCACAGCTAATATTACGCGTCCTTAGAAACATCTTCTAGCAAAGTTCAGAAGTAAACTTTACATTGGCCGTACGTGCTTTAAAACAAAACTTGTCTTTCTGCATGCCGCTGATAACTCACACACGGTCCTGGACACTTTAAACCCTGGTCCCAAGAGCTACCAGGAAATGTTCGCAAGTAAGACACAAAGGGAATCTGCGGTCCAGAAAGACAAGGGTAAAGCAATGTATTAAAGTGTAATAGTGCCAGCTTTCCACCATAGCTGAGTCTCACACATATACTAACAATAGATGTGTTGTTATTTTTATTTTTTCGTCTAATGGTATTTTATATATATATAGATATATAAGGTGTATCAATTAATACCTTGTTTTTATGTACCCACTGTTTCCATCAGGCACGTGGCTGATCGTCATTGGGGAACATTCTGTTGTTCCCCACTCACTGTCCCAGTCTCGCTTCAAGGGTGGACAAATGTGTGACATTTGCAGGCCTACGTGGTGGTCCTGGTGCTCGCACTGTATTGGTAACCCCGCCGCCGGTATGGAGTCTGTGGGCGCATGTACAGAGGCGCAGGTACACCAGCACGGGCACATTACTAGGCACGGGGCTGGTTTCATGGGAGCTGTCACCCATTTACCCTGTTCCCAGTGTTCCACAGATGTGTATTATTGTTATAAATGCTCTACATTACTGAACACAACCTCTTTTAATCTAATGGGACATGATATCGTGTCGGGGATTTTAGCTTATTCACGTGCACATTCGCTCAAACGTATGCCACTGTATACCTACATACCACATAGATTGGCTCTTTGGTTCCCATTGGGTAATGTTGTGCAGTCAAGACACAGGTAATATTCAGTATACTTCTTAAACACCACATTTAGTTGTATTGGCGGGTCGAAGAAATACGACACACGGCGGGGAACCTAGACATGAGTTCATGGTGGCACAGTTCTCATTCGGATCATGTGCTTACATTCACGGTAGGATCAGACTTGGTTCCACGGTCCGTGACTTGTAGCGCTCTGGGGCGAAGGGAGTTGGGCTCCATGACCAGACGATCGTGGTTAGGATGGTTACTTTCAAGCTACAGCCGTGTGTATGCATTTACATTTTTGTCCTATACGCCATTCACTTCTAGAGCAGCGTTCGCGGTTGCATTACATTAATACTCTGTTCCCTTCAGCTTGCATTCATACAGCTGCGTTATACCATGCTCCTCATGCTCATACTTAGAGCTGTGCCCGTACCATGTTTTAGGCACCTCTCACATCCAGAGCCTCATTTACCCACTTGTTCTTGCATCATGGGTTCTACTCTGCTTCCACGTTAAGCGGCATTTCTTTAAGTTCTACATCATGGTTACTCAGTATTCTTGCTAGGGCTATCAGCGCACCGCTCTAATTCTGCTCTTCCGTTAAACATAGCTGCTTCTTTTCAGGCTTAAGTTTCTTTCCTCGGTGGTGGGTTACGCAGGCTGATCTCCTTTACTTCTGGTTCGCATTCACGCAGTTGATCTCCCGCCCCGGTTAACCAAATAGCTCCCTAGCGGACAGTGGGCCGAGAGGAGTAAGTTCCTACTATGTTTTACAGTTGTTCATTTGTTTGTCACGACAAGGGTCTTTTCTTAGCGAACTGCAATGCCTCTGGCTCTTGTTTTTCTCCCATCTGTTTCAATTTCACGGTTGGTTAATGTTTCATTCATGCAAGTGGTTCGGATCACTAATGTCTATTAATTTGCCTTTAGGTCGGGTTCACGTTTAATTGCGTATCATCACGGTAAGGTCTTCCAGGTCGATCCCTTGGCTTCGGGGGGCCTCAGGGCTTCGGGGGCCCGGTGACCGTTTTTTATGTTGTTCGTTAGGGGGCAATATGGTTGTAGGCTGGTTAGCGTCCTAGGTCATTGTCGGAGAGGATCATGGTTATGCGAGTCCCCAAGTCATACTGGTGCTGCATAGTGGTTGTTAATTAATTAAGAGGGACATTAAGCCGCCATATGACTCCGCCATTAGAGTCTCTCACGCATGGCTTCTCCCTTTTAGTGTTACGTATGACTCCGCCATTAGAGTCTCTCACGCATGGCTTAGCCATTTGAGTCTCTCACGCATGGCTTCCCCCTTTTAGTGTCACTTATGACTCCGCCATTTGAGTCTCACGTATGGCTTCTCCCTTTTAGTGTTACATATGACTCCGCCATTAGAGTCTCTCATGCATGGCTTTTCCATTAGAGTCTCTCACGTATGGCTTCCCCCCCTTTTAGTGTTACATATAACTCCGCCATTAGAGTCTCTCACGCATGGCTGTGCCATTAGAGTCTCTCACGTATGGCTTCTCCCTTTTAGTGTCACTTATGACTCCGCCATTAGAGTCTCTCACGTATGGCTTCTCCCTTTTAGTGTTACATATGCCTCCGCCATTAGAGTCTCTCACGTGTGGCTTTTCCTTTTAGTGTTGCATATGACTCCGCCATTAGAGTCTCTCACGCATGGCTTTGCCATTTGAGTCTCTCACGTATGGTTTACCCCCTTCAGTGTCACATAGGACTCCAACTTGCCATTGGAGTCTCACGCATGCCTTCTCCGTTTTAGTCTTCACGTATGACTCTGCCATTAGTCTCTCATGCATGGCTTCTCCATTCTAGTGTTACACATATGAATCCGCCATTAGTCTCTCACGCAGGGCTTCTCCCTTTTAGGGTTACACATGTCTGCCATTAGGGTCTCTCACGCATGGCTTCTCCATTTAGTCTTACAGGTATGACTCCGCCATTAGTCTCCCACGCATGGCTTCTTCGTTTTTAGTGTTACACATATGTCTCCGCCATTAGTCTCTCACGCATGGCTTCTCCGTTTTAGGGTTGCACAGGTCTCTGCCATTGGAGTCTTTCTCGCATGGCTTCTCCATTTAGTCTTACACGCATGACTCCGCCGTTAGTCTCACACGCATGGCTTCATTTTAGTGTTGCACATATGTCTCCGCCATTAGTGTCCACGCATGGCTTCTCCGTTTTAGGTTACACATATGACTCCGCCATTAGTCTCTCACGCTTGGCTTCCCCCTTTTAGGGTTACACATGTGTTTTGCCATGAGTCTCTCACGCATGGCTCCGCCACTTGAGTCTCACGTATGGCTTCTCAAAAAAAAAAAAAAATTAAAAAAATACACACACAACAACGCCGGTCGAGGCCGGCTGCGTGGTCCCACAACAAGTAAGTTCCATGTCTTTTCTGTCCTCAGACCCGCTCGCATGGCTCGGTCATCTGTGGCTCGCAATACAATTTCTTGGGGTGGCTCGCACGTGTGGCTTGTGCCATTAGAGTCCCACTCACGTTATTGTTTTCTCTGACTCTTTTATTTTCTAGGTTGTTGGGTTTCATTGTTTTATTTATAAGCAGTCATTTCAAGCCGGCCTTTTGCGGACATCATCTTCTCCCAGGCATGCTTACTTCATCTACAAACTCGGGCTGAGGGTGTTGGTGTCCGGCCTAAGTCCTGGGTATCGGTCCATCTTCCAGTAGGAGGTACAGTAATAAGGCGCAGGTGTACGAAGTCTGTCGTGTCGCCTGACACGGCAAGGCCTATCACGATTACAGGCGCAGCATACATAGTTTATCACGTCCTTAAGCATTTGCTGTCACAACTGCAGGTATTGGGGTACGTCCTGTTCTTAGTACAGGCACATTAGCTCATCAATCGTAATAGCCATGTATTCCTGGGGATGGTTCCCCAGGCCTGGTGGGTTTACACTTCACCGAGTTTGCTACTACGGTAGGACGGCAGGCACCATGTTCTGACTTTTGGCCCTTATTAGGAAGTGTGGCCTGGGGAATAAGTAGAGGTAAGTATTTTGCCACCAGGAATAGTTGGTGCCCGTTCGGGGCCCTTGGTGGATGGTTGGGGTTCATCTGGGCCGGGGGGTCATGGGCTGCGGCCCTCCGGCTGTTGCGGGGCTGTGTCTCCCGCGGTGCCCGGACAGCCGGCAGGTATCTGTCTGCGGCGGGGCGTTGTGGGGGTTGTGGTTGCGGCAGCTGAGGGGCCGCGGCTTGGGATGCCTGATTTAGGCACTTCCAACAGTTTCACCATTGTTTGTTTCAGTCTGCAGCTCTCAGGATTCAGACCTTCTCGTATATGGTCATCTGTTAGTCAACATAGGAGTAAATCGTTCCTGGTTCCAGACACTCTTTCAATTGCATCAGCAGTTAACCATCTCCAAGAACGGTGTGGCGGTACACATGACAAGGAGGTAAGGTAGATGGAAGTCACTGTGATATAAGACGGTATATCCCGCACCTCCATCGTGAAGGGTCTTTTCATTCAAACGGGTGTCGTAACGGTATGTGTATATTTACTCTAAACAGGGTCTGCTTCACTCCTTTCGTATTGGGGCGGTGTCTAAGCACCAGATGCCTCCTCAGGTTATCAGGTGCATGGGACGTTGGAGGTAGTCGTGTTTTTTCCAGAGATAATCCAAATCCTCCGATCGGGATCCGTGAGGCTTTCTGTTCACTTGCCCTGTAACGGTGCAATGAGTGTTTGACGGCATGGTTGGGTCTCCTTTTTGGCCCCTTTTAGGCCTATCCTCGCTACGGGCTCCCGGCATTTCCCAGCCAGAGGTTAGCTCTAGTTCCTACGTCCAGGGGCTGTCGCCCTGACCACAAGTAGTTAAGGCTGCCGTGCAGCCTGTATTTGTGGGAGGGGCAGAGGCCACGCCCCTTGGCTATATTAACGCCACGCAGGTCAGGGGACGGGACGTGCGGCCAGGTACCCCTCCCTCCCTTCCCTTTTCTTAGCTCTTCCTTTAGGATAGGCCCCCTTTTAGGCCTATCCTCGCTACGGGCTCCCGGCATTTCCCAGCCAGAGGTTAGCTCTAGTTCCTACGTCCAGGGGCCGTCGCCCTGACCACAAATATCACTATATTCTATATCTTCGTTAATTCTCGAAGTGCCGATATTCGCAATAAAAATTTGCGATTAGAATATTCGTGATCAACACTAAATATAACAAGGGACCTAAATGTCCACACTTTAGAACATATTAAAGATACATTTACCATTTGGAAATGTCTTCCTCTCTCTGTGGCCAGAAAGATCAGCCTATTAAAAATGATAGTGTTTCCCAAAGTGTTATATACTGTATATTGGAGCATGCTGATAATATGGTACCCAAGCGTTTCTTCTCCTCAGTTAACTCTTTGTTCTCATCGTTCATAAGGGGTATGAGTAGACCTAAATTAAAACTTGCTAAGATCCAAGGACCTAAAAAGCTGACGGGAGCTACCTTGCGTGATTTATCTTAGTATTAGCAGGCAGGCTCTGTTTTATATCCAGATGGACATCTTATTCCCCATTACCCAACTCTGAACATTGTTTGCCCCAGTTTCTGCCATTGCAATCTTTGTGGTCTGTAACAGAACCGATTCTTACCGATTCTTAGGCTACCTAAACAAGTTTGGCCACATTCTAAAGTGATTCCCTGCTTCACTGCATAATGTGTATACTGGAGATAAATCCTGGCCTCTCTCACCTAGGTAGAATTTCAAACTCAAGTTTTTGCTCATCCTCGGTTGGCGACTCAAGTATTCAACTCTAGTGGGTCCCTTAAAACTGTTAACAAGTTAAAAGGTTAATTTCAGGTTCCTGATCGTGACATGTTTAAATGTATTCAGCTGCATCATACTCTCGTTTCTCAAATCCCACCTCCATTAAAAAAAATGTCTTCTTATCCTTTGATAGGAATCCTTCGCTCACAGGGTCTGAGGGGCTTGTTGTCTCTTATATACACCAATCTGCTAAATTTTGACAAGAGCGTAGCGCTGCTGAATCTAAATGTAGGAAGGAGGGTTTTGGGTTGCTGGAGAACTGGTCCGACTTCTCAGTCAGCTAAAGGCTCTACCTTGGGATGGTCTGCACCTCAATGGGGAAGGAACAGCTGTGTTGGGGGAGAAGATGGCTAGAAGGTTGGAGGAGTGTTTATACTAGGGACTGGGGGAGGGTAATTACATTATAGGAGGGGAAGTTAGTGTAGATAGTGACCTGGGCTGAGGTAAAGAAACTAGGGGTGGAATGGAAGGAGGTACTAGAACAGTTCATAAAAAAAGGTGTAGGGTAAAAAATATCCAAAAACCTCGTAATTGTATGTATACTAATGCCAGAAGCCTGACTAATAATACTGGTGAAATGGAATTTGTTATGTGTGAGGAGGACTAAGACATAGTGGGAATAACTAGACATGGCTGGATGATAGCTATGACTGTGCAGTTAATGTACAGGGTTACAGTCTGTTTAGAAAGTATCGTCAAAACCAGAGAGGGGAAGGGGTCTGCCTTTATGTAAAGTCCTGTCTAAAGCCCACAGTCCGAGAAGATATATAAGTGAGGGACATGAACATGTGATATGGCTTTATTATAAGCCACCTAATATAACAGAGCCCAAAGAAAAACTACTACTAGGGGAAATAGATGAGGCGACAAATCATAATGAGGTCGTTATTATGGGGGACTTTATTTGCCCAGATATAGACTGGGAAACTGAAAGCTGTACATCTCATAAAGGAAACTGGTTCTTGGCAATAACCAAAGGTAATTATTTATCTCAACTAGTTCAGGACCCGACTAGAGGGACGGCCACACTGGACTTACTACTAAACAATAGAACTGACAGAGCAACAGATGTGCAGGTTGGGGGATACCTGGGAAATAGTGGCCTTCAAATTGTCATTCAGGGAGGCACAAAACTTCAAAAAAGCACAATTTGACCAGCTAAGAGAGGCCATTAGCCTCACTTAGGGTCCATTCACACGTCCGCAAAATGGGTCCGCATCCGTTCCGCAATTATGCGGAACAGGTGCAAACCCATTAATTTTCAATGGGGCCAGAATGTGCTGTCCGTATTTGCATTTGTGGATCTGCACTTCCGGATCCGCAAAAAAATAGAACATGTCCTGTTCTTGTCTGCAATTGCGGACAAGAAAAGGCATTTTCTATGAGAGTGCCGGCGATGTGCGGTTTGCAAAATGCGGAACGCACATTGCTGGTGTCCGTGTTTTGCGGATCCGCAAAACACATACAGACGTGTGAATGGACCCTAACTGGGACAATATCCTCGGGAATAAGAATGCAGCCACAAAATGGGATATCTTAAAAGGCATCCTAAACTATAATTGTGAGAGGTACATACCTTATGGGAATAAAAGGGTGAGAAACAAGAAAAAAAAAAACAATGTGGATAATCAGAAATGTAAAGGGAACAATGAATGACAAAAATAAAGCATTTAAATAGCTAAAACAGGAAGGTAGTGAGGAACGTACTAAATGGTAAAACACTGGGTAAAACTAACATGTAAAAGGATATATAAGTTTTAGTGGACAGCACTTAACTGTAGAGACCAGTGTCAGACAGCTGCTGCCAAGGCCAGTAAGATTATGGGTTGCATCAAAAGGGGCATAGATGCCTGTGATGAGAACATAGGGGCACATTTATTAAGACCGGTGTTTTAGACGCCAGCCTTAATAAAGTCCTAAAATGGCGGTGGATCCGCCAAAGTTATGAAGAGGTGCCGGCCTCTTCATAACTTTGGCGCATCCAGTGCCAGTTCTAAATGTAAGCCAGCTTCCAAGCTGTCTTACATTTATACCTCTTTCTATGCTTAAAACAGGTGTAGAAAATGGTAAATGAGACGGTCCTGCTGGCCCGTCCCCTTCCCCACTCACGTCTACAATTTTAGACCTGGTGTGAGCAGGGCGAAGCCACAGATAATGGCGCAACTAACTGTTGCGCCGATATCTGTGCCTTAAATACTCCTAATTTAGGATTTTAGCATAGTAAATGACCCCCATAGTCCTACCACTTTACAAATCACTAGTCAGACCACACATGGAGTACTGTGTACAGTTCTGGGCTCCTGTGAACAAGGCAGACATAGCAGAGCTGGAGAGGGTACAAAGGAGGGCAACTAAAGTAATAAATGGAATGGGGGGACTACAGTACCCTGAAAATTTATCAACATTAGGGTTATTCACTTTAGAAAAAAGACGACTAAGGGAAGATCTAATTACTATGTATAAATATATCAGGGGTCAATACAGAGATCTCTCCCATCATCTATTTATCCCCAGGACTGTGACAAGGGAACATCCTCTGCGTCTGGAGGAAAGAAGGTTTGTACACAAACATAGAAGAAGATTCTTTACGGTAAGAGCAGTGAGACTATGGAACTCTCTGCCTGAGGAGGTGGTGATGGTGAGTTCACTGAAGAGGGGCCTGGATGTATTTCTGGAGTGTAATAATATTACAGGCTATTAGATTTCTGGATAAGCATTGATCCAGGGAGTTATTCTGATTGCCTGATTAGAGTCGGGAAGGAATTTTTCCCCTAAAATGAGGAAAATTGGCTTCTACCTCACAGGATTTTTTGTTTTTGCCTTCCTCTTGATCAGCGCCTGCAGGTTAACAGGCTGAACTGTATGTACAGTACAGACCAAAAGTTTGGACACACCTTCTCATTCAAAGAGTTTTCTTTATTTTCATGACTATGAAGGCATCAAAACTATGAATTAACACATGTGGAATTATATACATAACAAACAAGTGTGAAACAACAAAAAATATGTCATATTCTAGGTTCTTCAAAGTAGCCACCTTTTGCTTTGATTACTGCTTTGCACACTCTTGGCATTCTCTTGATGAGCTTCAAAAGGTAGTCCCCTGAAATGGTCTTCCAACAGTCTTGAAGGAGTTCCCAGAGATGCCTAGCACTTGTTGGCTCTTTTGCCTTCACTCTGCGGTCCAGCTCACCCCAAACCATCTCGATTAGGTTCAGGTCCGGTGACTGTGAAGGCCAGGTCATCTGGCGCAGCACCCCATCACTCTCCTTCATGGTCAAATAGCCCTTACTTTCAAAGTTTTCCCAATTTTTCGGCTGACTGACTGACCTTCATTTCTTAAAGTAATGATGGCCACTCGTTTTTCTTTACTTAGCTGCTTTTTTCTTGCCATAATACAAATTCTAACAGTCTATTCAGTAGGACTATCAGCTGTGTATCCACCTGACTTCTCCTCAACGCAACTGTTGGTCCCAACCCCATTTATAAGGCAAGAAATCCCACTTATTAAACCTGACAGGGCACACCTGTGAAGTGAAAACCATTTCAGGGGACTACCTCTTGAAGCTCATCAAGAGAATGCCAAGAGTGTGCAAAGCAGTAATCAAAGCAAAAGGTGGCTACTTTGAAGAACCTAGAATATGACATATTTTCAGTTGTTTCACACTTGTTTGCTATGTATATAATTCCACATGTGTTAATTCATAGTTTTGATGCCTTCAGTGTGAATCTACAATTTTCATAGTCATGAAAATAAAGAAAACTCTTTGAATGAGAAGGTGTGTCCAAACTTTTGGTCTGTACTGTATGTATATATCTATATATATATATCTATATATATATCTATATATATATACTGTATATCTGTGTGTGTCCCAAGACTTAGCACTTCACTAAGCAGCCCACCAAGCAAATATAAAATACTAGACAGCCACTATTGCCAGTGATCACTGTCCATCAAAGATAAATGCTAGCTGTACCATGTTTTAACGGTATTGCTGTTAGAGCCGCCTGAAATGCAATTTGATTCCCTGAAGGCTTTCCTATGACAAATGACATTGATAACAGAGTAGCAAAAATGGCAAAAGCTGGGGCAAGCATACAGAATTCCTATAAGAAAAACATATTATTCTGTATAAAATAAGACTAATGCACAGTTATGTTCAGTTAACTCTGATTCATCTCCATTATATCTAACCAAAGTCACTGATACCCCTGAAAAGTACCCCAAAGTAGGAGAGGAGCCAGATCAAACTGACAAATCTTTAGCCTCTATGTTCTGTGTATACAGGGGGGTGTAATTCAAGGGGGTGTCCTAACTCTCCCCGGACAGCAGATGCTGAGGGAAAGAAGGATCAGTTATGTTAGATTTTAGCATGCCAGATGTTCTTACAGGAGATAAGGTGCCGCCAAAGTGCCCCTCCTCATTGGGAACACGTGTATGGGGACACGGGATCGGGAGGAACAGCTGTTAGCTAAACAAGTAGAGAGAAATCCCATATCAGATTGGTCAAGATAATCACCAATTTGTCCAAATAAGGTATTATGGGGGAGCAGAGAAAAATCCCAGCTTGCTCAATGGTGATTTATGTCACGTGGTCTCCTATTATTGAGATAGCTTTGGATTTTTTGTATGAGTGGAAAGCATTTGAATATGAGAGTTAGATTTGGTAAAAGGGTTAATAAAGGTGTATAAGATGAGAGGAATGGGAGGGTTTAAAAAGTTCATTTGAATTGAAGCCCCTGAGAAAGCTAAGGAGAAACCGGGGTCGGATTGCGAAGTTTTAATGTTGATGCACTTTTTATTTATTCTATTTTGTAAGTATAATAAAGTGTTTTTTCTGAAGTTGGGGTAGATCACCATTGGTGGAAACTCTGTCTCTCCTGGTGCCGAACTCCGTATGACACACTGAGTGGGCGGATCTGGAGGAAAAGAATCCAGACTAAAGAAGGGAGAAGTAGAGTCCATGGAGTTTGGTGGCACCCGGCAGTGCCTAATGTGATCAGGGGTCCGGTGAGTAGAATACTGCATGTATCTAGAAACAAAATAGCATAGAGTTCCTGATGTCGTGCTCTAGCTTTACAAGACCCCACAAGCCCCTGCGATCACGACTTGCATTCAAATATCCACTACAATTGGACTCGGAGCACAAATGTCTTTCTTATAGATTGCAAATAAGGTATTTTTATGTAAACGATCTCACCACATGTGGGTGATCGCACTGACACCGAATAAGCTTCAAGCACCGCACAGCGTGCAAGCTGAATTACAGTCTTGGAATCTGTACACACATCCAGCCGCCACCCGGTTTCTATGCTCCCATTCACACCATGCAGTTTTTTTCTGGATGTGACTGATATGATCCTTAGGCCTCATGCACACGACCGTTGTGTGTTTTGAGGTCCGCAAAGTATGGATGGCGTCCGTGTGCGTTCCACAATTTGCGGAACGGGCGCAGACAGCCATTAATATAACTGCCTATTCTTGCCAGCAAAACGGACAATAATAGGACAGGTTATATATTTTTTGCGGACCACGGAACTCTGTGCTGTCCGCATCTTTTGCGGCTCGGATGCGGACCAAAACAACGGTCGTGTGCATGAGGCCTTAGTCTGCCTTAAGAGGACAAAACAATGGAAAAGGCACCCTGGGTGAGATCCACAAGACATAGGGAACAGCCCCAATTTTATTCTACTCACAGAATAAAGCTTCGTAAAACGCATTAAAAGGTTTCTTTCCCTTTTACCTGACCAGTTTTGCCTTTACGCCCTTGAATAAAGCCATGAAGACGAAACCTTCTTGGCACCCTGGGTAAGATCCACAAGAAGGTTTCGTGTGCATGAGCCTTAAGTGCACACTAAGGATCATATCAGTCCAGAGAAACTGCATGGTGTGGATGGGAGCATGTACACCAAGTGGCAGCCGGACGTATGTACAGCTAGCTATGCAGCGCTTCAGGCTTAGGCTACTTTCACACTAGCGTTATTCTTTTCCGGTATTGAGTTCCGTCCTAGGGGCTCAATACTGGAAAAAAAAGCTTCAGTTTTATCCTAATGACTTCTGAATGAAAAGCATTCTGTTCAGTATGCATCAGGATGTCTTCAGTTCAGTCCCTCTTACGGTATTTTCTCCGGCCAAAATTCCGGAACACTTGCCGGAACCCCGGATCCGGCATTAATTTCCATTGAAATGTATTAATGCCGGATCCGGTACCTAGTGTTCTGGCAAAACAGAACCGGTTGTTCCGGATGACACCGGAGAGATGGATCCGGAATTTCAATGCATTTGTCAGACGGATCCGGATCCGTCTACAAATGAGAACCATTTGCATACGGATTTCCGGATCCGGCAGGCAGTTCCGGCAACGGAACTGCCTGCCGGATCCTCACAACGCAAGTGTGAAATTGGTAGGCAGTGCCTGGTGCTCACATGTGGTGAGATCATTTACTTAAAAAGGCCTTATTTGTGATTTATAAGAAAGACATTTGTGCTATGAGTCTCATTGTAGTGGATGTTAGAATATTGCACGAGCAGATAAGATTCTTGTGGCAATATTGCACTATTGGTGTGCACCAACAGAGGAGGTGAAAGATAGAGGATTGTCAGAAGAACCAGTGATTGATGGCACAGAAGGGAGAAGGAAGGTGTCCTCATAGCTTGATATTCTCCAGAGAGCAGCGCAAATCAACTTAATATACTGTTGTCTGGCTGAGGGAGTGGACCTCCCCTTCTGTTTGATTCTGCAGAGCTCGGAAGAACAGATTCAAAGATAAGAACTATTGTTGTTACTTGTACTTTCAGGTTTAAACTTTTTACCATTTAAACACTGGAAGAACATTTTAGGGTTAGGCCTCTTGAACAAGAACGTGTGCACCCCGTGGACGTGTTGCGCGAACACCCACCGTGGGGCAGCCGCAGCGGATAGCGGACCCATTCACTTTAATGGGTCCGCGATCCGGCCGTTCCGCAAAAAGATAGGACATGTTCTATCTTTTTGCGGAACGGAAGTACGGGACAAAACCCCACTGAAGCAATCCGTAGTGCTTCTGTAGGGTCCCGTTCCGTGCTTCCATTCCGCATCTCCGGATTTGCGGACCCATTGAAGTAAATGGGTCCGCATCCGTGATGCGGAATGCACACAGAACGGTGCCAGTGTATTGCGGATCTGCATGTGCGGTCCACAATATGACCGCGGAGCGCACATGTTTGTGTGCAATAAGCCTTAGTTTTACTCTCTTTGGCTACGAGCCTCTTTGTCTCCAACTCGGCTGCCTTATCTGTCTTTTACACATTCTATTTTTCTCCCTATACTTTTTTAAGTGCTTGTTCGCTTTAGTAATTTAAATGCTTTCGACGTAGTTTTTTTTTCAGTTCCTGACCCTTTTATTACCATAAGGTATGTACCACTCCCAATTTTTTTTTTATATAGGGTGCTTCTTCCTAGTAAAGTGAATGAAAGCTACAATTAAAAGGCATATCAGGGAGGGTGCAGGGTATTGCACCCCTGCCAATTAGATATTGAAGGCCTGATGAAATAATTTACCATCAATAGTAAAATCCTGGAATGCCCCTTTGAAGGTTTTGGCAAATGTATTATTAGTGACTAGAATTAGAATACGCTCACACGCAGCAGTAATGGCGACACACCATTACTGCTCTGTAGGTATGTCCTTTTAGGCCAGTGTAATTATTTTTTCTTAAATTACAATACCGGTAAATTATTTTGAGAAAAACAGGAAAAAAACAGCTTGAGTTAACACATTATTAGGCATCACCCATGTGGCCGCATTACACCCGTGTGACCTGTGAGTAGACTCCTATGGTGTCCTACTGAACTACTATATGCCTCCGATTTCAGAGATGCATACGCCATCAGTTGCCGCATTACAGAGAAAATCCCTGCTATAAACAATGCTAATAACCACATAATACAGCACCACACACGCCATACAAAGTCCCTGCAGCTTCCGAGCCACAGGGGACTACATGGGCATCTGTACTGCATATGGATTTAATGGCTCACCCTTTTGTTCAGTGGGGACTTGGTTGAAGTTTCCAATCTGCTTTCCTCAGGCCTTGTTTTATCAGCGTCAGTCTCTTCAGGTTTTGTATCCTGGAAATGAATAACACACGTAACTAATAAACTAATAAACTAATTAATAACACAGTGGCGATACACAACAGCAGGTAAAATAATAAAAAGGATCCAATCTGCGAAATAAGAGAACAAGATAAAGTGAAATTCTGTCATTTTTTTGTTTTTCGACTTAGAATCAAGAACAGTTTATAAACTATAACGTTTCTGAGAAAGATGATGCATTTTTGTAGTTCTGCTGTCACAGAGGAACAAAAACGTAGCTTAAGTTAGGCCCCTTTCACACGGGGCGAGTATTTTGCGCGGGTGCAATGCGTAAGTTGAATGCATTGCACCCGCACTGAATCCTGACCCATTCATTTCTATGGGGCTGTGCACACGAGCGGTGATTTTCACGCATCACTTGTGCGTTGCGTGAAAATCGCATCATGCTCTATATTCTGCGTTTTTCACGCAACGCAGGCCCCATAGAAGTAAATGGGGCTGCATGAAAATCGCAAGCAAGCAAGTGCGGTGCGATTTTCAGGCATGGTTGCTAGGTGACGATCGGGCTGGGGACCCGATCTGTATTATTTTCCCTTATAACATAGTTATAAGGGAAAATAATAGCATTCTGAATACAGAATGCAAAGTAAAATAGTGATGGAGGGGTTAAAAATAAAAATAAATTAACTCACCGAGTCCACTTAATCGCGTAGTTGCGGATCTCTGTCTTCTTCTGTAATGTTGAGCTGCCGGCTAAGGACCTGTGGTGACGTCATATCACATGATCCAATCACATGGTCCCTCACCATGGTGATGAACCATGTGATTGGACCATGTGATGAGCACAGTGAGGTCATCAAAGGTCCTATTCCTGTGCACAGCAAAGAAGTAGACAGAAGAGAAGCCGGGCTGCGCAATCAAGTGGATTAGGGTGAGTTAAATTATTATTATTATTTTTTTAACCCCTCCAGCCCTATTGTACTATGCATTCTGTATTAAGAATGCTATTATTTTCCCTTATAACCATGTTATAAGGGAAAATAATACAATCTACAGAACACCTAACCCAAACCCGAACTTCTGTGAAGAAGTTCGGGTTTGGGTACCAAACATGCCGATTTTTCTCACGCGCGTGCAAAACGCATTACAATGTTTTGCACTCGCGCGGAAAAATCGCACCCGCATCTTATCTGGGCAAAAACATGAAAGAGGCTACTTTAACACTTGTGTTGTTTGATTCCGGCAGGTAGTTCCGTTGCCTGATCAGGCAAACTGTATGCAAAGGCATGTCATTTTTTCTGACTGATCAGGCATTTTTAAGAATCAGGATCCTGATCAGTCAGAAAAATGCATTGCAATACCGGATCAGTTTTTCCGGTGTCATCCAGCAAAACGGATCCGGTATTTATTTTTTAAAAAAAATTTCTGACTGATCAGGCATTTTTAAGAATCAGGATCCTGATCAGTCAGAAAAATGCATTGCAATACCGGATCAGTTTTTCCGGTGTCATCCAGCCAAACGGATCCGGTATTCATTTTTTTCAAATTTTTAAAGGTCTGCGCAATTTGAATGTACTAATACATTCCTATGGAAAGAAATGCTGGATCCGGCATTCAGGCAAGTGTTCAGTTTTTTGGGCCGGAGATAAAACCGTAGCATGCTGCAGTATTATCTCCGTCCTGAAAAGTCAAAAAGACTGAACTGAAGACATCCTGATGCATCCTGAACGGATTGCTCTCCATTCAGAATGCATTAGGATAAGGCTACTTTCACACTTGCGGCAGAGAGATCCGGCAAGCAGTTCCGTCGCCGGAACTGCCTGCCGGATCAGGCAAAATGTATGCTAACTGATGGCATTAGTAAGACTGATCAGGATCCTGATCAGTCTTAAAAATGCCTGATCAGTCGAAAAAATGCATTGAAATGCCGGATCCGTCTTTCCGGTGTCATCCGGCAAAAACGGATCCGGCATTTATTTTTTCACCTTTTTTTCAGTCTGCGCATGCGCATACCGGAAGGACGGATCCGGCATTCCGGTATTCTGAATGCCGGATCCGGCACTAATACATTCCTATGGGAAAAAATGCCTGATCCGGCATTCAGGCAAGTCTTCAGTTTTTTTAGCCGGAGATAAAACCGTAGCATGCTACGGTTTTCTCTTTTGCCTGATCAGTCAAAACGACTGAACTGAAGACATCCTGATGCAAACTGAACGGATTACTCTCCATTCAGAATGCATGGGGACATACCTGATCAGTTCTTTTCCGGTATAGAGCCCCTGTGACGGAACTCTATGCCGGAAAAGAACAACGCAAGTGTGAAAGTAGCCTAAAACTGATCAGTTCTTTTCCGGTATTGAGCCCCTAGGACAGAACTCTATGCCGGAAAAGAAAAACGCTAGTGTGAAAGTACCCTTAGGCATCCGTGTCTGATCAGCATTTTTTTGTGGATTGCACACCGACACGGACCATTCATTTCACATCCGTTTTTCCGTTCTGCAGGTTATAGATCATGTCCTATTCTTGTACGTATTGTGGACAAGAATAGTGATTTCTACTGATGGGAGTAAAAAAAATATGCTAATTGCACATGGAATGTGCCTGCGTTTTTGTGGATTCCTTGGTTTGCGAACCACAATAGAGACACTGTTGTGTGCATGAGGGCTTACTTTACTTAAAAACCTGGGAACACAAAAAAGCAGATTCCGATGTAAAATTACAAGGGGCATTTTAGACAACAGATACTGTATTTAGACTTACTTTCCTGGAAAAAGCTGGGAATCTGATGGTAATAAAGTTCCATCATTCAGCCATTAGGTGGCAGTAGAACTCGTGTTTACCCCGCTCTATTTATTTTCTGCAGGTCTGACCTGGCGTTCTAATTGCGAGATATGAATGCATGCAATAAATATGTACACAGCCTGCCCGCCTCTCCGAGCTCCCATCAGCCATATGACTGAGCATGGACGCCAGCAATAAATGCACCATTAACCCAGTGAAAAATAGCTTTTAATCAAATTAATAGATCTTATCGGCTCCTAAAACACTTTGCGTTATTTGTAAACGCTCTTGGATTATCGGTGGAGTTTTCATTCCAAAATGCGGTGTATGACAGGAAGTACATCATGGTTTTGTAGGAAAAGAACTTTAATCAGACTGTTCAGAGAGATTATAAAAAGTATTTAACTCTCCTTGGAATATCTGTGTAGAGAGATAAGAAATATCCAGCGTTTGTTTCCTTTCCATTCACAAGAGTGGGTCAGCGAAGTCGCCAATATCTCCTCTTACTATGAGTACAAAAGGGTGCTAGATATATTACGTAGGTATTAAATATTAGAAAAGCAGCCCAAGGCCCCTCATTTGTTTTTAAAGGGAGTCTGCCGCCTCCAAAATCGGTTTCAAAGTAAGCATACCACCATGTAGGGTAAGGGCCCTGAAACATAATCACGTTTTTCTTGCGAAAATCTGGTCCTTATTTTGTGCAAATACGGTTTTCAGTTCACCGTGGGCAGGGCACACCAGTAATGCCAGCCAGGCCTCTCCCCTGGTTTGATTTAAAGTCCCCGAGATTTCAGAGAGGGTAGCAATGACACAGGCTAATTCAGGGGCACCAAACAAAGCGGTCCTTACCCACGGTGCTCTGAAAACCTTAGCTGTATAAAAGTAAGAAGAAGCATGGCTCAGGATTACAGGAGCAGATTTCCACCAGAAAAGTAAGGCTATGTTTTCTGGCACCTGCCCTACATGGCGGTAAGCATACTTTGATTTTGGAGATGACAGACTACCTTTTGGAGAAACTGGGAAGGGGGCTCAAAGCCGACTCCAATTGGCTTAGTAAACATACTGTACTTGACTTTTCTAGATGGGCAAATGGATTTCAGCTGATGCACTTTGCCTGCTGTTCAGTAAATTTCAACAAAAGTGACTCTCTAACCTCAGAAAACCATTCTTCAATATATCCTAATGGCTGACAATCTTGAATTGAGTGAAAACATTTTGATAAAGGGCTTTCAGGGACTCCATTTTATTAAAAAACAGGGTCAGAGTAGGTAAAATAACAAACAATCTTTACTCAACTTCTTGATCGCCCAACGCTCCTGTTCAACTGCCGCTCCGGTCCTCGCTGTTATCTACTTCCTGGTCTTAGGCTCGACTTGCCTGAAATGACTGGGACCGTCTGCTCATCCAATCACTGGCTGCAGTCCCGCCTCAGATAGTGAGCGGGAAGTCCAAACTATTTCCAGTGAGCCAAGCCCAAGAAGTCAAGAGACGCAGCACCAGGGGGTAAAATCAGTAAAGAATGTTTGACCCTTCTGTTACTTCACATTAGTCCCCGGAATACACTTTTGATCTCTACTTCTGGGTTATTAACAATAAGGGCTCATGCACAAGAACTTATTTTTTTTCTATTTCTGTGACCTTTTTTTGCGGCCTGTAGGCGGATCCATTCACTTCAATGGGACTGCATAAAAAACGGAATTCCATTTCTGTACGTCCGCTCCGCAAAGTATATTATGGACAAGGATAGGACTGTTCTATTATGGGATAAACAAAAATGACCCAGGGTATCCCCAGGGCGAGTGAGGAACAGTGCCCACCCAAAATGGCAACAGGGGATACACCTAAAGTATAACTCGGTAAAAGCTCCCGAGTGAAACAGCAGAAACAAATGAAGAGGGAGCTCATAATACCAAAAGTATATAAATTTTATTAAAGCATGTTAAAAAATACCAAAAAAAGAAGTAAGGTAGGTACATAAGATGCCGTGAGGCAAGGTGATGAGAGCGGAGAACAGAAAGAGCGCCACCCTGGGAAGAAAAACACACGGATATAGAGATGGAAAAATGTAATATATAGTGATATATAACATGGGAATGGAGAATATTGGGTACAGTGCCCAACCCATGAAATGGGTAAATAGATGATAAAACCCTATGACATCAGGTAAAGCAAGGTCAACTCATGCACCCCCACTGGCAACAGATGCAAACGCATAAAGGTGAAAGTATGTTGCATAGAAAGCAAAGTGCAAGTGGACAAAAAATGACCACACAGCCAGCGGGGGGCAATAGAGGACCAAAGCTTACCTGGAAAGACCGTGTGTAGCGAGACCCAGGGTGGCGCTACCCCAACGCGCGTTTCTGACGAAGGCACGCCGAAACGCGCGTTGGGGTAGCGCCACCCTGGGTCTCGCTACACACGGTCTTTCCAGGTAAGCTTTGGTCCTCTATTGCCCCCCGCTGGCTGTGTGGTCATTTTTTGTCCACTTGCACTTTGCTTTCTATGCAACATACTTTCACCTTTATGCGTTTGCATCTGTTGCCAGTGGGGGTGCATGAGTTGACCTTGCTTTACCTGATGTCATAGGGTTTTATCATCTATTTACCCATTTCATGGGTTGGGCACTGTACCCAATATTCTCCATTCCCATGTTATATATCACTATATATTACATTTTTCCATCTCTATATCCGTGTGTTTTTCTTCCCAGGGTGGCGCTCTTTCTGTTCTCCGCTCTCATCACCTTGCCTCACGGCATCTTATGTACCTACCTTACTTCTTTTTTTGGTATTTTTTAACATGCTTTAATAAAATTTATATACTTTTGGTATTATGAGCTCCCTCTTCATTTGTTTCTGCTGTTCTATTATGGGCAAAATGGCCGATATCAACAGTCGTGTGCATGAGCCCTAACTAATATACAGTCATTTAAACTGCTTGGAATTGTGCCGATTTTCACATGCTATATGGTTTCTTGTGATTTTGAAGAAATTTTATAAAACGGTGAAAAAAATACACCGACAATGTGTTGGATTTTTGGTGGTTGTGACAAATCCGCGTGCTCTAGGAATCTTTCACATGGTCATCAGTATATGTAAGCAAAAAGCAGGAGTGAAATCTTCAAAAAAATAAAACGTGGACCTAGCCAAAGTAATAGCCTCTGATGTGTTCTCTAACTCCACATAATTGTAACTCTTGTCTACTGGCTGCAAAAAAATTCATCAGCAACTAAAGCTCAGGGTGACGCGGGTTGCAGGGTGTGCCATAAATCACGGAGATGAGAATGCCCGCTTTACGTATGCTCTGCCTCCTACAATCACAGAGCTTAGGTGCTGGAGACTGCAGAAAGGAGTGGACATGCCATAAATGTCTGACATGGAATAACCATTTATATTACCCTGCGGTTATTCCTATGTGCCATCTGCCATCATCCATTTGTATGGAGCTCAGACAGGGAAGATTCTCCCTGCAGTAAACATCTGAAATCATTACACTGAGCCTTTTCACTCCTGTTTTTATTTTAGCTCTCACTTGTCGGTGTTGGTAAAGCTGGCCACAAACTATAAGTGTTGAAGGCATCCCAAATTATTTTATAATTGGGCGATAATCATTTTGTACATGAAGCTGAAAAGAAATAATTCCAACCAATAAAAAATCTGCTTCAGCTGCATTCATCAGTCATGTTTTTTCTATATTTTATATGCTACAAAATGCTACCTTATCTGATGGAACAACCCCTGACCACATGAATATGGCCATCACAAAAGTGGGTCCCATGCCCCAGGATGTGTACCCCAGGATATGCACTCAATGGTCTCCAGCAGTCTAAAACTGTGGACCTGCTAGAAGCCGATGACGATGGGATCCAGGAGAGGGATTATGCCAATCGGCTAATCATCAGGAGAGCTACTTTAGGATAAACGTGCGTTCTGTTGTAGACATCCAATCTTGTACCTCTTCCCCTGACATCACCCCTGCACGGCTACGAAATATCAGTGACTGTCTGTCCGTTGTCTCTAATATCTTGTCCTCTCGCTGAAATTGAATCTTTCAAAAACTGGAGGGTTTCCAACATCTACTTATCTCCTTAATATTTCACACGGATTCGTAAAACTCGGGCATGTGCGTTCCGCATTTTGCAGATCAGCACATCCCCCCCCCCCCTTAGTTAGAAATGTCTATTGTTGTCAGCAAAATGGATAAGAATAGGATATGTTCTATTTATTTATTTTTACGAGGCCACGGACACACTGTGCTGTCCACATTTTTTGTGGCCTCATTGAAATGAATGGGTCCGCATCCGAGCTGCATAAATGCAGATTGGATGCGGAGCAAAAATACCGTTGTGTGAATGCCTCCTACTCCTACATGTGATGTTCCCATTTCAGTGTGTGGTAGATACTACCATAACTCCTAGGCAGCAAATCCACTATCTTGGGGCTATGCTTGACTCAGATCTTTACTTCACTCCCAGCATTCAGTTACTTGCCCACTCATGTCACATTTCCAGAATCCACCCCTTACTGTGGACACAGCAAAAACGTTCATTGTTGCTCTGATTTATTCTCATCATACTTCATTACTAATCATTCTCCCTCTAAGGAAACTCTCTCATCTCCAATCTATCCTGAATGTTATAGCCTAGCTCATCTACCTGTCCATGCGCTACACTGATTCCTCCACCCTGTGTCAGTCACTGCACAGCTTACCCATCCCGTATATAATACAATTAGAATACTGTACAATACGATATAGAAAACTTCGCACCCAGAAAACTCTCTGCAGTTCTGCACCCCGTACATCTCCTCCCTGTCTACCACCCTAACCGTACTCTACGTTCTGCCAATCATCTAAAAATAATCGGAACTTCTCATTCCCGTCTCCAATACTTTTCTCATGCTGCACCACTTCTCTGGAATGTGCTACCCTACACTCAGATTTATTCCCAACATCCACACTTTTAAGGGGGCTCCTAAAATACACAGTTTTAGGCAGGACTATCACATTTCATAAAATGACTCCTATCGTTTTATCATCATTATTCCCGAAAACCTTGTTCAACAGTAACCCCCATACTCCTTGCACGCAAATGCACATTATATCAGTGCACACTGCTCACTAGCTAAAGATGGGACCATAGAAAGTCGCATAGACTCTTTCTTCCCTCCTGGTATCTCGTTCTTTATATGACTTTATTCTCCTGACCACTCCTTCTCAGTTTTGCTCTTTATTGTATATCAGTGCTAGCTTATAATAAACTGTAAGGCTTATTGTATTGATCATAAAAATGGAGAAATTATACATATACACTGGAGAACAAGTCACACTTTCTAAAATAGCTCATATAGACTAGAACATTTTTCATGCAATCAAACGGGGAGTGATACGCCACTTCTTTACATCAAAAGTAGAAATTATAGCCAGATGACTACCTTAAGGTTCCTTTGCACAGAAAATCAATTCAAACCCTCAAATGGTTCCGAGCATTAGATGACTATTTAGAGCACAACAACTATGGTGAGTATCTGTATGAGTAAATGGGCCTTTAGGCACTTCACAACAGGGAAACAGTTTAAGGCTACATTCACACGTCCGTGGTGTGTTGCGGACCCGCAAATTGCGGGTCCGCAACACACCAGCCCGTCACCCCCATAGAAATGCCTATTCTTGTCCGCAAGCTGCGGACAAGAATAGGACATGCTCTATCTTTTTGCGGAGCTGCGGACCCAAAATCGGGGCCGCGCTCCGCAATTGGGGCTGCAGACAGCACACTGTGTGCTGTCCGCATCCATTCCGTCCCCATAGAGAATGAATGGGTCCGCACCCGTTCCGCAAAATTGCGGACGTGTGAATGGAGCCTAAAGGGGTTTTCCAGGAGTAAAATATTGAATACCTTTTCTTAAGGCCTCTTTCACACTACCGTTATTTTTTTCCGTTTTGCGTGCCGTTTTTTGCGTTCCGTATACGGTCTGTATACGGAACCATTTATTTCAATGGTTCCGCAAAAAAAAAAATATGTACTCCGTATGCATTCCGTTTCCGTATTTCCATTTTTCGGTTCCGTTGAAAGATAGAACATGTCCTATTATTGCCCGCAAATCACGTTTCGTGGCTCGATTCAAGTCAATGGGTCCGCAAAAAAAACAGAACACATATGGAAATGCATCCGTATGTCTTCCGTATCCGTTTTTGCGGAACCATCTATTGAAAATGTTATGCCCAGCCCAATTTTTTCTATGTAATTACTGTATACTGTATATGCCATATGGAAAAACGGAACGGAAATGGAAACACAACGGAAACAAAAAAACAGAGCAACGGATCCGTGAAAAACGGACCGCAAAACACTGAAATAGCCATACGGTAGTATGAAAGAGGCCTAAGATAGATCAATATCTGATTGACGGGGATCTGACTCCTGGCATCCCTCCCGATCTGCTGTTTAAAGAGCTCACAGCACTACGGTGAGCTATGGGGTGGAATACCAAGCACAGCCAGTATACAGATCCATGCTTGGTATCCTGTGAGGAAGCCGCAGCGCTGTCCTCTTCCAACAGCTTGATCTGTGAGAATGTCTGGAGTTGGACTCGCACCGCCCCTGAGGATAGGTCATCAACATTGAACTCCCGGAAAACCCCTTTAAAAGGGATCTGCCACCAGGAAATTCACTGTTAATCCAGAGCCAATGCCTTGTAGGGCTAGCTCAACTTAATATAATGATACTTTTCATTTAATGATCTGTTGCTTTATTCTGGAGTTAAGTGCACTGAGGGTGGGCCCAAGCCACTCTGTGCACCCTTGCTCTTCCTGTGTCAGCCTCTCCCTCTCCTTCTTGATTGATAGGACTAGGTTACTCCATAGTCATCTTGCCTGGCCCTATTAATTAAGAAAAAAGAGCAGCTGGAAGAGGATGTAGAAGGCGCAAGGGTGCACAGAAAGGCTTGGGCCCGCCCTCAGTGCCCTTAACTGCTCATTTGCATATGGATTAAAATACTTTTTTCTCCAGAATGTAGCAACAGATCGATAAGTGAAAGGTATCATTACAATCATCTGAGCTAGCCCTACAAGACATTGCATCTGGTTTAACAGGAAATTTCCTGGTGAATGACCTTCTTTAAAACCCTTGGCATACTCACCAAGTACCATGCGTTTACTTTGCTCCACAAAGAGAGTGCTCTCAAGTGTCATTAATCCATGCCCCACTGTATAAGAGCTCACCATTATGGAGGCCAGTGGCGTAACTAGAAATGACTGGGCCCCACAGCAAATTTTTGATTGGGCCCCCACCTCCATAAACTTGGAAACCACCTCCTCCTGTGCAACCCCCACTCCTGTGGTTAGTCAAGATCAATCTCTCGGATGGGGCCCAGCAACTGCTCTGTCCGTTTCTACAGTGTCAATGTATATAATGTCATTGTATAATACTGTTGGTGGGGGCCTGACAATAAAATATTTTAGCCCTCCTCCTGGGTGGAGCCCTTCTGAGTTCGGGCCCCAAAGCAGCAGCTTCCCCTATAGTCACACCCCAGGAAAGCGGACAATGCTTGGGATGTGCCTATAATAAAGAACAGATTATAAATTACCTAGTAGATCCCTCTGTTTTCTTGGGGTTTCAGTGATATTTTTACTGTGATTTATAGCAAAATAATGAAAAGTCTACATGCAAAGTATTTTGCCTCTTGACATTTTAGTTATTTTTTTTAGGATCAGTGATATTCATTTTCTCATTAGAAATGAAAGGTAAGAAAACACATGTATAAAATGTTACAAAATATTGCTTTATGCAACAAAAAAAAAAGTACAATGATTGACTGTGGCCACTATATGGCTCTATTATGGGGTCACTGTGGTTTGCTCTGCTATGGAGGCATTGGGGGTCATTTACTAACATCCCTATGGAGTGGATACAACTTATGTATAAAATCACGGAATATGAATTCATATCATCTCGGGCAAAAAAGATAATAGACATGGACTAATTGGTTTCGACTTTTACACAACGACATCTTTCAGGTTCCCCTAGGTGGGGCCCCGCAGTAATCTCCAGCGACAGTAAAATGGGGGTGGGGCGGGTGGTTTTAGGGTTTGGTTATAAATTATTATTAATTGCCACTGTTTAGTAATATTGCATCATAATTTTTCTTTTTGTACTTGTTGGTGGTTATGGATTATATGTGATGTCTGTGTATAATTTAAAGATTATAAAGATTTAAAAAACATCCCTATGCCAGTTTTTTGGCGTAAAAAACGTTACAAGACCCAGTTTATCTACCTTTTTAAACATTTTAAGCTGGGAGTGGTGAGGGAGTAGCGGGGGACGTGGTGGCTGGAACATCGACCCCGGCAAATTTACTAACATTTACGTCTGGAAACAGGATTAAATGTCATAAAAGTACGGTACTCAATTCGGGGGTGGAGTAGTTCTTTCTCATTATAAATTAGGCGCCTACTCCGGAGGTGAAGGGGGGAGTCAAAGACCGCCATAAAACATTTTTTTTTCTTCAAAATGAACCCCATTGAAGCTACAACGTAGCCTTTTAAAGTGACTTTTGACACCAAGGCCAGGACTGGATTCAAAAAGAAGAGGAGACTTATTTTGGCACATCTTACGTCACTTCTAAGTACTGTAGGACAAGACTAAGGGCTCATGCACACGGCCGTTGGTCATCCTTTCCGTGCATTGGGGAGACGGATCTACAACTTGAATGGGTCCGTGATCCTTCCGAACTGCAAAAAAAACAGAACATGTTCTATTTTTTGCGGTGCATAGGCACGGAGTGAAACCCAAGGGAAGCACTCTGTAGTGCTTCCGTGGGGTTCCGTGCCTCCGTTCCGCCCCAGACCTTTCGGATTGCGGACCCATTCAAGTGAATGGGTCCGCATCCGTGATGCGGTTTAAAAACGTCCGGGGGCCGGTATATGGCGGACCCACTGTTTGCGGGCTGCAATACGGGCACGGCCGGTTCGTGTGCATGAGCCCTAAGTTTGTATCCACCGTTTATAACCAGTTCCTGGCTTTGGCTTCATTAAAAAAAAAACAAACACAGAACCAGAAACCAAACCTTAAAAACCGCACGCCTCATACTCAATATCCCTGCAACAATTTCTAACATACTAAAGTTGATATGCAAATGATCATGCCTTGTTAAGTAGGCCAGGTTTTCTGTGCGACGGGAATCAAAAACCTCTCTGAATAAATGAGTAAAAATAAAAAATAAAGCCATTTAAACGACTGCGAGGCAGGCGCGGCAGGATTAGAAAACTTTAGATGCTTTCTTAAAACTTGTAATATATTTCACTCTGCTCTTGTTTCTATAGCTGTGAATGCCAAGCGTGAAAAGCAAGAAGAGTTAAGATGCTGCTTTCATCTCCTAGCAGTGGAAGACAGCTTGCGAGGTGGAGGTACGGGGAGGGAGTCTGCCAGCTGCTCAGCTCTGAACTACAAATTACTATGTCAGCCACCAGGCTATTTACAAGCACAAATGCTGAACGGCTTTCATGCTGCACATCAGTGTATGAGGCCGGATGACTAAACCATCTAGTCACATCGAAACCGCGAGCGGGACCCGTCACAGACAGGACCCGAGATGTCCTATTTTGTTATGCTGTCGTACACATTTCTGAGGGAACTTTCTCCCGATTTTTCTCTTGATCTGTTTTAATTCAGTTCTATTAGTAGATAAAACCTTGGATTAAATTCTATGAAAAATGGCACTGAAACGGCGCAGGGCGTGGTTTGCCTTTACAGATCTATGTTGTCACCCCCATCCTCACAGCTAGAGGCTCCACTGTCACCATGTCCCTATTTATTATCCTGTATTAATACAAATATGACGTATCATGCGGTGGACAATGTTCTGCTACCATAACTGAAGATGCTGGGGGTCCTTTACAAAGACCAGCATTTTAGGCTAGGTCTACACGACGACATTTTGTCGCACCAATGTCACGCGACAATTTTTATAATGATAGTCTATGGTGTCGCACTGCAACATGCGACATGCTGCGACTGCGACAGTCACAAAAAATCCATTTGAGATGGATTTTTCTGCGACTGTCGCGTCGCAGCATGTTGCATGTTGCAGTGCGACACCATACATTATAAAAATTGTCACGCGACATTGGTGCAACAAAATGTCGCGCGACAAATGTCGTCGTGTAGACCTAGCCATAAGCCGGTTTTTTATTTCCCCTGCTCTGCCGGAAGATGCGTATACGGTAATTTACGACGCAGCTGCAGCAGCCCGTGCACCAGAGTGAAACCCTACTCTACTCCCTGCATCTTTTACACCTAGAACTGGCGTAAATGTAAGTGAATATGCGGCATCACCCCGGCCCCCGACATTGCCCCACCATTCCTAAATGGTGAGGACAGTGCATAAAATGCCGCTTGGGACAAAATACTGTTCAAAAGTCGCAAAGCAAAGTCTTGCAACTTTTTTTTTTACACCAGTTTTGCGTTAGTAAATGACTCCGCTGTCTTTCCTGGCAGAGATCCAGCTGGTATAATGCTCCCTGGCATGGGCGTAACTATATCCATATTGCTATGGGGACCAGAGAGTGGGGGGAGCCCAATCAGGTGCAAGAACAATGTACCTTTTTGTGAAGAATAACAATATGGTGCCTTGTTGCTATAATGTGGGTTTTCCGATACATGTGGCTATTATACATATCTTGAATTATTGTTGTTTTCATTTTCTTACACTCGGTGGTGGTGGGGGGGACTCATCTTATTTTACTATTGGGTCCTATAAATTATAGTTAGGCTCTTATAGACAGTGATGGTCAGTTCGCAGTGTTCGCCAGCGAACACATGCGGGCTGCCATCTTGACTCACCTGTCCGGCGATGCACAGGTAAGCCCTTACCTGTGCCTGTGTCGGGAGCTGGTTTGAAATCAAATGCGGTCACCGGGAGCAGGCAGTTCCGAGAACAGCCCGATAAAGGCCCCCAGCGGCTGTTCTCGGAACTGAGTGCTCCCGGTGACCGCATTTGATTTCAGACCGTCTCCCGGCACAGGTAAGGGCTTACCTGTGCATCGCCGGACAGGTGAGTCAAGATGGCAGCCTGTATGTGGTCGCTGGCGAACACAAAGCCATTTACAGATAGTTGTGTACGGCCTGGCTGGGATGTCTAGGCATGTTTCAAGACTCAAGACGTAAATAGTCCCCAGCAGGCTGTTTTACCTACTGAAAAAAATCATACTCCCCTCCTCAGCACCGCTCCGTTACGGCTCCTTGGCTCCATTCATGGGTTTTTGGTTCCCCGGCCTGCAAACTTCTGTAAGGATGCAGGTCACATGTGCAATTACGGACAAGGATAGGATTGTTCTATTAGGGGCCACAAAATGAGGAATGCACACAGCCGATATCCTTGGTTTTCAGATCCGCAATTTGCGGACCGCAAAGCCCTAAAAGGGTGTCCACACAGGATGCGAGCACTGTGGATATTACGCAGTGGATTTGTATGCGACTAATTGGCAGTGGATTACAGTACTAGCAAGGTGGATGAGATTTTCAGAAATGTCATAAACAGGCTTCAGGAAATGAGCTGCAGGGTAAAATGACTTGTGTTTACAAATCACAGCCAGTGCCATCTTTAACGCGGGGCAAAAGGGGCAGCTGTCCCGGGCCCAAGGCAACTGCCTCTTGAGCCCCGCTGGCCACTGGAGGATCTTTCATGGGTCCATAACTAAGTAGCAGGACATGTAGGGCATACATGGAGGATGTCCCTGCACTTACTCTTATTTCTGGGCGCCGCTCCGTTGCACCGGTGTGGCCCCAGTTACATTCTCCTGCGCTGTATGCTAAGTAACAGCATCGGAACACCAGCTTTTCTCTGTGGGTGTTCCTTCTCCCTGTCTGTAGCGCTGTCCAATCGCAGCACAGAACGTCACAGCCACTGAGAAAAATAAACTCACCTTCTCCCTGGCTGTGACTTTCTGCGCTGCGATTGGACAGCGCTTCAGCCAGGGAGAAGGAACGCCCAAGGAGAGAAGCTGGTGTTCGATGCTGTTACTTAGCATACAGCGCAGGAGAATGTAACGGGGGCCACAGCTGCGCAACGGAGTGGCGCCCAGAAAAAATGGTAAGTGCAGGGACATCCTGCATGTATGCCCTACATGTCCTGCTACTTAGTTAATAAAGCATGGACCCATGAATGCGGCAGCGGCACTTGTGTTCTCCCTCTTGCCCAGGGTCCAATCAATATCAGGCCTCTTTCACACGACCGTATGGCTTTTTCAGTGTTTTGCGGTCTGTTTTTCACGGATCCGTTGTTCCGTTTTTTGTTTCTGTTGTGTTTCCGTTTCTGCTCCGTTTTTCCGTTCTGTTTTTCCGTATGGCATATACAGTATACAGTAATTACATAGAAAAAATTGGGCTGGGCATAAAATTTTCAATAGATGGTTCCGCAAAAACGGAACGGATATGGAAGACAAACGGATGCATTTCCGTATGTGTTCTGGTTTTTTTGCGGACCCATTGACTTGAATGGAGCCACGGAATGTGATTTGCAGGCAATAATAGGACATGTTCTATCTTTCAACGGAACAGAAAAACGGAAATACAGAAACGGAATGCATACGGAGTACATTCCGTTTATTTTTTTGCGGAACCATTGAAATTAATGGTTCCGTATACGGAACGCAAAAAACAGACCGGAAACGGAAAAAAAAACAGTTCATGTGAAAGAGGCCTTAAAGACGGCCTTGATCACAGCATGTCAATTTATGACCACTGGGATCCCAGTGGAAATGCTTCTGCAAAAAACAGACCCTTTCAGGCAGTTTATGCAGTGGTGGATTTCAAGAAAACCAAGTGATCAATTTGTGTGATGGAAACTCAGCAGTGAAGTTGACTCATGTGAACATATCCTAGCAGGAACGTCCAGCAACTAGATTAACATTTTAGTTAGGCCTTGATTTTTGGAGGATCACCAGACATGAAAAGTGAAAAAAAAAATCTAAGTCAAGTTTGCCTTGCAAATGATAGGAACAAAACAGACACGGATCACAGACGCGGATGACAATCTTGTGTGCCTCCGTGTTTTTTCACAGACCCATTGACTTGAATGGGTCCGCGAACCGTTGTCCGTGAAAAAAATAGGACAGGTCATATTTTTTTGACGGACTGGAAACACGGATCACGGACGCGGATGACAAACGGTGCATTAACCGAGTTTTCAAATGACCCATTGTGGGTCCGCAGAAAATCACGTAAAACGGAACAACGGACACGGAACACAACAACGGTCGTGTGCATGAGGCCTTACAGAGCACCTGTCACCCAAAATAAAATTCAATCTGCAGGCAGCATGTTATAGACCAGGAGGAGCTGAGCAGATTATATAAATATTTTTGTGGGAAAAGATTCAGTTAAAGGGGTTGTCTGAGTTATGAAAAAGAAATATATAGCACTGTAAATCTGATGGGCAGCAATATATAACTGAGCTAAGCAAGTTTTAGGCAAACAAATATATATTTCCTAATTTCCTGGTTCTTTTCCTGCCCTTTGTTTAACTGCAATAACAACAATCTCTGCCCCTCCCCCCGCTCTATTAAGGGAGTGGCTACAAGAGCTGCCCTGAGTGACATGTCTGCCTGCTGGGAGACTCTGCAGCATGTTGTATGTGCAGAACTACAAGTCCCAGCTGTACACTGCGTGCAGAATTATTAGGCAAATGAGTATTTTGACCACATCATCCTCTTTATGCATGTTGTCTTACTCCAAGCTGTATAGGCTTGAAAGCCTACTACCAATTAAGCATATTAGGTGATGTGCATCTCTGTAATGAGAAGGGGTGTGGTCTAATGACATCAACACCCTATATCAGGTGTGCATAATTATTAGGCAACTTCCTTTCCTTTGGCAAAATGGGTCAAAAGAAGGACTTGACAGGCTCAGAAAAGTCAAAAATAGTGAGATATCTTGCAGAGGGATGCAGCACTTTTAAAATTGCAAAGCTTCTGAAGCGTGATCATCGAACAATCAAGCGTTTCATTCAAAATAGTCAACAGGGTCGCAAGAAGCGTGTGGAAAAACCAAGGCGCAAAATAACTGCCCATGAACTGAGAAAAGTCAAGCGTGCAGCTGCCAAGATGCCACTTGCCACCAGTTTGGCCATATTTCAGAGCTGCAACATCACTGGAGTGCCCAAAAGCACAAGGTGTGCAATACTCAGAGACATGGCCAAGGTAAGAAAGGCTAAAAGACGACCACCACTGAACAAGACACACAAGCTGAAACGTCAAGACTGGGCCAAGAAATATCTCAAGACTGATTTTTCTAAGGTTTTATGGACTGATGAAATGAGAGTGAGTCTTGATGGGCCAGGTGGATGGGCCCGTGGCTGGATTGGTAAAGGGCAGAGAGCTCCAGTCCGACTCAGACGCCAGCAAGGTGGAGGTGGAGTACTGGTTTGGGCTGGTATCATCAAAGATGAGCTTGTGGGGCCTTTTCGGGTTGAGGATGGAGTCAAGCTCAACTCCCAGTCCTACTGCCAGTTTCTGGAAGACACCTTCTTCAAGCAGTGGTACAGGAAGAAGTCTGCATCCTTCAAGAAAAACATGATTTTCATGCAGGACAATGCTCCATCACACGCGTCTAAGTACTCCACAGCGTGGCTGGCAAGAAAGGGTATAAAAGAAGAAAATCTAATGACATGGCCTCCTTGTTCACCTGATCTGAACCCCATTGAGAACCTGTGGTCCATCATCAAATGTGAGATTTCCAAGGAGGGAAAACAGTACACCTCTCTGAACAGTGTCTGGGAGGCTGTGGTTGCTGCTGCACGCAATGTTGATGGTGAACAGATCAAAACACTGACAGAATCCATGGATGGCAGGCTTTTGAGTGTCCTTGCAAAGAAAGGTGGCTATATTGGTCACTGATTTGTTTTTGTTTTGTTTTTGAATGTCAGAAATGTATATTTGTGAATGTTGAGATGTTATATTGGTTTCACTGGTAAAAATAAATAATTGAAATGGGTATATATTTGTTTTTTGTTAAGTTGCCTAATAATTATGCACAGTAATAGTCACCTGCACACACAGATATCCCCCTAAAATAGCTAAAACTAAAAACAAACTAAAAACTACTTCCAAAAATATTCAGCTTTGATATTAATGAGTTTTTTGGGTTCATTGAGAACATGGTTGTTGTTCAATAATAAAATTAATCTTTAACCACCTCCGGACCGCCTAACGCAGGATCGCGTTCCGGAGGTGGCAGCGCTGCGCACAGTCACGCATATACGCGTCATCTCGCGAGACGCGAGATTTCCTGTGAACGCGCGCACACAGGCGCGCGCGCTCACAGGAACGGAAGGTAAGAGAGTTGATCTCCAGCCTGCCAGCGGCGATCGTTCGCTGGCAGGCTGGAGATGTGTTTTTTTTAACCCCTAACAGGTATATTAGACGCTGTTTTGATAACAGCGTCTAATATACCTGCTACCTGGTCCTCTGGTGGTCCCCTTTGTTTGGATCGACCACCAGAGGACACAGGTAGCTCAGTAAAGTAGCACCAAGCACCACTACACTACACTACACCCCCCCCCGTCACTTATTAACCCCTTATTAGCCCCTGATCACCCCTAATCACCCCTGATCACCCCATATAGACTCCCTGATCACCCCCCTGTCATTGATTACCCCCCTGTCATTGATCAACCCCCTGTAAAGCTCCATTCAGACGTCCGCATGATTTTTACGGATCCACTGATAGATGGATCGGATCCGCAAAACGCATCCGGACGTCTGAATGAAGCCTTACAGGGGCATGATCAATGACTGTGGTGATCACCCCATATAGACTCCCTGATCACCCCCCTGTCATTGATTACCCCCCTGTCATTGATTACCCCCCTGTAAAGCTCCATTCAGATGTCCGCATGATTTTTACGGATGCACTGATACATGGATCGGATCCGCAAAACGCATCCGGTCGTCTGAATGAAGCCTTACAGGGGCATGATCAATGACTGTGGTGATCACCCCCCTGTCATTGATTACCCCCCTGTAAAGCTCCATTCAGATGTCCGCATGATTTTTACGGATGCACTGATAGATGGATCGGATCCGCAAAACGCATCCGGACGTCTGAATGAAGCCTTACAGGGGCATGATCAATGACTGTGGTGATCACCCCATATAGACTCCCTGATCACCCCCCTGTCATTGATTACCCCCCTGTCATTGATTACCCCCCTGTAAAGCTCCATTCAGATGTCCGCATGATTTTTACGGATGCACTGATAGATGGATCGGATCCGCAAAACGCATCCGGACGTCTGAATGAAGCCTTACAGGGGCATGATCAATGACTGTGGTGATCACCCCATATAGACTCCCTGATCACCCCCCTGTAAAGCTCCATTCAGATGTCCGCATGATTTTTACGGATGCACTGATACATGGATCGGATCCGCAAAACGCATCCGGTCGTCTGAATGAAGCCTTACAGGGGCATGATCAATGACTGTGGTGATCACCCCATATAGACTCCCTGATCACCCCCCTGTAAAGCTCCATTCAGATGTCCGCATGATTTTTACGGATGCACTGATACATGGATCGGATCCGCAAAACGCATCCGGTCGTCTGAATGAAGCCTTACAGGGGCATGATCAATGACTGTGGTGATCACCCCCCTGTCATTGATTACCCCCCTGTAAAGCTCCATTCAGATGTCCGCATGATTTTTACGGATGCACTGATAGATGGATCCGATCCGCAAAACGCATCCGGACGTCTGAATGAAGCCTTACAGGGGCATGATCAATGACTGTGGTGATCACCCCATATAGACTCCCTGATCACCCCCCTGTCATTGATCACCCCCCTGTCATTGATTACCCCCCTGTAAAGCTCCATTCAGATGTCCGCATGATTTTTACGGATGCACTGATAGATGGATCGGATCCGCAAAACGCATCCGGACGTCTGAATGAAGCCTTACAGGGGCATGATCAATGACTGTGGTGATCACCCCATATAGACTCCCTGATCACCCCCCTGTCATTGATCACCCCCCTGTCATTGATCACCCCCCTGTAAAGCTCCATTCAGATGTCCGCATGATTTTTACGGATGCACTGATAGATGGATCGGATCCGCAAAACGCATCCGGACGTCTGAATGAAGCCTTACACGGGCGTGATCAATGACTGTGGTTATCACCCCATATAGACTCCCTGATCACCCCCCCTGTCATTGATCACCCCCCTGTCATTGATCACCCCCCTGTCATTGATCACCCCCCTGTCATTGATCACCCCTCTGTAAGGCTCCATTCAGATATTTTTTTGGCCCAAGTTAGCGGAATTTTTATTTTTTTTTCTTACAAAGTCTCATATTCCACTAACTTGTGTCAAAAAATAAAATCTCACATGAACTCACCATACCCCTCACGGAATCCAAATGCGTAAAATTTTTTAGACATTTATATTCCAGACTTCTTCTCACGCTTTAGGGCCCCTAGAATGCCAGGGCAGTATAAATACCCCACATGTGACCCCATTTCGGAAAGAAGACACCCCCAGGTATTCCGTGAGGGGCATATTGAGTCCATGAAAGATTGAAATTTTTGTCCCAAGTTAGCGGAACGGGAGACTTTGTGAGAAAAAAATTAAAAATATCAATTTCCGCTAACTTGTGCCAAAAAAAAAAAATTTCTATGAACTCGCCATGCCCCTCATTGAATACCTTGGGGTGTCTTCTTTCCAAAATGGGGTCACATGTGGGGTATTTATACTGCCCTGGCATTCTAGGGGCCCCAAAGCGTGAGAAGAAGTCTGGTATCCAAATGTCTAAAAATGCCCTCCTAAAAGGAATTTGGGCACCTTTGCGCATCTAGGCTGCAAAAAAGTGTCACACATCTGGTATCGCCGTACTCAGGAGAAGTTGGGGAATGTGTTTTGGGGTGTCATTTTACATATACCCATGCTGGGTGAGAGAAATATCTTGGTCAAATGCCAACTTTGTATAAAAAAATGGGAAAAGTTGTCTTTTGCCAAGA
Source organism: Bufo bufo (assembly GCF_905171765.1). Classification (NCBI taxonomy): domain Eukaryota; kingdom Metazoa; phylum Chordata; class Amphibia; order Anura; family Bufonidae; genus Bufo; species Bufo bufo. Next base: position 197,757,109 of record NC_053390.1, read on the forward strand.
TATTTCTCTCACCCAGCATGGGTATATGTAAAATGACACCCCAAAACACATTCCCCAACTTCTCCTGAATACGGCGATACCACATGTGTGACACTTTTTTGCAGCCTAGGTGGGCAAAGGGGCCCATATTCCAAAGAGCACCTTTAGGATTTCACAGGTCATTTACCTACTTACCACACATTAGGGCCCCTTGAAAATGCCAGAGCAGTATAACTACCCCACAAGTGACCCCATTTTGGAAAGAAGACACCCCAAGGTATTCCGTGAGGGGCATGGCGAGTTCCTAGAATTTTTTATTTTTTGTCACAAGTTAGTGGAAAATGCTTATTTTTTTTTCATACAAAGTCTCATATTCCACTAACTTGTGACAAAAAATAAAAACTTCCATGAACTCACTTTGCCCATCAGCGAATACCTTGGGGTCTCTTCTTTCCAAAATGGGGTCACTTGTGGGGTAGTTATACTGCCCTGGCATTCTAGGGGCCCAAATGTGTGGTAAGGAGTTTGAAATCAAATTCTGTAAAAAATGACCTGTGAAATCCGAAAGGTGCTCTTTTGAATATGGGCCCCTTTGCCCACCTCGGCTGCAAAAAAGTGTCACACATCTGGTATCTCCGTAATCGGGAGAAGTTGGGGAATGTGTTTTGGGGTGTCATTTTACATATACCCATGCTGGGTGAGAGAAATATCTTGGCAAAAGACAACTTTTCCCATTTTTTTATACAAAGTTGGCATTTGACCAAGATATTTATCTCACCCAGCATGGGTATATGCAAAAAGACACCCCAAAACACATTCCTCAACTTCTCCTGAATACAGAGATACCAGATGTGTGACACTTTTTTGCAGCCTAGGTGGGCAAAGGGGCCCACATTCCAAAGAGCACCTTTCGGATTTCACAGGTCATTTACCTACTTACCACACATTTGGGCCCCTAGAATGCCAGGGCAGTATAACTACCCCACAAGTGACCCCATTTTGGAAAGAAGAGACCCCAAGGTATTCGCTGATGGGCATAGTGAGTTCATGGAAGTTTTTATTTTTTGTCACAAGTTTGTGGAATATGAGACTTTGTATGAAAAAAAAAAAAAAAAAAAAAATCATCATTTTCCACTAACTTGTGACAAAAAATAAAAAATTCTAGGAACTCGCCATGCCCCTCACGGAATACCTTGGGGTGTCTTCTTTCCAAAATGGGGTCACTTGTGGGGTAGTTATACTGCCCTGGTATTCTAGGGGCCCAAATGTGTGGTAAGGAGTTTGAAATCAAATTCAGGAAAAAATGAGGAGTGAAATCCGAAAGGTGCTCTTTGGAATATGGGCCCCTTTGCCCACCTAGGCTGCAAAAAAGTGTCACACATCTGGTATCCCCGTACTCAGGAGAAGTTGAGGAATGTGTTTTGGGGTGTCTTTTTTCATATACCCATGCTGGGTGAGATAAATATCTTGGTCAAATGACAACTTTGTATAAAAAAATGGGAAAAGTTGTCTTTTGCCAAGATATTTCTCTCACCCAGCATGGGTATATATAAAATGACACCCCAAAACACATTCCCCACCTTCTCCTGAGTACGGAGATACCAGATGTGTGACACTTTTTTGCAGCCTAGGTGGGCAAAGGGGCCCATATTCCAAAGAGCACCTTTCGGATTTCACAGGTCATTTTTTACAGAATTTGATTTCAAACTCCTTACCACACATTTGGGCCCCTAGAATGCCAGGGCAGTATAACTACCCCACAAGTGACCCCATTTTGGAAAGAAGAGACCCCAAGGTATTCGCTGATGGGCATAGTGAGTTCATAGAACTTTTTATTTTTTGTCACAAGTTAGTGGAATATGAGACTTTGTAAGAAAAAAAAAAAAAAAAAAAAAAATCATCATTTTCCGCTAACTTGTGACAAAAAATAAAAAGTTCTATGAACTCACTATGCCCATCAGCGAATACCTTAGGGTGTGTACTTTCAGAAATGGGGTCATTTGTGGGGTGTTTGTACTGTCTGGGCATTGTAGAACCTCAGGAAACATGACAGGTGCTCAGAAAGTCAGAGCTGCTTCAAAAAGCGGAAATTCACATTTTTGTACCATAGTTTGTAAACGCTATAACTTTTACCCAAACCATTTTTTTTTTACCCAAACATTTTTTTTTTATCAAAGACATGTAGAACTATAAATTTAGAGCAAAATTTCTATATGGATGTGTCGTTTTTTTTTGCAAAATTTTACAACTGAAAGTGAAAAATGTCATTTTTTTGCAAAAAAATCGTTAAATTTCGATTAATAACAAAAAAAGTAAAAATGTCAGCAGCAATGAAATACCACCAAATGAAAGCTCTATTAGTGAGAAGAAAAGGAGGTAAAATTCATTTGGGTGGTAAGTTGCATGACCGAGCAATAAACGGTGAAAGTAGTGTAGGTCAGAAGTGTAAAAAGTGGCCTGGTCTTTCAGGGTGTTTAAGCACTGGGGGCTGAGGTGGTTAAAAATACAACTTGCCTAATAATTCTGCACTCCCTGTATAATGACACTGCTAAGGGAGTGGATACAAGTGCTGCCCTGAGTTACATGTCTGCCTGCTGGGAGACTCAGCAGCATGTTGTATGTGTAGAACTACAAGTCCCAGCTGTATAATGACACTGCTAAGGGAGTGGATACAAGTGCTGCCCTGAGTTACATGTCTGCCTGCTGGGAGACTCAGCAGCATGTTGTATGTGTAGAACTACAAGTCCCAGCTGTATAATGACACTGCTAAGGGAGTGAATACAAGAGCTGCCCTGAGTGACATGTCTGCCTGCTGGGAGACTCTGCAGCATGTTGTATGTGTAGAACTACAAGTCCCAGCTGTATAATGACACTGCTAAGGGAGTGGATACAAGTGCTGCCCTGAGTTACATGTCTGCCTGCTGGGAGACTCAGCAGCATGTTGTATGTGTAGAACTACAAGTCCCAGCTGTATAATGACACTGCTAAGGGAGTGAATACAAGAGCTGCCCTGAGTGACATGTCTGCCTGCTGGGAGACTCTGCAGCATGTTGTATGTGTAGAACTACAAGTCCCAGCTGTATAATGACACTGCTAGGGGAGTGGATACAAGAGCTGCCCTGAGTGACATGTCTGCCTGCTGAGAGACTCTGCAGCATGTTGTATGTGTAGGACTACAAGTCCCAGCTGTATAATGACACTGCTAAGGGAGTGGCTACAAGAGCTGCCCTGAGTGACATGTCTGCCTGCTGGGAGACTCAGCAGCATGATGTATGTGTAGGACTACAAGTCCCAGCTGTATAATGACACTGCAGTGCTAAGGGACTGGATACAAGAGCTGCCCTGAGTGACATGTCTGCCTGTTAGGAGATTCTACAGCATGTTGTATGTGTAGGACTACAAGTCCCAGCTGTACAGCGACACTGCTAAGGGAGTGAATACAAGTGCTGCCCTGAGTGACATGTCTGCCTGCTGGGAGACTCTGCAGCATGTTGTATGTGTAGGACTACAAGTCCCAGCTGTATAATGACACTGCTAAGGGAGTGGATACAAGTGCTGCCCTGAGTGACATGTCTGCCTGCTGGGAGACTCAGCAGCATGTTGTAAGTGTAGAAATACAAGTCCCAGCTGTATAATGACACTGCTAAGGGAGTGAATACAAGTGCTGCCCTGAGTGACATGTCTGCCTGCTGGGAGACTCTGCAGCATGTTGTATGTGTAGGACTACAAGTCCCAGCTGTATAATGACACTGCTAAGGGAGTGGCTACAAGAGCTGCCCTGAGTGACATGTCTGCCTGCTGGGAGACTCTGCAGCATGTTGTATGTGTAGGACTACAAGTCCCAGCTGTATAATGACACTGCTAAGGGAGTGGCTACAAGAGCTGCCCTGAGTGACATGTCTGCCTGCTGGGAGACTCTGCAGCATGTTGTATGTGTAGAACTACAAGTCCCAGCTGTATAATGACACTGCTAAGGGAGTGGATACAAGAGCTGCCCTGAGTGACATGTCTGCCTGCTGGGAGACTCTGCAGCATGTTGTATGTGTAGGACTACAAGTCCCAGCTGTATAATGACACTGCTAAGGGAGTGGCTACAAGAGCTGCCCTGAGTGACATGTCTGCCTGCTGGGAGACTCTGCAGCATGTTGTAAGTGTAGAAATACAAGTCCCAGCTGTATAATGACACTGCTAAGGGAGTGGCTACAAGAGCTGCCCTGAGTGACATGTCTGCCTGCTGGGAGACTCTGCAGCATGTTGTATGTGTAGGACTACAAGTCCCAGCTGTATAATGACACTGCTAAGGGAGTGGCTACAAGAGCTGCCCTGAGTGACATGTCTGCCTGCTGGGAGACTCTGCAGCATGTTGTATGTGTAGAACTACAAGTCCCAGCTGTATAATGACACTGCTAAGGGAGTGGATACAAGAGCTGCCCTGAGTGACATGTCTGCCTGCTGGGAGACTCTGCAGCATGTTGTATGTGTAGGACTACAAGTCCCAGCTGTATAATGACACTGCTAAGGGAGTGGCTACAAGAGCTGCCCTGAGTGACATGTCTGCCTGCTGGGAGACTCTGCAGCATGTTGTATGTGTAGGACTACAAGTCCCAGCTGTATAATGACACTGCTAAGGGAGTGGCTACAAGAGCTGCCCTGAGTGACATGTCTGCCTGCTGGGAGACTCTGCAGCATGTTGTATGTGTAGGACTACAAGTCCCAGCTGTATAATGACACTGCAGTGCTAAGGGAGTGGATACAAGAGCTGCCCTGAGTGACATGTCTGCCTGTTAGGAGATTCTACAGCATGTTGTATGTGTAGGACTACAAGTCCCAGCTGTACAGTGACACTGCTAAGGGAGTGAATACAAGTGCTGCCCTGAGTGACATGTCTGCCTGCTGGGAGACTCTGCAGCATGTTGTATGTGTAGGACTACAAGTCCCAGCTGTATAATGACACTGCTAAGGGAGTGAATACAAGAGCTGCCCTGAGTGACATGTCTGCCTGCTGGGAGACTCTGCAGCATGTTGTAAGTGTAGAACTACAAGTCCCAGCTGTATAATGACACTGCTAAGGGAGTGAATACAAGTGCTGCCCTGAGTGACATGTCTGCCTGCTGGGAGACTCTGCAGCATGTTGTATGTGTAGGACTACAAGTCCCAGCTGTATAATGACACTGCTAAGGAAGTGGCTACAAGAGCTGCCCTGAGTGACATGTCTGCCTGCTGGGAGACTCTGCAGCATGTTGTATGTACAGAACTACAAGTCCCAGCTGTATAATGACACTGCTAAGGGAGTGAATACAAGAGCTGCCCTGAGTGACATGTCTGCCTGCTGGGAGAATCTGCAGCATGTTGTATGTGTAGGACTACAAGTCCCAGCTGTATAATGACACTGCTAAGGGAGTGGCTACAAGAGCTGCCCTGAGTGACATGTCTGCCTGCTGGGAGACTCTGCAGCATGTTGTATGTGCAGAACTACAAGTCCCAGCTGTATAATGACACCGCTAAGGGAGTGGATACAAGAGCTGCCCTGAGTGACATGTCTGCCTGCTGGGAGACTCTGCAGCATGTTGTATGTGTAGGACTACAAGTCCCAGCTGTATAATGACACTGCTAAGGGAGTGGATACAAGTGCTGCCCTGAGTGACATGTCTGCCTGCTGGGAGACTCAGCAGCATGTTGTATGTGTAGAACTACAAGTCCCAGCTGTATAATGACACTGCTAAGGGAGTGGATACAAGAGCTGCCCTGAGTGACATGTCTGCCTGCTGGGAGACTCTGCAGCATGTTGTATGTGTAGGACTACAAGTCCCAGCTGTATAATGACACTGCTAAGGGAGTGGCTACAAGAGCTGCCCTGAGTGACATGTCTGCCTGCTGGGAGAATCAGCAGCATGTTGTATGTGTAGAACTACAAGTCCCAGCTGTATAATGACACTGCTAAGGGAGTGGATACAAGAGCAGCCCTGAGTGACATGTCTGCCTGCTGGGAGACTCAGCAGCATGTTGTATGTGTAGGACTACAAGTCCCAGCTGTATAATGACACTGCTAAGAGAGTAGATACAAGAGCTGCCCTGAGTGACATGTCTGCCTGCTGGGAGAATCAGCAGCATGTTGTATGTGTAGAACTACAAGTCCCAGCTGTATAATGACACTGCTAAGGGAGTGGCTACAAGAGCTGCCCTGAGTGACATGTCTGCCTGCTGGGAGTCTCTGCAGCATGTTGTATGTGTAGAACTACAAGTCCCAGCTGTACAATGACACTGCTAAGGGAGTGAATACAAGAGCTGCCCTGAGTGACATGTCTGACTGCTGGGAGATTCTACAGCATGTTGTATGTGTAGGACTACAAGTCCCAGCTGTATAATGACACTGCAAAAAGAGTGAATACCAGTGCTACCCTGAGTGACATGTCCGCCTGCTGGGAGACTCTGCAGCATGTTGTATGTGTAGGACTACAAGTCCCAGCTGTATAATGACACTGCTAAGGGAGTGGATACAAGTGCTGCCCTGAGTGACATGTCTGCCTGCTGGGAGACTCTGCAGCATGTTGTATGTGTAGAACTACAAGTCCCAGCTGTATAATGACACTGTTAAGGGAGTGAATACAAGTGCTACCCTGAGTGACATGTCTGCCTGCTGGGAGACTTGGCAGCATGTTGTATGTGTAGAACTACAAGTCCCAGCTGTATAATGACACTGCTAAGGGAGTGAATACCAGTGCTGACCTGAGTGACATGTCTGCCTGCTGGGAGACTCATCAGCATGTTGTATGTGTAGGACTACAAGTCCCAGCTGTATAATGACACTGCTAAGGGAGTGGTACAAGTGCTGCCCTGAGTGACATGTCTGCCTGCTGGGAGACTCAGCAGCATGTTGTATGTGTAGGACTACAAGTCCCAGCTGTATAATGACACTGCTAAGGGAGTGGTACAAGTGCTGCCCTGAGTGACATGTCTGCCTGCTGGGAGACTCAGCAGCATGTTGTATGTGTAGGACTACAAGTCCCAGCTGTATAATGACACTGCTAAGGGAGTGAATACAAGTGCTGCCCTGAGTGACATGTCTGCCTGCTGGGTGACTCTGCAGCATAATGTATGTGTAGAACTACAAGTCCCAGCTGTATAATGACACTGCTAAGGGAGTGGATACAAGAGCTGCCCTGAGTGACATGTCTGCCTGCTGGAAGATTCTACAGCATGTTGTATGTGTAGGACTACAAGTCCCAGCTGTACAGTGACACTGCTAAGGGAGTGAATACAAGAGCTGCCCTGAGTGACATGTCTGCCTGCTGGGAGACTCAGCAGCATGATGTATGTGTAGGACTACAAGTCCCAGCTGTATAATGGCACTGCTAAGGGAGTGGCTACAAGTGCTGCCCTGAGTGACATGTTTGCCTGCTGGGAGACTCAGCAGCATGTTGTATGTGTAGGACTACAAGTCCCAGCTGTATAATGACACTGCTAAGGGAGTGAATACAAGTGCTGCCCTGAGTGACATGTCTGCCTGCTGGGAGACTCAGCAGCATGATGTATGTGTAGGACTACAAGTCCCAGCTGTACAATGACACTGCTAAGGGAGTGAATACCAATGCTGCCCTGAGTGACATGTCTGCCTGCTGGGAGATTCTACAGCATGTTGTATGTGTAGGACTACAAGTCCCAGCTGTACAATGACACTGCTAAGGGAGTGAATACCAATGCTGCCCTGAGTGACATGTCTGCCTGCTGGGAGACTCAGCAGCATGTTGTATGTGTAGGACTACAAGTCCCAGCTGTACAATGACACTGCTGATACACACAGGATCTTCCCCCAACCTTTTCTTGTGCAATGCTCTGCAGAACTCCTCTGTCAGCTCATGTGCCCAGCATTGGTCTCCTCACTGCATGCAGCTACTCAGTAAAGTCTGTGCAGCTGAAAGGGTTAATGTTTTTCCTCAAGAATCCAGGGAGAGAGCAATAAGCAGCAGCTCAGCCAGTGCAGGGGGCGTGGCCAGCACAGTGACGTCTACTGTACAGGCACATATCTGATCTCTCAGGCTTGTGCACAAAACATCATCAGAGCAGGGAGAGAAGCTGACATCACAGGTCATGTGACCCTCAGTGAAATCTGAGAAAGCAGCAACTGGAGATAAAGTAAGTGAATTGTAAAGTCCTTTCATTTGCCTAGTTAGAAACATACAAAGAACAAAATAACTCAGACAACCCCTTTAAGCTTGTAATGTATACAATAATACTGTATCTCTGGTTTTCATATCTAACCCCCCTAAACAGCTCTCAGTATGCAGGGAGGTGTTATCCAAGATTGATAGCCTTCTCTGTGTAATTGTGTATATAGTCACTGATAGCTGTACACAGGGCCAGTCTTAAGTTGAGAAAATGCATAGATATAAATGTCTAATATGTAAACTTATTTTTATTATCCCCTTGGGAGATCTTGGGGAAGCCAATATAAACAACCGCAAGACCAAAAGGCCATAAATTCCCACTTAGGACCAACCACTATGTTAGAATATACTGTGACCACCAGAACAGGTAAGTGTAGGTAAGTAATACTTGCCTATTCTGGTGGTTGTCTGATAATTAGTATTTTTGTATTGGGTGGGTTCTTTGTATCTTTTTTTTTTTTTTTAAAGCAAATAAATGTTATATTTTGACATAGCTTGTGGATATGTATGGTCTTTTGGCCTTGTGCTTGTTTATATAAATGAATTGATTATAAGATTCACTGAATCTTTTCCCACAAAACGATATATCGGTCTGCTCAGCATGCTGCCTGTAGACTGCATTGTATTTTGTGATGACAAGGCCCAAGGCCTCTTTAACTACCACTATAATATATGCGGCACAAATTTCGGTAGTCTATTCCGGCAGAGGTCGATGTACCCAGCAGAGCCGGATACTGCTTCACGCCGCCGGATCCCTATAGACTATAATGGGATCTGCCAGAGATCTGGCTGCTTTCCGACATAAATGCTGGCTGTCAGACAGACAAATATTACAGTCAATGGGGATCTGGCAGTGTGGAGCACTACCCAACTCTGCCAAATACGTAAACTCCAGTATTCTTTTCCTCTGCTGGATCAAACTACCGGAGTCTGCGCGCATACCCTTAGATTACCTTGATGTTAATATCTGTCAAAGAAGCCGAACTATAAGGAACTGTATGCTCTGTAAACTTGTTATAGTAGAAGAAAATAACATTTAAAGGAGTATTCCCATCACAGACAATGGGGGCATATCGCTACCTCTGGGACCCTCATCTACAACGAGAACGAAGTGGGGAGAGTTGTAGCTGGAGGACCCCGGGGTTCGGCCAAACAAGTGAATGAGAGCGCATCGTGCATGAGCGGCCCCGCTCCCATTCATTTTTATGGGGCCGACAAAAATAGCCGAGCCAGCTGGCTCGGCTATTTTCGGTGGCCCCAAAGAAATGAATGGAGGGCGGCTGCGCATGCGCAGTGCAACCTCCACTACTTTCCCCGCTCCGTTCTCCTTTGGGACCCGCACCTATCAGACAATGGGGGCATATCCTAGCGATATGCCCCCATTGTCTGTGATGGCAAAACCGCTTTAAGTATTTATACCTTTATAACTCATATAATAAACCCATAGTTTATACACATTCTTGTTTTCTGTGAGATTATTCTTTCTCGGCACTTCACGTCTTATACAAGAAAAGCACTCTATTTGCAGGACACGACTGCTGTCTCTGGGAGCTTTTAAAAGGAAAAAATTGCCCTCACTAGCCATGAAATGACAGCCATCAGTTTGGCACCCCATGATGGTAATGATAGTCCTACAGATAATAGCCCAGCCATTATTAAAGCCCAAGTGGCTGGAATACTAGTTCTGACTTTTATTCCTGCATCCTCTCTCTGTAGGCCGCTACACTTGAGAAATCTGTGTTATTAAGCTGTCGGATCTGCAGGGAACATCTTCAGGGATATTGGCACCTGAAATCATCACAGACATGCTAAGAGCGCAGTAAGTGATGTCGCAGGAAGGACCAGCATTTATATGGCCATTTGCAATACAAAGATGTCACCAAACACTTTCTGGATCCTGTAAAGTTTAGGAAAACAATGTTCCCTTTTCCCAATCCATCATTATTTCTGCCGCTATTAATGCGGAAACCTTGGGAATGGTAACTGAGAAGTATCAGGTTTGCCGAACGTGATCTGCTATTTCATATGGAATTGATCGACATTTTGTCATCCAATATATATATTGACTGTACAGTAAAAAGAACAGCACTGGGATTTATTATCCAAGATGAATATAAAAGACATCTAAATACTAAACTAAAATGTGCATCAGTTAACATTACAGGGGTATTCCGACCAAAAACATGTATCGCCGATCCACTGCTAACACAACAGTACGCAGGAGGAGCACAGTCTGACAGCTGCTGCATTCTAGTTTTTTGGAGGAGGCTTTGAGGCAGATTTTGCTGCAGGGTTTTCCAGAAGTTGAACTGAAAGGAATGAGAAATATGAAAGAAGGATTGGAGAGCTGGAGAGGGTCCAGAGGAGGGCAACTATAGTAATAACTGGAATGGGGGGGGGGGGGGGCTACAGTACCCAGAAAGAGTATCAAAATTAGGGTTATTCACTTTAGTAAAAAGACGACTGAGGGGAGATCTAATTACTATGTATAAATATATCAGGGGTCAGTACAGAGATCTCTCCCATCATCTATTTATCCCCAGGACTGTGACTGTGACGAGGGGACATCCTCTGCGTCTGGAGGAAAGAAGGTTTGTACATAAACATAGAAAAGGATTCTTTACGGTAAGAGCAGTGAGACTATGGAACTCTCTGCCTGAGGAGGTGGTGATGGTGAGTACAATAAAGGAATTCAAGAGGGGCCTGGATGTATTTCTGGAGTGTAATAATATTACAGGCTATAGCTACTAGAGAGGGGTCGTTGATCCAGGGAGTTATTCTGATTGCCTGATTGGAGTCGAGAAGGATTTTTTCCCCCCTAAAGTGGGGAAAATCATCTTCTACCTCACAGGGTTTTTTTTCCCTTCCTGCGGGATCCACTTCTAACTTTGGCTCAAAAACCTGACTCAAAACTTTCTCTAAAAAAACTCTGTGTGAACTTACTGTACCCTTAATGCACTTTCTCTCTCCTTGCTGCAGTAGCCGGCATCTAGATGAGCCCATACATTTTCTATTGTGTCCGGCACGCTTCCATCTTCAGCATTGAGGAGATACGTTACAAGGCCTAGAAGCTGATTGGCGGAGGTCCCAGGTGTCAGACCCTCACCAATCAGATACTGATGACCTATCTAGAGGATTGCTCATCGGTATAGAAGTCTCAGATAACCACTTTGACATCTGAACAAAAATCCATTTTAGGGTACATGCACACGATGAGTACGCACGTTTCGTCTGCGCGGATTTCCATGCAGGAGCATTATACAGTACTAGTAAAGTGTATCAGTGTACAATTCTCATGTTCAGTGCATAAATTGACTTGCCGTGCAGATTTCCAGGATGTCAGTTCTGTCTGTGGTTTTGGCCTCATGCACACGAGCGTTCCGTTTTTTGCGGTCCACAAACCGCGGATCCACAAAAAACGGAAGCCGCCCGTGTGCCTTCTGCAATTTGCGGAACGGAACGGGCGGCCCATTGTAGAAAGGCCTATTCTCGTCCGCAAAACGGACAAGAATAGGACATGCAATATTTTTTTGGGCGGGGCCAAGGAACGGAGCAACAGATGCGGACAGCACACGGAGTGCTGTCCGCATCTTTTGTGGCCCCATTGAAGTGAATGGCTCCGCACCCGAGCCGCAAAAAATGCGGCTCGGATGCGGACCACAACAACGGTCGTGTGCATGAGGCCTTTAGCTGCGGATTTCACCCTTTTCAAATGAATGGCAAGATCCGCAGCAAAACTGCTTCAAATCCGCACCAAAAACTGCAATTAGAAATTGCGTTTATTGTGCAGTTTGGGTGCATAAACTCACAGAAATCTGCATGGATCTTCTGCGCGTTCACCCGCACCTACGTGCAGGTACCCTTAAGTGGTTTAGGCCATTGATTTTACTTACTGCATTGCAATAGGTAAAATATGGAAGTAGTACCCTGTTGTAGTGGTGGCTCACTCCCTATTACCTATGGTATGGTGCTACCAACCCAATAGAGAGGACACCCTACCTCTCAAAAGAGGAGAAAGCTAAAGTAAAAATGTGTTGGGTGAGCACTCTAACATCAAACACACATTTATTATATAAATATAATGATATCAGACACTATAAAATCAATATAAAATCAATTAAATCAAATAAATCGCAATGTCCACAAAGGGGGCAACTAGTGTGCACCACTATGAGAGTCCGTAATAAAGATCTCTTTTACCATACAAGTGCATATATTGCTCTTTGTTTCCTTATGGAGCCTGGAAAGTTGATGTTATGTCGTCAAAAATAATCGCAAATGATGCAAGTAGTGTTGTTACTTTCGGGTAAGTTTTGATACAATCCGAAGGGTCATAGCATCAGTAGTGATCATATATGATTTAGTCAGATTGTGACAGATGGTAGTGTCGGCTATTCAGCCGCTTACCTCCTTCCTTCAGGAGTTATTCATGGCGTCTCCGCTGGTGTTGCCAAGGGGCGAGCGGTGCGGGGAAACTCCGGCGTCTCGCGTCGCACTCCTCGAATAGATGTTATCGAGGTCTGTATTGACAAACTCTCGCGGGATCACACTTACGGGATTTCTGTCTTGTTTGGAACTAACGTCTCTACAGACGCTACAGTCCCGCAATAGATCACGTGACATGCCGGCGTCCGTTTGAACAAGCTGGGCATTCAACACAGCAGCGACGATAATATCGGGTATACAAGGCCGTAACTCCGGATACATTCTACCATTTCCGACCAAGGAGAAGGTAAGACCCGTCTAGGGTTCTACATTGTGCAAACCAGCACTCCATATTGTTTTTTAAAAATCGAGTCTGGACATTCAGTAGTAATATAAAACAAAATAGGACTACTGACTCCCACTGAAGACCTTTCTGTTAAGAAGGACCAATGAATAATACATGATTTAATAACATAAGAACATTTGTCCATCTAATAGTGCACCTTATTTGGAATAGAGGGACGATACAAAGACGTGTATAACTTTATTGTCTTTGCAAGTACTTTACTGTTATCTGTTTGCGTTTGACTCCAACTACAGACCCTCATCTATTTGCTATCAGTAGTTTTATCATCTGTTTTATTTTTTATGATTCAATGTGATTTTATTGGGATTTTATATTGTGTTTTATTTTTTGTTTTTCGATATTAAATGAATGTGATCACTTTATATTGCATATACTATTGATTTTATACCCACACATACAGAGTGCCAGTCCACAATATTTCTCTATTTCCAATATCTTTCTCTGTACGGGTGATACAGCTTTTTGGACTAGAGCACCTGGTCCCGGTCACATAGGAGTGAGCTATTCCTATTGTTTAAAGTCTTTTACGATGATGTCTGCATGGCCATGCGACTGGAAGTATTTCGACAGGTGTGCGGCGTTACCAGACACGTTTCGTCACTACCCCTTCCTCAGTGGTTACGCTACACCTGTCTGCATCCATCTTATATACTAGGTAAAGGTGGAGTCAATACATGGAAGCCGAGTCCGAAATTTAGGATTGGGTATTTGCGATTTTTTAAGGAACATTCATTGCGGTTTATTTGCGATTTATTTATTGCAATTTTTCTTCTTTTATATACTTTCTGGATCAGATACTGTTTACAATATCAATGATAGATATCAGATCTTGTTCAGAGTTAGGTTTCTACAGTATCTATCTTTAGTATGGTTCTTCTTTCATGCGTTTTCTTTGCGATTTTTATTTGTTTATTACTTTTTTCTTTTTTATTGTTTAAAACATCCGATTAAAATGTAATTCAAATATGTGGGCAGTTCAAGTTGATTTCAGCATCAACATAAAACATGGTGGAAAATCAGTATTATGTCATATCCTGATTGACAAATGGGTACATAGATCAAGCCCGCTTGTGCGTTCGATCCGGCCCGCCCGCAGCTGGCAGGTTGCAGGAACCAAATCCACACAACCGCCCATGCTGTCACGCTTGTGTTGTGTGTTCGATTCCGCGCCCGCCCGCAGCTGACAGGTTGCAGGAACGAAAGCCGCACAACCGCCCATGCTGTCACGCTGTGCTTTTTGATTGGCTGCTGGGACCGCCGATGTCCCGGCAACCAGTGACGTCACAGGTGCGGCACCTCCCCTCTTCCCGCCCGCTGTTTGAAATAACAAATCCACGTGTGTAGCAGCGGGCGGGAGTCGGGACTCAGGAGTCCAAGAAGAAAAAAAAAAGAAGAGGAGCAGAAGCCGGCTACAGCGGAGGCAAGTGTTGCACAACGCTGATGGGGACACAATGGGGAACGCTGACATTGCTGTGCTGCGCTGATGGGGACACAAGCTGCTGAGGACACATACTGATGGGGATATTGCTGTGCTGCTGGGGACACTGCTGATGGGGACTTTGCTGTGCTGATGGGGACATTGCTGTTCTGATGGGGACACCGTTGATGAGGACACGGGTGTCCCCATCAATGGTGTCCCCATCAGCACAGCAATGTCCCCATCAGAGGTGTCCCCATCAGCGATGATGGGCACACTGCTGATGGGGACAATTCTGTTCTGATGGGGACATTGCTGGGGACACCGCTGTTTGGCACACTGCTGATGGGGACATGGGTGTCCACATCAATGGTGTCCCCATCAGGATAGCAATGTCCCCATCAGCGGTAACCCCATAATCGATGTCCCCATCAGCACAGCAATGTCCCCATCAGAGGTGTCCCCATCAGCGGTGATGGGGACACATGCTGCTGGGGACACCGCTGACAGGGACATTGCTGTGCTGATGGGGATGTTGCGGTGGACACTGCTGATGGGGACATTGCTGTTCTGATGGGACATTGCTGGGGACACCGCTGATGGGGACATGGGTATCCCCATCAGCGGTGACCCATCATCGGTTTCCACATCAGCACAGCGGCGTCCCCATCAGCAATGATGGGGACGCTGCTAATGTGGAAACTGCTGATGTGAACATTGCTGTGCTGATGGGGACATTGCTGAGGACACCGCTGATTGGCACACTGCTGATGGGGACAAAGGTGTCCCCATCAATGGTGTCCCCATCAGTACAGCAATGTCCCCATCAGCGTCCCCATTCTGATGGGGACATTGCTGTTCTGATGGGGACACCACTGATAGGGACACGGGTGTCCCCATCAACCGCGTCCCCAAAGGCAGTGTCCCCATCAGTGGTGTCCCCATCAGCTGCTAATGGGGACTCCGCTGATGGGGACATTGCTGTTCTGATGGGGACATCATTAATGGGGACATTGCTGTGCTGATGCTGACATTGCTGTTCTGATGGGGACATTGCTGTGCTGATGGGGACACCGCTGATGGGGACATTGCTGTGCTGATGGGGACACCGCTGATGGGGACATTGCTGTGCTGATGGGGACAACGCTGATAGGGACACGGGTGTCCCCATCAATGGTGTCCCCATCAGTGGTGTCCCCATCAGCACAGCAATGTCCCCAACAGCAGCGTCCCCATCAGCACAGCAATGTCCCCAACAGCAGCGTCCCCATCAGTGGGTGTCCCCATGATGGGAATATTGTTTTTCTGATGGGAATATTGTTTTTTTGATGGGAATATTTTTTTTTTTATGGGAATATTGCTTTTCTGATGGGGACATTGCTGTTCTGATTTGGCCATTGCTGTTCTGATGGGGACACCGCTGATAGGGACACGGGTGTCCCCATCAATGGTGTCCCCATCAGCCGCGTCCCCAACAGCAGTGTCCCCATCAGTGGTGGCCCCTATCAGCTGCTAATGGGGACTCCGCTGATGGGGACATTGCTGTTCTGATGGGGACATCGTTGATGGGGACATTGCTGTGCTTAAGGGTGACACGGCTGATGGGGACATTGCTGTGCTGATGCTGACATTGCTGTGCTGATGCTGACATTGCTGTGCTGATGGGGACATTGCTGTGCTGATGCTGACATTGCTGTGCTGATGGGGACATTGCTGTGCTGATGGGGACATTGCTGTGCTGATGGGGACATTGCTGTGCTGATGGGGACATTGTTGTGCTGATGCTGACATTGCTGTGCTGATGCTGACATTGCTGTGCTGATGCTGACATTGCTGTGCTGATGCTGACATTGCTGTGCTGATGGGGACATTGCTGTGCTGATGGGGACATTGCTGTGCTGATGCTGACATTGCTGTGCTGATGGGGACATTGCTGTGCTGATGGGGACATTGCTGTGCTGATGGGGACATTTTTGTGCTGATGGGGACACCGCTGATAGGGACACGGGTGTCTTTGCGTTGTTTTGCTAAAGTTTTTTCTCTTTTGTTCTCAGTCATATCATGCTGATTACAAAAACGATCCATGTAAAATATATACATTTAATTTAATACATAACTGATTTTTTTTTCCGGCCCCCGAATACTTGTAAAATCTTCAATGTGGCCCTCCTGTTGAAAAGTTTGGAGACCCCTGATTTAGATCTTACAATCAGTGATAACATTATATACACTTAAGGGTAAATTCAGAGATGGGCCTCGACGGTGAAGAGGGTGGGGGCCCCAGGCCGAGGGGGCGTCGCAGTGCCGATAAACGGCCAGACATGCGACCGCCCCATCGGACCGGGGGCCCCCACCTACAAAAAGCCGAAGAGCTCCAACTCCGAGTTCAACCCTGCTGGTAGCAGAGCCCCAAATTCATATATCAGTCGGGATTCCATCCTAGACATCTGTTTAATAAAGTTCCCTCCTCTCCAGTGCTGGTCTACCTTTTCCAGTGCCATGAAAATGAGATTGGTTGGGTCGCTGTTATGGACCTCTTTGTAGTGTTTAGACAGAAAGTGTTTCTCATAGCCTTTTCTGATGCTGTAAAAATCCTGAACAGATATTGTAGGGCATGCCTGGAACCCACTGCGGGTTTTATGCTGTTCATCAATCGGGATTGTTAAGGATCCATTCATTTGCATTGTACGTTACTTTTTTTTTGTAGATTTCCGGTGCAGACTTCCACCCTAAAAATCTGCAGCACGCATGCCACGCGTGAATCCTCCCTGATATTGTTTTATCAAGTCTTTGTGTGGTGCCAGCGCTCACAACTCGAGCTGTGCTGCTGTATTAAATCCATAATGTGTGAATGTATGGAGGCACGTGCCTACAAATAGCGTTACGTTGCATCATTAATACAAATACGGTACATCCACTTCCCAGGAATCCTGCAATTAACATATTACGAATTCCCACCATGACAGTGTGAATGAGATTTATAAACCAACATTACTATTTCAATTATCAAGCTGCTACCTCGTATACCCTCTCCCAACGCAAATATGGTTAGTGGTCTTGCAACATTAACTCTGGAAATGAAAATACCTGTAATATTTTCAGAATGTGAACAACCCTCTATAAGTCATATATCATCTTGGTTTATATTAATGAGGTAGACACAGTGGAAATGTGCTTCAATAATTATAGTGAGAAGGAAGCGAGGCTAATCCAGCCATGATTCATACCACCTCGTCTAACCTAGATACAACACACACTAGTTCGCGTATGAAAGTGAAGCATTAACCGAGAAGCCTCTGCAGATTTCGGTGCAATTCCGGTCTAGTTTTTGCATGATTTTTTTTTTGGCCCAAAGCAGGAGCAGATGGTAAAGAGAGAAGCACAAAAGAAAGTGTTAGACTTTATTTCCTTTTGCTTCTGTTGTGCCAACATATCTCGCCGTGCTTGACGGAGACTGTCATCACCAAGACCTGTTCCCCATGGCGCTCCAAAGCGCAATATTTTAGCTCAAACCTACTGATGACAGAAACATGTGGAGAAAATATAGGGAACTTGTCACATCTTTTAGGCTGTCCTCTCTGAGGGGAGCATAAAGTAGCCACAGTGACTGTATAATATGAACATAGTCCACAGCTCACCTCCACTTAAGGCAGCACTCCTTAGGCCTCTTTCACACGGAGCGTTGCGGGTGACGTGCGGGAAAAGATGCAGGTGCATTGCGGGAAAATGCGTGATTTTTCCGAGCGAGTCTAAAGCGTTTTAATGCATTTTGCACGTGCGTGAGAAAAATCGGCATGTTTGGTACCCAGACCTGAACCCGGACTTCTTCAAAGAAGTTAGGGTTTGGGAGCAGTGTTGTGTAAATTGTATTATTTTCCCTTATAACATGGTTATAAGGGAAAATAATAGCATTCTTAATACAGAATGCTTAGTAAAATAGGGGTGACGATGTGTCAGGAAGAGCGGGAGTGAAGCGCTTGCTACTACTCACCGATCCGTGGTCACCCGCCGACCCGCGCGGTGCACTGTCTTCCTGACACATCGTCATCCCTATTTTACTAGGCATTCTGTATTAAGAATGCGACATGATTTTTTTGTTGTTGAATTACTCGATTCAATCGAGTAATCGTTTCAGCCCTAATTCCACACTTTCATTTTTCACAAAATGAAAGGTGGAATCTGATTGGTTGCTATGGGCAACTAAGCCAGTTCTACTTTACACCAGTTTAATAAATCTCCCCCTTAGTTTACATACATCACCCGTACAAGGCATTATGTCTGGTTTAATAGGGTTGATCCTAGTAACAGAAATGCCCCCTCTGCCAAACGGGTCGGCTCGGACTGTTAGCAATGCATACAGGTGCTATAGTAATGGTGCTGTGGGGCGTGCATGATGATAATGGGATTCCGCATTGTGTGCTACTATTCTTCTGACTTGTAATTTATTTCAGTCTGTGCAGAACTATTTCCATTGCAGAATGTAAGCATTTTCTTGTGACAGGAAAACAGTATTATTGCGTATTAACGTTTGACAGCTGCACTTTTATGTATACACTGCATTTGTTGCTAGTCTATGCATTTTGCTTACATAATTATTAGTACTTTCTTGGTCCGCTAATCTTCTGCTCTACAAAATGATATTTGTTTCCTGCTTTTCTGGAGAGAAAAATTTGTTCTGCTACTGAAATCTGCAAAACTTTGATCCCTGTAGCAAATAATTACAGGAAAAAATTAACCCAGAAATAATAGGAATATTACATTTTAAATTCCTAAAAAAAACAAGTATTTGATGCCCTATGTCTGTGGAACAAGATGGCGCAATTGCATTCTCTGACCGCTTTTACCGTCCATTGGGGGGCCGCCTAAGTTAGTAATCGTGCCATCACACTGTGAGTGATATGTGAATTAGGTCATCAGTGGACCAAGTCTGATACCTCTTGCCACTTCCCCTTTCTCATTGATTGACAGGGACAAGTAGCTCCTCCTGCTTTGTAATGTCACGCCTGCGCTGTAGTTGTACAGTTTCGGCACAAGCACATTGCATCGGGCTCAGCTTCCTCAATAGCAGAGATGACTACTGCACATGTGTCAATGACATCTTCCACTACCTGCTCAAAATCAAAATTCTGCTGGGGAAGCAAAGCCAGATGCACTGCGTATACGGTAATAGTGTGGATTACAGCGCACACACAAAATTATAGGGCCAGGCCAGATGACTGACCCTGTCTATAAAGGGGATGGGGAGAGTGATAAGAGGTTCTGGGAGGAGAAGCTCTGGTGCCCCAAAGGACTCAAACCCAGCCCTCAGTACAACGAAGACTTGGAGTCTACTTTACTGGTGTAAAGTAGAACTGGCTTAGTTGCCCATTGCAAACAATCATATTCCACCTAGGGCTGCAGCTATCGATTATTAGTAATCAAGTAATCTATCGATTAATCCAACGATCATTCGAGTACTATAATAAGAAAAAACGAATAAAAAAGAATGTTTTCCTTTATAAAACGTCATCAGCCCCCCCGTGCCATCATCAGACCTCCGTGACATCATCAGACCCCCGTGCCATCAGTCCTCTGTGCCATCAGCTCCCCCCAGTGCCATGAGTCCTTTGTGCCATCAGCTCCCCCCATGCCATCAGCTCAACCCTCCCCCCGCCGGTTGCCATCAGCTCCACTGTGCCATCAGCTCCCCCCAGTGCCAGTCTGCTGTGCCATCAGCTCCCCCCATGCCATCACCCCCCCCCCCATTGCCATTAGTCCTCTGTGCCATCAGCTCTCCACAGTGACATAATCCCCCCATTGCCATCAATCCTCTGTGCCATCAGGTATATGTGCCATCAGCTCCCCCATGCCATCAGTCCCCCAGTGTCATCAGCTCCCCCCCTCAGTGCCATCAGTCCTCTGTGCCATCAGCTCCCCCAGTGCCATCAATCCTCTGTTCCATCAGCTCCCCCCAGTGCCATCACCTCCCCACCTCCATAGGAATATTACACTGTGTTTGTAGTGTCATTGAGAGGTATAGATCTGGAAGATTTCCAGACGGCTGCCACAGTATAGGCATAAAGTGGAATCCATCAGTCACAGGCTCTCATGTTAAGGCATTTTGGCGGCTCAGATGTGGACCCATTCACTTCAAAGGGGCCGCAAAAGATGCGGACAGCACTCCGTGTGCTGTCCGCATCTGTTGCTCCGTTCCGCGGCCCTGCTAAAAAAATATAACATGTCCAATTCTTGTCCGCTTTGCGGACAAGAATAGGCATTATATTGACGGCCCCCCGTTCCGTTCCACAAGTGGCGGACCACAAAAAACGGCACAGTCGTGTGCATGAGGCCTTATACGCATACCATTCGATATACTGTACATCCCTTTCTAGATTCCCCTCTCTAGAAAAACACAGCAGACAGTGCAATTTCATACAGCAGAAAAAAGATACTGACATATACAGTACAAGGCTTCCTTCGGATGGATATGTTTGATCTACGTGCGATGGAGTAAGGGGCAAGCATACACCCCAAAGAGAGCGTTAATCCACCAAAATATATGGGGAGTCACAGAAGAGCAGAAATAAAGGCACTGGCTGCAGATGGAGAGGCTGGTCTGTGAAGAGAGGAGAATGGCAGCTTTTCATCAGTTTGAGGCAGATGAGTAGATTCACAAAATCTGGTGCTAATATGTCAAAGACTAAATCTAATGCAATGCAAGCATTATGGGGGTCATTTATCATTTGAGGTTGTTTTTTTAAGTCGGTCTCTGCTTTGTGTGCCTGCACCAAATTTCTGAAATGGTGCACCTTAATAATATATCTGGAATTAGGGCAATGTGGTTTACATCTTTAGGGCCCATGTACACAACCGTATTTTCTTTCCGTGTCCGTTCCGTTTTTTTTTTGCGGACCGTATGCAAAACCCTTCATTTCAATGGGTCCGCCAAAAAAACGGAAGTTACTCTGTGTGCATTCCGCTTCCGTATGTCCGTATTTCCGTTCCGCAAAAAATAGAACCTGTTCTATTATTGTCCGCATTACGGACAAGGATAGTACTGTTCTATCAGGGGCCAGCTGTTCTGTTGAGCAAAATACAGAATGCACACGGACGTCATCCGTATTTTTCGCTGATCCGTTTTTTGATCGACCGCAAAATACATATGGTCGTGTGCATGAGGCCTTAGGTGTAAAAGTATGCCAAGGGTTGCCTAGTGTAGGTTGCAACCTTTTAGCGACTTTTGCAAAAGTCGCACATTGTAAATGAGCCATAATGCAGGTCTAATTTCACTTTTAGCTCTTAAACAGAGACCACTGGTAAAAGAGGCGAGGATTAAGAAATGTCGCACATTTAACCAAATGTCGCAGTTGTCATGACTTGTGACTTTTTTAGACCAGAAAACTGACATATCTGATTTGATAAATGTCCCCCTACATATTTCATGTACAGAATGCAGAAAGAACCCTGTGTGTTCTCCTGCAGTGAAGGGCCCCCGGACATTATGGAGGGGGATGCATGGCCATACTGGCATTTGCCTATGGTTATTTGACCTGTGGTAATTGTCTGCATGGTGATAGATGGGTTATTATTAGGCATTTTTGGCGGGAAAAGGGTTTCCTGCTTTTGTGGGATCACTGGGCAGAGAAGTATTTCTGCCCAGTGAACACCCTGCAATTGGTGGGAATTTTAGCCTATGATGGCCCAGGGTTGTAAGGAAGGTTAGCGGAGCCCTGGAGACGACTGCGGATTGGCTTAAGGGAATGCAGAGAGGGCTATAATTAGCCGTGCTCCGCAGGCTGGGGCTTGTCTTGGACTTGAACCTGCCTGTGGAGCCGGATCCTGTGTGCTGCTTACCGCGAAGATGGATTTCCTGATGAGCGAGCTGGCGTCTAGAGCTGCGGAGGATGGTGCCCCGGCGTGGATCCAGGATTGTCTGGCGCAGCTGCGTGCCCCGGTTTTCCAGATGGAAGAGGAGACATCGGTGACGGCTGTGGAGCGTACCCAAGATCGAGGAGAAGCTGCGGTTTGCGTCCCTGCTGGTGTGGAGCGGAGTGAAGTGTCGGAGCTGCCGGAGCGGAGGGAGGAGGCGGTGGCATCGGGTTCTCGGGAGAAGAGCCGAAGATTGAGGTCGCAGAAGAGAAAGTTCTCACAGGCTTCTGTGGAGCGGGCTGGACCGAGGCAGCAGGATCGGAGGAGTGCCGGTGGTAGTCTCGCGAGAGGACGTCGCGAGATTACGCCGGGTACGTCAAGATCAGCTGGAGCGCCGGGTCAGAGTTCGGCAGTGCCGGGGGACAGCAGTGTATGCCGCAGGCCGGTTTCTAACCCCGCTCTGCGGTCCTGTGTTACCAGGTCGCAGGGGCTGGGGGGACCAGTGGACGCTGTGGGCACCTCGCATCTGGATACAGGGGATTCCTCTTCAGGACCGCAAGCTGGATGGCCGAATGCTGCTGCTGCACCGCTGCCTGGATCGTCTGCTATGTCGGGTGAGTGGTCAGCTGCACAGCTTGCCCCTGTTATGTCTTCCTTGTCCAGAGTGCTTTCCTCCCTAGAAGGTTTATTACCTCGGTCCTCTGCTACCCCCCTTCCTCAGATTTCTAATGCTGAGCCGAATAATGTGGCTTCTGCCTGGCTCACGTCTGAGGGGTTGGGGGGGGGGGGGAGGCTGACAGTATAGTTGAGCCACTTTCAGTTCAACAGTTACCTGTGTTAGATAGAAGGGGAGGTATTGCTGAGAACTGTTTGAAAGAAGTGTTGCCTTGTTCTGTCTCCCCTTTAGGTTTTCATTTATCTGTAGCCATTAAAGAGAAAATCTGGAGTGGCGATTATGTGGATATTCTCTCTCTCCTCCCGGCCTCTAAGGAGTTTGTTTCAAAGATGGAGCGCAAGGAGGAGAGAGGGGAAGAGGATAGGCGCCGTCCGATTCCTCGTTCTTTTAATAATTGGTTACAGGCGTTCTGTATTTTTGCAGGTGTTTTAGGTGAGCGTTTTCCTGAGAGATGTTCAGGATTGTTTCAACATGTTGATATTGTCTTAGAAGCGTATAAAAATTTTGGAGGTTTTGGTTGGTTCCAATATGACGAGAATTTTAGACAGAAGTTGGCGGTTTATCCGCAGCTGCAATGGGGCACCAAGGATGTTGGCTTATGGCTGAATCTGTTGGTGCCTCAGAAGCCGCCGGTGGTTAGTCAGAGAGTAGTTCCGGTGGGCGGCGCTATGAAGAGGGGTCTCTGTTTTGCCTACAATGAGTCGCAGTGCAAATGGCCTGCCACTTGTAAGTACAAACATGAGTGTGGGTTTTGTGGTGCAAGTCACCCAATGTCGCGATGTTTTAAAAAGGCCAATTTGCCAGCGCAGCCGCTGGCAAAAGAGTTTCTTTTTAAAAGCATCGACGCCGGTAAAGCTGGCGAGAATGCTACCCTGGCTAAACAGGTTCCCAAATCGGCAGATAGCTGATCTGGTTGCCAATGGTTTTGCTGAAGGTTTTGTTTTACCTCCATTTTTTGGTGAGGGATGTGTGATGGTCAAGAACTTACCTTCAGTTCAGCAATTTCCATGGGTCGTGGCGGAAAAGTTACGGAAAGAAGTTGCTGCTGGAAGGGTCGCGGGCCCCTTCTCGGTGCCACCTTTTGAGGATTTTCGTTTGTCTCCTCTGGGGGTGGTGCCGAAAAAGGAGCCAGGCGCGTTTAGGATCATTCATCATCTGTCCTTTCCGTTTGGTGATTCATTGAATGATGAGATTGATCCGTCTCTGACTAAGGTGTGTTACACTACGTTTGATACAGCTGTTTCAGTGGTACGGATGTTTGGTAGGGGAGCGTTAATGGCGAAAGCGGATGTGCAGTCGGCATTTCGGCTCCTTCCCATTCATCCGGCTGCATTTAATTCATTGGGTTTTCATTTTCAGGGTTTGTTTTATTTTGACAGATGCCTCCCAATGGGCTGTTCTATTTCGTGTTTTTATTTTGAGGCTTTTTCCACCTTTCTTGAGTGGGTGGTTGCAGCGCAGGCCATGAAGGGTGGAATAGTTCACTATTTGGATGATTGGTCCGGCTGATTCTGGGGTTTGTGCAGAGGTTTTGGCTGTGTTCATGGCAGTGTGTGCGGATTTTGGGGTGCCATTGGCTGAGGAGAAGACGGTATTGCCCTCCAGTTGTATTGAGTTTTTAGGTATAGTGATAGATGCTGAAGTGGGTGAGTTGCCATTGGTTAAGGTTAGGAAGGTTTGTTTGTTGATTAAAGGTTTTTTGTTGCGTCAGAGTGTTACTGTTAAAGAAATTCAGTCATTATTGGGTTTGTTGGCGTTTTGTTGCAGGATTATGCCCATGGGTAGGATTTTTTGTAGGCAGTTGGCTTTGAAGGTAGCGGGGTTTCGGAATCCTTGTTTACATATAACTTTAGATAGGGGAGCAAAGGATGATTTGTTGGTTTGGTTGAGTTTCTTGCGTGATTTTAATGGGAGGACGTTGTGGCAGGAGGAATTTGTGGATGCATGTCAGTTAAATTTGTTTACGGACGCAGCAGGTAGTGTGGGTTTTGGCGCGTTTTGGGACGGTAAATGGTGTGCGGAAAGGTGGCACGTGTCTTGGGCTGAGAATGCAGTGTTATCTAATTTAGTGTTGTTAGAATTATTCCCAGTGGTGGTAGCCTTGGTGCTTTGGGGTGAGTTTTTCCAGGATAGGCGTATTCGCTTGCATACGGATAACAAAGGAGTTATGTATGCGGTTAACTGTTTAGCTTCCAAATGTCCATTGGTTGTCAAGTTATTGAGGCATTTGGTTTTGTTGTGTTTGAAGAGAAATGTGTGGATTAAAGCTGTGCATATCCCGGGTTGTAAGAATGATGTGGCTGATGCTTTGTCCCGTTTGCAGATGGATCGGTTCCGCAGTTTGGTGCCATCGGCCGACGCTTGCGGGAGTCCTTGTCCGGAGCATCTGTGGGGGCTAATCTGGAGTTAGCTCTGAACCTGCTGAGGCGGTCAGTGGCGGCGTCCACATGGCAAGGTTATATGTCTGCTTGGTTGCGTTGGGAGCGGTTTGCGGCAGGTTTGTCGGTATCGCCATGGGTTTTGAATGAGGCGTTGGCTCTGTCGTTTGTGTTGCATTTATTTGAGGAGGGATTGGCATATAGTTCGGTTTGTCGGATCCTAGCGGGAGTGTCATTTTTTCTTAAATTGTTTGGGTCAGGGTTTTTTACTGAGTATTTTTTGATTAGGCAGTTGTTGAAGGGTTATAGGTCGGTGGGTCATTTGCCCGATGGGCGGTGTCCTATTTCCCCGGAGTTACTAGTTAGGTTGTGTGATGTTGCACGGTTTGTTTGTTTCTCTCAGTTTGAAGTGTCATTGTTTTGTACAGCTTTTATTGTCCTGTTCTTTGGGGCTTTGCGGATTGGGGAGCTTTTACCTCGTTCTAGGTGGGCTAGGGGTGGTTTGGCATTGAGGCATGTTATTTTACGGAAAGCTGGTGTATCTTTGTTTATTGAGAAGTCTAAGGTTGATCAGGCAGGTAAAGGGTGCTGGATTAGATTGGGGGCGATTGAGGATAAGAGGATTTGTCCGGTTTTGGCAGTGGGGCAGTATTTGGCGATTCGCCCTGAAGGGATGGTGGATTGTTTTCTGGTACATGGTAATTTATCCCCCTTATCACAGTTTCAGTTTAGGGCAGTGCTGGCTAAATGTTTGGGTAGGTTAGGGTTGAGTGCAAGGTTTTTTTCTTCTCATTCATTCCGTATAGGAGCCGCGACTGCGGCTGCACAAGCTGGTTTAAATGAGTCAGTTATAAAGGGGATCGGCAGGTGGTCTTCTAACAGATATAGATTGTATGTCAGACCTCATTTGTTAATTATGTGATTCTTTAGTTACAGATACTACAGTATGGATTCTGGGCCATTCTTTTGTCCATTGGGCTGAAAAGAGGGCTGTAGAGAGGTGCTATGGATCCAATTTATCGTTTACAGCTGAGGCCGTCAGGATATACTGGGCCGGAGTTAGAGGACTTCGCTGGTCAGGTTTGGTTGATTTAGTGTTACAATTGCATGATGTTTTTCCTAACCCCAATGTTATCATTATTCACCTAGGAGGTAATGACATAGGTTGTTTTGACACTATGGATTTGATTTTCCAAATGAAAAAGACATTTTCAGATCTACATCGGCTGTTTCCGGATGCTCGCCTTATTTTTTCGGAGATCATTTGTAGGCGCTGCTGGCTGCTGTCCCCGGAGTTAAAGTTCAAAGAAAAAGTGCGGAAGAGGATCAATCGGGCAATGTTTAAGTTTATGCCTATGTCCGGGGGTTTTTCGTTCAGACATGTTGATCTAGAGAGTGGAGAGGCGGGCCTGTATTTTAGAGATGGTGTTCATTTATCAGTTATTGGTTGTGATATTTTCAACCTCAACCTTCAGGCTATGATTGAAACAGCGGTTGGTGGGGTGGGGCCCGCGCCGCCTTGTTAAGGCGGGTTGGGCCGGTTGGGTGAAGTAATGATAGTCGTCCCGTGATGGGATGGACTCTGAGTTTTTAGTTATATATATTTATTTATTATTGGAGTCTGAGTTTATGACTGGGCTCTTAAAAGTTTAAGTGAGTTGTATTTGGTACTTTATTTAATAAATCAGTTCCGTTTACCTCCACTCTCTAGTCGGTGTATTCTTTATTGTTATGATGTGTTTTATTTAATAAAATTTAAGGTTGGGCACAATATGCCATGTATTGCCATGAAGGGCCCCCGGACATTATGGAGGGGGACGCATGGCCATACTGGCATTTGCCTATGGTTATTTGACCTGTGGTAATTGTCTGCATGGTGATAGATGGGTTATTATTAGGCATTTTTGGCGGGAAAAGGGTTTCCTGCTTTTGTGGGATCACTGGGCAGAGAAGTATTTCTGCCCAGTGAACACCCTGCAATTGGTGGGAATTTTAGCCCATGATGGCCCAGGGTTGTAAGGAAGGTTAGCGGAGCCCTGGAGACGACTGCGGATTGGCTTAAGGGAATGCAGAGAGGGCTATAATTAGCCGTGCTCCGCAGGCTGGGGCTTGTCTTGGACTTGAACCTGCCTGTGGAGCCGGATCCTGTGTGCCCCTCCCACCCGCCCCTTATCTATGGTAAGTTTTGGAGATGTGTTTGATGTTTGGGTGAAGTAATGATAGTCGTCCCGTGATGGGATGGACTCTGAGTTTTTAGTTATATATATTTATTTATTATTGGAGTCTGAGTTTATGACTGGGCTCTTAAAAGTTTAAGTGAGTTGTATTTGGTACTTTATTTAATAAATCAGTTCCGTTTACCTCCACTCTCTAGTCGGTGTATTCTTTATTGTTATGATGTGTTTTATTTAATAAAATTTAAGGTTGGGCACAATATGCCATGTATTGCCATGACCCGAGTGATCACTGGTGAGGAAGGGCTGACTGCTTGAAAGATCTAAAAAGCTCTTTTCACATAAGGTTATTTCAATTAAAGCGAAGTGTATGCTGTCTATTTGATCTATAGGTTGAAATGATTATTTACTAGTGTGATGCCATTTTCTGGACAAATGAATAGGAATAGGTCACAACAATTAAAGTCCATGCAGCTTAAAGGTCTTTCTTTGTTTAATATCTCTACCTACGAAGAGAGCTATACTGGCTCCCAGGCAGTCTTTTTTGGACCTGCGCCGCTGCAGCCAATGACTGGCAAAGACTGAACTCAGTAGTGACGTGTTCCCAAGCAGTACTGCTGGATCATGACCATATGACCACTGAGGCCAGTCATTGGCTGCAATGGTGTACGTGACCTCGTCCGTACAGGGGATCTAAAGTCCAGTGAAGACACCCTGGGAACCACAGGGCACAAAGGGAGCAGCATGGAGCAACTAAGTATAGCCCTCTTTACAGGTCCTGCTGGGTGGGTGGGGGGAACTCCTGAACAACCTCTTTAAGGCTACATTCACACGTCCGTTTTTTTCTACATCCCGATTTTCGGTCCGTTTTTTGCGGATCCGTTGTTCCTGAAAATGTTTCCGTATGTCATCCGTTTTTTGCGGATCCGCAAAAAACGGAAACATGTGAAAACTCAAATCCGACAGTATATTCTAACACAGAGGCGTTCCCATGGTGATGGGGACGCTTCTAGTTAGAATATACTGAGAACGGTGTCCATGACTGCCCCCTGCTGCCTGGCAGCACCCGATCTCTTACAGGGGGCTGTAATCCGCACAATTATTGTGCGAATCATAGCCCCCTGTGAGAGATCAGGTGCTGCCAGGCAGGAGGGGGCAGACCCCCCTCCCTCCCCAGTATTAAATGTGCCCAGTGCGGCCTCACCTCTCCCCCCCCCCATCATCGGTGGCCAGTGCGGATTCCTAGTATTAATAAATGTGCCCAGTGCGGTCTCACCTCTCCCCCCCCCATCATCGGTGGCAGTGCGGATTCCCAGTATTAATAAATGTGCCCAGTGCGGTCTCACCTCTCCCCCCCCCCCCCATCATCGGTGGCAGTGCGGATTCCCAGTAATAATAAATGTGCCCAGTGCGGGCTCACCTCTTCCCCCCCCCCCATCATTGGTGGCAGCGGAGAGTACCGATCGGAGTCCCAGTTTAAATCGCTGGGGCTCCGATCGGTTACCATGGCAGCAAAGACGCTATTGCAGTCTTGGCTGCCATGGTTACTTAGCAATAAATACAAGCATTATACTTACCTGCGACTGCGAGCTGCGATGTGTGTCCGGCCGGGAGCTCCTCCTACTGGTAAGTGACAGGTCTATAGGCAATGCGCCGCACAGACCTTTCACTTACAAGTAGGAGGAGCTCCCGGCCGGACACACATCGCAGCTCGCAGTCGCAGGTAAGTATAATGCTTGTATTTATTGCTAAGTAACCATGGCAGCCAAGACTGCAATAGCGTCTTTGCTGCCATGGTAACCGATCGGAGCCCCAGCGATTTAAACTGGGACTCCGATCGGTACTCTCCGCTGCCACCAATGATGGGGGGGGGGGGGGAAGAGGTGAGACCGCACTGGGCACATTTATTATTACTGGGAATCCGCACTGCCACCAATGATGGGGGGGGGGGGGAGAGGTGAGACCGCACTGGGCACATTTATTAATACTGGGAATCCGCACTGCCACCGATGATGGGGGGGGGAGAGGTGAGGCCGCACTGGGCACATTTATTATTACTGGGAATCCGCACTGCCACCGATGATGGGGGGGGGGGGGGGAGAGGTGAGACCGCACTGGGCACATTTATTAATACTGGGAATCCGCACTGCCACCGATGATGGGGGGGGGAGAGGTGAGGCCGCACTGGGCACATTTATTATTACTGGGAATCCGCACTGCCACCGATGATGGGGGGGGGGGGAGAGGTGAGACCGCACTGGGCACATTTATTAATACTGGGAATCCGCACTGCCACCGATGATGGGGGGGGAGAGGTGAGGCCCCACTGGGCACATTTAATACTGGGGAGGGAGGGGGGTCTGCCCCCTGCTGCCTGGCAGCCCCTGATCTCTTATAGGGGGCTATGATATGCACAATTAACCCCTCAGGCGCAGCACCTGAGGGGTTAATTGTGCAGATCACAGCCCCCTGTAAGAGATCGGGTGCTGCCAGGCAGCAGGGGGCAGTCATGTACACCGTTCTCAGTATATTCTAACTAGAAGCGTCCCCATCACCATGGGAACGCCTCTGTGTTAGAATATACTGTCGGATCTGAGTTTTTCACGAAGTGAAAAATCAGATCTGTAGAAAACTTACTGGGAATCCGCACTGCCGCACTGGCCACCAATGAATATAGAGGGAGGGGGGCACATTTAATACTGGGGAGGAAGCCTAATTTCCAGGAACGGAATCCGCATAAAACGGATGACATACGTAATGACATACGAATGTCTTCCGTTTTTTGCGGATCCATTGACTTTGTATTAGTCCAGGATCCGATTTTTCAGGACAAGAATAGGACATGTTTTATATTTAAACGGACATGCGGAACGGAACAACGGAAACGGACAGCACACATTGTGCTGTCCGATTTTTTCCAGGACCCATTGAAAATGAATGGGTCCAGATCTGGTCCTGATCTGTTCCTGAAAAAACGGAACAGATCAGGAAAGAAAAAACGGACGTGTGAATGGACCCTTAAGGTCCTTTTACATGGCATGATGTGGGACCATAAAGAGCGGCATAAACGCTCAAAAGTTGATTGTTGCTCG
Source organism: Bufo bufo (assembly GCF_905171765.1). NCBI lineage: Eukaryota > Metazoa > Chordata > Amphibia > Anura > Bufonidae > Bufo > Bufo bufo. The sequence continues at coordinate 197,787,630 of NC_053390.1, forward strand.
TTTAAAGGGCCTTCACATGGGCCAAATCGAATGGGGGCCGAATGATCGTTACTTTGAGCGCTCATCCCCCAAACAGTTTGCACATTGTTGGCAGTCCATTCCCTGTTTACATGGAGAAATGCGTTGCCCACAAATGATTTTTGAAGCTGCACAAAAGATCCGATTCTCCAACAAATTAACTTTTGCACGTTTGTTGGCTAATTGGTGGCGTTTTTAGGTGATGCTGAACGATCATTCCTAGGACATTTTTTTCCCGATCATCAGTCCAGATATAGCTGTAAAGAATAAATCAAGGCAACTTTACAGATATACCATGACCTGGATAAATGAGAACCTTCACAGACATCAGTCCAGATATATATTTCGCTATATGTGAAAAAACTTTCCTCATTCTAAAGAACAAGACACACAGATAAAAACAGCTCTTATATTGGCATACTGATTGTGCTGCACACTATTGTTTTTTAAGTGCTGTCCATATCGGCCTCTACTACTCACCTCCTTGTGTAGCTTCTCCCATCTGTAATACAGCATGAGTTAATCGTCCATTACAAGATCAGCAGGTCCTTTATGCGGCTTCTGCCAGGCACAACTTCATTCACCCGTTAAAGAGAGTGCTGCACCCCTTTGGCTGTGATAGGCTCTGCTCAGAGAGGTAGGCTTAGTGGTGTATGGACCCTTAGACTTTCTATGAGTCGTTATACTGCTCAGCTCTACTTGAAAAGCCAATCACAGGTAAAAGGGCATAGCACTTAGTTGGGTACTTCTACCTTTTCATTGATTGTGGGAGTCTCACCCCTGCAAATTAGAATATTTTACATCTGGTGGCATCAGAGAGGCTTAGCTTCTTTTTCCTTTTGGAAGGAAAGCTAATTTGCATATCACTGGTTTTCTGTGAAAAATATTCAAATTCGCTTTCCTTCCAAAAGGGAATTGGGGGGGTAGTAACAGTATCTCTCCTTGGGGAGAGAGCGCCTTAATCGGTGTTAGGAGACTTATAGGCCATACCTGCTCCTCTGGAATTCTGTGAAGAAAGGGATGCAAATGAGCTCTTAACAAGCTCTGCCTCTGATGCCACCAGATGTAAGGCAGCTATCCTATAAGTCAATGTTCGACCCTTTAAATAGGCCTTTAGACATGACTCGGATATTGAAAAAAAGATAAGCCTCTCTGATGCCAACAGTAGTAAGATATGCTAATTTGAAAATACGTTTTCCAGAAACTCAGAGCAGTGTTGCCTAGACTACAATACTCCTCACGCATACTAGGTGCTCTCCATAATGAGAAAGAGTACCTCCAAGACCTCCAACAAAGGCCTCTCAGCTAGCCAAGGCAATTGTATATGCTCTGCTAAATGGTTATCACCCTGAAAGAGCTCAGTAAAGACGAGATGCCGGCTTGGCTACAATCTAATTTAAGGCCTGTTTAAAAGACTAGCATTGACTTTGGATAGCTATGTTTTACCTAATGGTGTGAAACACCCAGTTATTATTTCCAGTTGCAAGAAAAACGGATTTGCATGTCTGTTTCCTAGGGTAACAAAACTTAGGTCAATCAGAATCCGAATTTTTGGAAAAATTCCGGACAAATTCTGAATTGATTTGCTCATTACTAATAAAAATTTTTAAAGGTGTTTTCCAATATTTAACAATGGATGACCAATCCCTAGAATAGTCCATCAATAAAATATCAGCCGGGGTCCAACACCCATCACTCCTGCTGATCAGCACCGGAACTAGTCACCAGAGCCGCACACCTCCATCCATTGTGCAGTGGATGTAGCTGCTTACTGCAGAGTTGCTCTGATTGAAGTGGGTTGGAGAAGCATTACATTTACCAGCTCCATCCACTACACAATGAACAGAGCTGTGAATTCACACTGAAACAGTTAATCAGGAGGGATTTGGGGTGTCAGACCCCCAGACGATCCTGGGGATAGGCCATCAATGTCAAAATGCCGGACCACCCCAATACAATTATCTCTACTTATCACACAAAAGAGCATGATCCGGTCCTGCACTCCGCAGCAAAACTGACGAGCAGGAAATGTCAGCTTATGGCATGCTCTAGTGTGAAAACCTTATTACAATAATACATTCCCTCCAAGTAATAGAGAGAAAATGGACGTCTTTATTAATATTAGAAAGGTAATAATAACATATTAATCTGAGCTGACTAGCTGATGTTTACCTGCAGATAACAAACTAAACAGTCAACTAGAGTCCTGCATGGGCTGTACCCCGGTAGACATCTAACTCCAAACCGCACCATGTATCTTCCACTTTTATGCGTCTATACAGATGAGTGATAGTAGCTAAGAACATCCAGGCAGATGACATTTTATCACTTCAAATATCCTCATCTACCTTATGTGACGCTTAGAAAAGAACCAACAAAGCTTGAAGCAAAATGCCAACATCTCTCATCAGACTGCTGAACACATTACTCCGATCCAGGAAACCCATATGGACGTAGCATTAATCTTCCAGCCCAGGAACAGGGATCATTTCCACAGCTTCACAAGCTGACACTGAAAATGTTAACAATCCTTATAAAATCAGCAACACAGATATTCAGTTCGCCACCGTTCTGCGCATTTTCACCTCTGCAAGCCACACAGGAATGCTTATACACTTAAAGGGGTTGTGTCACTTCAGCAAATAGCATTTATTCTGTAGAGAAAGTTAATACAAGCCACATACTAACGTACTGTTATTGTCCATATTGCTTGCTTTGCTGGCTTGATTAATTTTTTCCATGACATTATACACTGCTCATTACCATGGTTACAACCACCCTTCAATCCAGCAGCGGTGGTCGTACTGGCAACCGAGATGTATAGAGCGGGTTCAGTGCAGCAACCCACTGCATCAAAGCCCTTGAGCATAATGCTGTACATGTACAACACTATGCGTTAAGGGGTTAAAGGGAGTCTGTCCATAGCTGTGATTTACCTGATTTAAGCTCTGAATTTCTTTGCTAATATCCAAATTAAAGGCTATGTACAACTCTATGGGCAATTTTTTTATTATGGCATGATACTAATTTTTAGCTAAAAAATAATTTTTTCAATTGGTATTTATTAAAAATATGGAGACCTTTTTTCTGTACAGAGCTGAGATGCTCTAGTAGCAGTCTCTGAATTTTCTCTCTTTTCCATCAGTTAGGGAGCTGATGGGCTCCTTATCTCTGCCCTCTGACTTTATAACAGGGTGGATAAAAATCAATGATTTTTTTAAAAAAAAATCGGATTTTTTTGATTTAAATCAGATTATTTTGATTTAAATCGGATTTTTTTGATTTAAATCAGATTTTTTAATATAAAATGCTTTTTGAGGAAAATATATTACCATCTAAAGGTTATTTCATTATGAAATAAAGAGAAATTTTTTAATTATGTAGAATAAGGCTGTATACGTTGAATTTTTTGTTAAATTCCATTAATCCATTCAGAATGTCATGCTCTTCCAGAGGTTTTTGTAAGATTACTGGGTAGTTTCTCTGCCTACAAGATATTATCACAGATGCTTGGTTTAATTTTGGAGTTCTCAAAACTGAATTTATAATATGAAAAGAGTTGAGAAAAATATCTTAATCCTAACTTCTACAAACCTATAAATACAGAATGTATATATATTTTCTTTAGCCAAATTAGTTAACAAACATGGATGTTTAAGCAAATAAGGCTACTTTCACACTACCGTTCGGAGCGGGTCCGTCTGATGTCTGCTCAGACGGATCCACTCCTATAATGCAGACGTTTGGATCCGTTCAGAACGGATCCGTCTGCATTATAGTTAAAAAAAAATTCTAAGTGTGAAAGTAGCCTGAACGGATCCATCCAGACTTTACATTGAAAGTCAATGGGGGACGGATCCGTTTGAAGATTGAGCTAAATTGTGTCATCTTCAAACGGATCCGTCCCCATTGACTTACATTGTAAGTCTGGACGGATCCGCTTGCCTCCGCACGGCCAGGCGGACACCCGAACGCTGCAAGCAGCGTTCAGGTGTCCGCTCGCTGAGCGGAGGCTGAACGCTGGCAGGCGGATGCATTATGAGCGGATCCGCGTCCACTCAGAATGCATTAGGGCTGGACGGATGCGTTCGGGGCCGCTTGTGAGAGCCTTCAAACGGAGCTCACAAGCGGACAACCGAACGCAGGTGTGAAAGTAGCCTAACATGCTGTAATGTTATTGTTTCAGTTGAATAAATCCTATTTAAATTGTTATTATTAAGGTAATGATTATTTTTCTCCTTCCTAAGTACAACAGAAAAATTGTCCAAATATGAATCTTTATGTAAAAAACTATGATTTAAATCAAGCCTTACTGACTAGTGATTTAAATCGTGATTTAAATCGGTTTGATTTAAATCAAATCCACCCTGCTTTATAAACACTCATTATAGCTCAGTACTTATCTTACTGATAAGAATGTGGCTCAGGCTACTTTCACACTCACGTTTTGTGCGGATCCGTCTGCATCCGTTCTGAACGGATCCGTTTGTATTATCTTTAACATAGCCAAGACGGATCCGTCTTGAATACCATTGAAAGTCAATGTGGGACGGATCCGTTTTCTATTGTGCCAGATTGTGTCAGAGAAAACGGATCCATCCCCATTGACTTACATTGTGTGTCAGGACGGAACCGTTTGGCTCAGTTTCAAGCAGCGTTTTGGTGTCCATCTCCAAAGCGGAATGGAGACTGAACTGATGCAAACTGATGCATTCTGAACGGATCCTTTTCCATTCAGAATGCATTAGAATGCAAACTGATCCGTTTTGGACCGAATGTGAGAGCCCTGAACGGATCTCACAAACGGAAAGCCAAAACACGAGTGTAAAAGTAGCCTTAAATTAGTGTTTATGACATCTTAGTAGTTTAGAGATAAGGTTTATTAGATGACCATCACAAAGTGAAAGTGAAAGTACCAGTCACACAGTTAGAAAAACAGTTAACCCTTTTTGACAGAACGGCTCAATATTTTTAATAAAGGCATCATCTTTGCTTTTGTTGTATCCAAGCTTCACTTTATTCTGTGGCCAGGCAGTGGCAAATCAGCCCCAGAAAAAAGTGGATCTTGGGTGCAATAAGAGCAAGGATGACGTCCTCATTGCACCAAATCCCTAATTTCCATATTAAGAAAAAGTATCATAATTTAGGAACAAAGCTTTGGATCGAGAAAAGAAAAAATGCATTTTAATCAGGCGAACCACAGCTCTATGCAAACAGTTGGATAGGGAGGTCGCTGGCGACAGATTCCCTGTAGATAGTAAAGGGCACTGAGGTAAAAAGAAAACATTTCTACCCAGAGGAAACAACTGAAGCCTCATCACAAATGGAATTTGAGATCTGCCGGTGACTTCATGATGTCTTATAGCTGTAACCCTTTTGGGACACTACCTATTTTTGTTTCTTCATTTTAGTTTTTCCTTCCCCGCCATAATTTTTTTTGTTTTTTGTTCACATAGCCGTACAAGGCCATACACACACGAGCGAGTTGCATGCAAGGAACTCTCAGCGTGTGTCAGTGAGAGGTCATGTTCTGGCCGCCGCTCCTCTGACAGGATCACACAGCATTATAAGTGAGTATTGTGCGATCCTGTCAGAGGAGCAGAGGTCAGAACGGGACCTCTCACTGACACACGCTGAGAGTTCCTCGCATGCAACTCGCCCATGTGTGCCTGGCCTAAGGGCTTGTGTTATTAAGTAGTATTTTTTAACCACACTGTTTTCGCCATAGTTTGTACTGAAACTTCGCTTGTATAATGTTGACTGTGCTAGATTGCAGGAGCTTTGATCCAGCACCATACATGTACAGCACTCTGGATTAAAGCCCAGAAACATGCTCCGTACATGTATGGCGCTTCGTCGTTATAGAATTAAAGGGATTGTCTGGTTTCAGCAAGAAACCTGTCATTACTGGCAAATGAACTAAATTAGAAAAAAAATGCTCTGGTTCTCCTCGATGGGTGTTGTTTGCCAAGCTGTAGCACAACACCTGCTACAGCCAATAAATGTTCTCAGTGAGGTCACAGCAGGATTGTAGATGTACTGATGTTTTGCTGATAGGAGCAAGACTTTAGGCTCAGATACTCTTTAAAGAGTAACTTAACTGAAACTACAACTACAGTTCAAAGGAAGGTTTATAATTAGGGATGAGTGAACCCAAACTTTACAGGTTTGGGTTCGGTGTTGGGGTGGTGTAGGAATTTGTAGACAGAATCTAAAACCGAAGTCTTTAAGAGGCATGGATAATGGCCATACACTTCTATTATGACGGATCAAAATGGAATGCCTCTTAAAGGCTTCCATTTTGCATTCCGTCTACGAATTCCGTTATAGTCCGTTATAACGGAATTCCTACACCAACCGAACACCGAACCAGAAAATGTAAAGTTCGGGCTCACTCATCCGATTTATAATATGATCTTATTAAATATAATAATTAGTATATACAGTCGTGGCATAAAGTTTTGAGAATTACATAAATATTGGAAATTGGAAAAGTTGCTGCTTGAGTTTTTATAATAGCAATTTGCATATACTCCAGAATGTTATGAAGAGTGATCAGATGAATTGCATCGTCCTTCTTTGCCATGAAAATTAACTTAATCCCCAAAAAAACTTTCCACTGCATTTCATTGCTGTCATTAAAGGACCCGCTGAGATCATTTCAGTAATCGTCTTGTTAACTCAGGTGAGAATGTTGACGAGCACAAGGCTGGAGATCATTATGTCAGGCTGATTGGGTTAAAATGGCAGACTTGACATGTTAAAAGGAGGGTGATGCTTGAAATCATTGTTCTTCCATTGTTAACCATGGTGACCTGCAAAGAAACGCGTGCAGCCATCATTGCGTTGCATAAAAATGGATTCACAGGCAAGGATATTGTGGCTACTAAGATTGCACCTCAATCAACAATTTATAGGATCATCAAGAACTTCAAGGAAAGAGGTTCAATCCTTGTTAAGAAGGCTTCAGGGCGCCCAAGAAAGTCCAGCAAGCACCTGTCACGACTATGGTTATGGTCGTGACTCCTTATCCACATGCAGTTTCCTGCGGTTTTGGTTTTGTTGTCAACCACATGGTGAGGGCTGCATGTATGTTGCCTCACGTGTGGTTGCCGCTGGCAACATGTTTGTATTTGGCAGTATAGCGGCCTGAGCGGTTGCTAGGCAGCTTGCTGTCAAGTGCATGCGGTTGCACCTGGCTTGGTGTGTTTGTATGTGTGCACTTTCCCGGTTTGTTGTGCACGAGGTTTTGTATGTGTGTATTGTGACACTTTTTGTCACCTGCGGTTGCCCGTGGCAACGTGTGGTTTGTGTACATGTGGTGGCAGTGTCTCGGGCCTTCTGGCTGTTTCCCAGGACATGGTTGCCACGCATGTCGTTGCCGGCGGTAACAGCTGCAGTGAGATTGTTGTTTGTACACTTCCCCTTTAAGTGGCTTTTTCCCTTGCCTCGTGTAGGAAGGGTTAACTCCCTTCTTAGTGTGTGAACACTGGGTGTGTGTGTGGGTGTGGCCACTGGGGCTATTTAGCTCCTGCTGGATGCCAGACTCTGAGGGGTACTTCAGCCATGGTTAGCTGATGTCATCCTCCTGATTATATACCATCTGCCAGTGAGGGCCACCCTTGTGGTCATAAACTTTTATACCTGATGTTATGAAGATGTTTATTTGGTCTCTGTGTTTATTGCAGCTATGGTTTCCTGGGTTCCTGTGTGATGTGTGGTGTGTGCTGTGTCCGTTAGTATTGTTGTGGACAGCAGCACTTGTACATGGGTTCCAGGTTGTATGTCTGTGGCAGGTAGGTGGTGTTACTAGTTGCATTTACCTGCCGTTGCCATAAGCTGTTTATGTTCCCCTTTGCAGCTTGGCCAGTGAGACTCCTGTTCGTCCGGATCTAGGAGGAACAGGTCGTCTTACCCTGCTCCTAGTTCAGGGCCACCCTGAGGGCTAGTAAGGACCCCAAGGTTCCGGAGTATGAGCCCTCCTACCATCAGGGTCGGCTCATACAGCTAGGAGTCAGGGTCAGAATTAGGGACGTATTAGGAGGTGACCAGCTCCCTGATTCCTGTCCTGGCCTAGCAGCGACCAACATCTTCTGGCATTGCACGGCTGAGGGTTTCCCCCATCCTCAGCCGTGACAGCGCCAGGATCGTCTCCTAAAGAGGATTCAGCTGCGGGATCGGAGGCCATCAGTGCAGAGCTTGCTCAGGAATGGCAGCAGGCAGGTGTGAGCGCATCTGCACGCACAGTGAGGCGAAGACTTTTGGAAGATGGCCTGGTGTCAAGAAGGGCAGCAAAGAAGCCACTTCTCTCCAAAACATAAGGGACAGATTGATCTTCTGCAGAAAGTATGGTGAATGGACTGCTGAGGACTGGGGAAAAGTCATATTCTCCGATGAAGCCTCTTTCCGATTGTTTGGGGCATCTGGAAAAAGGCTTGACCGGAGAAGAAAAGGTGAATGCTACCATCAGTCCTGTGTCATGCCAACAGAAAAGCATCCTGAGACCATTCATGTGTGGGGTTGCTTCTAATCCAAGGGAGTGGGCTCACTCACAATTTTGCCCAAAAACACAGCCATGAATAAAGAATGATACCAAAACACCCTCCAACAGCAACTTCTTCCAACAATCCAACAACAGTTTGGTGAAGAACTATGCATTTTCCAGCACGATGGAGCACCGTGCCATAAGGCAAAAGTGATAACTAAGTGGCTCGGGGACCAAAACGTTGACATTTTGGGTCCATGGCCTGCAAACTCCCCAGATCTTAATCCCATTGAGAACTTGTGGTCAATCCTCAAGAGGCGGGTGGACAAACAAAAACCCACTAATTCTGACAAACTCCAAGAAGTGATTATGAAAGAATGGGTTGCTATCAGTCAGAAATTGGCCCAGAAGTTGATTGAGAGCATGCCCAGAGGTCCTGAAAAAGAAGGGCCAACACTGCAAATACTGACTCTTTGCATAAATGTCATGTAATTGTCGATAAAAGCCTTTGAAACGTATGAAGTGCGTGTAATTATATTTCACTACATCACAGAAACAACTGAAACAAAGATCTAAAAGCAGTTTAGCAGCAAACTTTGTGAAAACTAATATTTTTGTCATTCTCAAAACTTTTGGCCACAACTGTACATATAGTAATATTAATTATTATTATTATTATTATTAATCTGAAATATGCCTAAATTAGCTTTCTGGTCTAAGATTGTGGGTGTGGAAGGGGACGGACTGGCAGGACTGTCTCATTTATCATTTACGCCAGTTTTAGGAGTAGAAAATGGTCTAAATGTAAGACAGCTAGGAAGCTGTCTTACTGTTAGAACTGGCGCTGTATGCGCCGAAGTTATGGAGAGGTCGGCACCTCTTCATAACTTCGGCGGACCCTCCACCACCTATGGGGCTTTATTAAGACAGGCGTCTAAAACCGGCGTCTTAATAAATGTGCCCCATAATGTCCTTTTTTTGCACTTAACTATATACAAAGGATAAAGAACATAATGCACAATTATATCAGCACTTCCTCTAGAATGAAGTTATATCACTGATTGAGTTAATATCATATGGCAGTGACACATAATCTGGGAAGCCCTTTCAGCGAAAGCAGTCAGAGTCTCTATCGTGAAAACACTGTTTCCTACATGAGGCCTCCTCCTGTAGGATGTGCTTCTGACTTCTGTTTCCTGAAGGGTTACAGCTTTATACAGATTAAAGAGGACCTTTCACCTGTATAAACGATGTTAACTAAGTATGCTGCCATATAGAGCGGCGCCCGGGGATCTCACTGCACTTAATATTATGCCCGGGCGTTGCTCCGTTCTCCCGTTATAGGCTTCGGTACCTTTGCTTCTTAAGTTATAGTAGGCGGGTCTTCTCTTGTCCTGTGGGCGTCTCCTTCTCCTAGGCTGCTGCGCTGGCCAATCGCAGCGCACAGCTCACAGCCTATAACGGGAGAACGGAGCGGCGCCCGGGGATAATAGTAAGTGCAGTGAGATCCCCGGGCGCCGCTCTATATGGCAGCATACTCAATTAACATCGTTTATACAGGTGAAAGGTCCTCTTTAAACAAAGTTCCATTCCCTAGTGGAACATATCCAGCGCACGCGCTCCACAATTGTAACTGTGTACGTGTTGTTCATCTGCTATCACCCCGGATCCTGGAGCAGCCAGTTCCCAGGTCGACAGTGAGTCAGAATCTCAAAACAACCTTGAGAAAAGCCTTACTTCCTTGCACCTGCATTCACAGGTCATAAACAAAATACAATTTAGATGAACAGATACAAAATGGAATTCAAATTATTAGAAAATATGGGGGTCATTTATGAAACTGAAATATGCCTATATTAGGCTTATTTCAGCGGCGCAGCGGTTAATTGTGCCGCAATCTTTGACTTTTCCCCACTAACGTCAGGTCTAAAAAGATGGGCATGGAAGGGGACAGGCCGGCAGGCTCGTCTCATTTACCATTTTCTATGCCTGTTTCAGGCGTAGAAAAAGGTCTAAATGTAAGACAACTAGGAAGCCTCTTCATAACTCCAGCAGATCTACCACCAGGTATAGGGCTTACTAAGACCGGCACCTAAAACGCCGGTCTTAATAAGTGTGCTCCTATATCGTCACACTTTAACTGGGAAAGTACTGCTGGAGCTATTATAGGCCATTTGCCAGCTTTACCCAGTGCCTTTCTGAAACCAGACAGCCCCTTTAAAGGTTATGGACACCTTTGAGGGAATTTTTTTATTATTATTGTATTGTACTCATTTTGAGCTAAAAATAATTTTTTCTATTGGTCTTCATTAAAAATTGTGAGCCCCATTCTCTGTACAGTCTTGAGATTCTCTAGCAGAAAGCTCTGTATTTTACTGTGTTCCCTTGGCCAGCTCAGCTGATGCCTCCTTATCTCTGATCTGTGGCTAAAATAGGTGTTTTTCAGTTTTTAGTAATTTAGAGATACGGCTTATTAGATGACCAGCTCAAAGTGAAAGAGAAAGTACGATTCGCACAGCTAGACAGTTAATCCTTTGTGACAGAATGGCTGAATATTTTTTAATAAAGACCAATTGAAAAAAATGATTTTAGTCGAAAATGAGTAAAATGCAATCATAAAAAGGTGCTCCAGAAGGTGTACATAGCCTTTAAATCTGATATAGTAAATTCTTATATTTCACCAGATCCTGGGAGCTCCCCATAGCTGAAACAATGGACTGTATAGAATAATGGATAATAATAGATAATGGATATAATTTTGCAACAAAATTTAGGACTTCAGCACCCTCACCACAAAAGTGAGTGCGGTGGGGATGGGAGGGCGCGGTTGACTGTGGACTCATTTAACAACATGTGTGCCAGAAAACAGGAGCGCATTACACCAGGAATCTACTTCAGCTTCCTAAAAATTACCTAAAAATGCATCTATCTCTAGAAACATAGAAACATAGAATGTGTCGGCAGATAAGAACCATTTGGCCCATCTAGTCTGCCTAATATACTAAATACTATGGATAGCCCCTGGCTTTATCTTATATGAAGGATGGCCTTATGCCTATCCCATGCATGCTTAAACTCCTCCACTGTATTTGCAGCTGCCACTTCTGCAGGAAGGCTATTCCATGCATCCACTACTCTCTCAGTAAAGTAATACTTCCTGATATTACTTTTAAACCTTTGCCCCTCTAATTTAAAACTATGTCCTCTTGTAGCAGTTTTTCTTCTTTTAAATATTTTCTCCTCTTTTACCTTGTTGATTCCCTTTATGTATTTAAAAGTTTCTACCATATCCCCTCTGTCTCGTCTTTCTTCCAAGCTATACATGTTAAGGTTCTTTAATCTTTCCTGGTAAGTTTTATCCTGCAATCCATGTACCAGTTTAGTAGCTCTTCTCTGAACTCTCTCCAAAGTATCAATATCCTTCTGGAGATATGGTCTCCAGTACTGAGCACAATACTCCAAATGAGGTCTCACTAGTGCTCTGTAGAGCGGCATGAGCACCTCCCTCTTTCTACTGGTAATTCCTCTTGCTATACACCCAAGCATTCTGCTAGCATTTCCTGCTTCTCTATGACATTGTCTGCCTACCTTTAGTTCTTCTGAAATAATGATCCCTAAATCCCTTTCCTCAGATACTGAGGTTAGGACTGTATCACTGATTTTATATTCTGCTCTTGGGATTTTTGACCATTCCTCTAGTTTTCCTAAGTCCTTTTCCATTTGGTGTATTCCTCCAGGAACATCAACCCTGTTACAAATCTTTGTGTCATCAGCAAAAAGACACACCTCACCATTGAGGCCTTCTGTAATTTCGCTGATAAAGATATTAAACAATATGGGTCCCAGAACAGATCCCTGAGGTACCCCACTGGTAACAAGACCTTGGTCTGAATATACTCCATTAACTACAACCCTCTGTTGCCTGTCCCTCAGCCACTGCCTAATCCATTCAACAATATGGGAGTCCAAGCCCAATGACTGCACTTTATTGATAAGCCTTCTATGTGGGACAGTATCAAAAGCCTTACTAAAGTCTAGATAAGCGATGTCTACTGCACCTCCTCCATCTATTATTTTAGTCACCCAATCAAAAAAATCAATAAGATTAGTTTGACATGATCTCCCTGAAGTAAACCCATGCTGTTTTTCATCTTTCAATCCATGGGATTTTAGATGTTCCACAATCCTCTCCTTAAGTATGGTTTCCATTAATTTCCCCACTATTGATGTCAGGCTTACTGGCCTATAGTTGCCCGATTCCTCCCTACTACCTTTCTTGTGAATGGGCACAACATTTGCTAATTTCCAATCTTCTGGGACGACTCCTGTTGCCAGTGATTGGTTAAATAAATCTGTTAATGGTTTTGCTAGTTCGCCTCCTTGCTCTATAGGGTTATCATACAGCACACATACATTAGGACAGGTTCATTAGCCTTCACTGATACTAATTTTCATGCGATCACCAAGAAGATACATGGAGTATGCATGCAAATTATCAGTCCACAGTAACAATGCGGCAGCTTATAGTCGCTTACACAAAAACAAACAATAGACTGTGATATGTGATTATACATGAAAGACATCTGCATCTGCATGCGGTATTGCACCATGAAGGCCCAGGCAAACCCTTCATTGTTGGACAGCATTTAGTGCACATATAGGCCAAAAAACAGGCCCCACTTAACTATACACAATTAATAATGCAATACACAACCAGACCCAACCAAACCATATCACCAAAAGGAAAAAGGTATTAAAGTACCACAATAAAATTACCATCTTTATTGAAATTTCATGTTAACAGATATACTGTATAATAAAGCCAGAGTAAATACGGATAAGGACGCTAATGTATCTCAAACATTACCACTACTGCAGCATGGCTCACACACCACACCCGACACGCGTTTCACCAAAGGCTTCATGAGCCCCACACTTCTGACTGGAGATTTGTTTGCTATATGCTTGTATCCTGCATGCAGGCTCACCCTCCTTTTCTTTTATCACGCTCTCGTTTACTTTGGGAATCCGTTCTAGAGGTGGGACCTGCATTGGCATTGGTGGCATATCCTAGCAGTTTTTTAAACCTTTACAAGTAATGGCCTATTCTCAGGATAGGCCATCAATATCTCATCAGGGGTCCGACACCCCACACCCCCGTTGATCAGCTGTTCTGCAGCAGCTATCGGCACCGACATTACATAGTACTGTCTGTGCAGTGGACGGAGCTGGTTACTGCAGCACTGCTCCATTTGAGGTGCATGACAACTACTGTAACTTCATCCATTGCACAATGGATTAACCTATGTAGTTCCTGCATTGACTTCCAGTGGTGGAGCTGCTGCAGAACTGAGGCTGGGTGTTGGTGCAGGGTGTCGGACCCCCACCAATCAGATAGTGATGGCCTATCCTGAGAATAGTCATCACTTGTAATGGGCTGGACAACCGCTTTAAGGAGACAAATTGCAAATCATTAGCAGGTGGGTGGGGAGAATAGGAGCTTGTGAATAATTCTGACTCTTCTCAGGCACCTGTGATTTTTTTTTTCAGGCCTGGGCAGGTTCTTGGCAATCACTTCATTTTAGTCACTAAATTATGCTGCCCTCAGTATGACCTATGTGGAGACTCTATAGGCCAGATTTATCATAGACTAGCGGTGTACTCCAGTCTACGATAACCAGGCGCACTGCTGGATGCTGCACCTAATTTATGACAAGGCATAGACAAAGGCTGTTTGAGGAAGGCTCAGACTAGAGCCGAAACGCGTCACATATTTTCTACAATGTGGCAATAAATGAAAAATACACTGCAATTCACTGCAAGTGAGTGCCGGTCTTCTTTTATGCGGGACGCCTCCCCTAGACGCAAGCACCACACCAGCAATATAACCAGAGTACCGACTTATCATAAATTAGGCGCAGCTAGGGTTGCCGCCCGGCCGGTATCTCACCGGCAAGGCCGGTATTTTAGTGGCCCTGCTGGTGCCGGTACTTTTTTTTTCTACTGGCAATGTTAATTGCCAGTATTTTCCTAACAGGACTGCTACTAATGAGCGCTTCCATTGCGGAACGCTCATTAGTTCAGCCTTTACCCCCCCATGTTGATAAAAAAAAATATCACTCACCTCCTCCATTTGCTCGTGCTGCTGACTGTAGGACAGGACCTGAAAAAAAGTCATCACGCTGGAGCGCAGGCCCTGTCCTCAGCTTCCATTAAATAGTGAGCGTTCACAGCGGCACAAGCAAATGGAGGAGGTGAGTGTTTGTTAGTTTTTTTTGCAGAGACGGGGCACTAATGGGGGCATTATTCTAACTGGGGGACACTAATAAAGGACATTATTCTAACGGGGGGCACTAATGAGGGGCATTATTTTAACTGGGGGCACTAAGGGGGCATTATTCTAACTGGGGGCACTAATGGGGGCATTATTCTAACTGGGGGCACTAATGGGGGCATTCTTACTGGGGGCACTAATGGGGGTATTATTCTAACTGGGGGCACTAATAGGGGCATTATTCTAACTGGGGGCACTAATGGGGGCATTATTTTAAATAGGGGCACTAATGGGGGTATTATTTTAAATGGGGGCATTATTCTTGTGGGGGCACTAATGGAGGCATAAATGGGGGGCATTAATTCTGGGGTGCACTTATGGGGGCATTATTCTTACTGGGGGGCACTAATGGGGACATTACTCTTACTGGGAGCACTAATGGGGGGCATTAATTCTGGGGTGCACTGATAGGGGCATTACTATTACTGGGGGGTCACTAATGGGGGCCTTAATATTACTGGAGGGCACTAATGTGGACAGTAATAATTCTGGGGGGCGCTAATGGGGCATTACTATTATTGGGGGCACTAATGGGGGCATTATTAATTCTGGGCGGCACTAATGGGGGCATTAATATTATTAGGAGCCACAGTATGATAGCGACTTAACACCTTGTGTTAAGCCATGCCCCACAGCCACACCCCCTTTGGGTGTGGCTTAATGTGGCCGGTATTTTTTGTTGGGAAAGGTGGCAACCCCAGGCGCAGCATCTAACAGTCTGTGCACTTACATTGATATTTATGACAGCCAGTCTTTTACTCCAGAAAACTGGTGTTAAAGATTATAAATGTGGCGGGACCACTGGCTCAGCCCTCTTTTTGGGAAACTGGCAAGGCCAGTGGAGAAACGCCACTTGCACAAAATTTTTTACACAAGTGGCATTTAAAAAGCAGTAAACTGCATGGTAATTGATAAATCTGGCCATATATGATGAACAGTATACCTTTACTCAATTTTAAAAATGGATGCTGCAGTCTGAGAATCATCCTTCACACCAAACTGCTCAATTACTATGCAGAAGGTACATCCTTCCCCGAGGTATAAATATGGCCGATACTGGTTCCACTCTGTGTACTGGCGAAGTGAAATATAAAATGCGAAGGGATGCCATTTCACTGGTTTATCAGCTTTGATGACCTCTAAAACCACCATACAGGTAGGGGCTACTGAGAATTTTTGGAACATATCCATGTATAGCAACAGTCAAAGGCCTACAAACTTAGCATAAAAAAATGTAATGACGTAAAATCAATTACAATAAACACATTTTTATAATACAATTTATAAAATGAATGTCACAAAAACATGAATGGTGGTAGTAGTAGTCCTATAATCAGTGATGGCCAGTTCGCAGTGTTCGCCGACGAACACATGCGATCTTCCATCTTCACTCACAAGTCCAGCGATGCAGAGGTAAGTCCTTACCTGTGCCTGCGCCGCGAGCCGGTCTGAAACACATGCGGTCACCGGGAGCAGGAAGTTCCGAGAACAGCCTTCATCGGGCTGTTCACTTCCTGTATAGTATACATAAATACAATATATGGAGATTCTGAGCATTTCTGCGTGTGTGTGTGTGTGTGTTTAGGTAATTGTACATTGGGTGGGTGTAGTGATATTTAGAAAGTGTGGGTTTTTATAGTGTTGTTTTGTTTGACGTAGTGTTGATTTTGTGTGTGTATATCGTGGGGACTCGCTCTGGTAGACAGGATTAGCGGACGCAGTATAGAGGCAACAACAAGTTCTTTGGATCAAACAGTTACCGTATTTTTCGCTTTATAAGACGCACCTAGGTTTTTGACGAGGAAAATAAGAAAAAATATATTTTGAACCAAAAGGTGTGCTTTTGGTGGATTTTGAACTAATGATCTGGGGATGACACTGTTATGGGGCTCTGTGGATGACGCACTGTTATAAGGGATCTGTGGATGACGCACTGTTATGGGGGATCTGTAATTGACACACCGTTATGGGGGGGGGGTGGAATCTGTGGATGATGCACTGTTATGGGGGGGATCTATGGATGATGCACTGTTATGGGGAATGTGTGCTGTGACACATAGGGCCATGAGGGGGGCCAGGATAAGATGCTATATGTGTGGATGACACACATATATTATCTTATGCTGGTCCCCCTCATGGCCCTATGTTTCACAGCATTACAGTACTTTATTCTTTGTATGTAAAATCTTTCTTTAATCCTGAATCAATCGCTCTCCTTTTGATAAACTAGCTGACACTGATATATCGCCGGCCGCTATGCTGCACAGCGTGGTCGGCAATACATCAGTTACAGTGCAGGGAGGGAGGAGGGGCTGGAGGCAACAGATGTCATGCAGTCACTGTATTACACCGGGCCCCGCGCACAGAAGTCTCTTTGTATGTAAAATCTTTCATTATTCTTTAATCAATCGCTCTCCTTTTGATAAACTAGCCTAATCGCCTGCATCAGTACTCACTATGAATGCAGCGTGCGGTCCGGCAGGCGTGTGACTGATGTCACTCAGTCAGTCACGCTCCTCCCACTTCACTAATGAAGCAGGAGCAGGATGAAGTCATGCGCCGGAGGGACCGCACGCTACATTCATAGTGAGTACTGATGCAGGCGATTAGGCTAGTTTATCAAAAGGAGAGCGATTGATTCAGGAATAATGAAAGATTTTACATACAAAGAGACTTCTGTGCGCGGGGCCCGGTGTAATACAGTGACTGCACCGGGCCCCGCTGTGAGTTGCCTCCAGCCCCTCCTCCCTCCCCGCACTGTAACTGATGTATTGCCGGCCACGCTGTGCAGCATAGCGGCCGGCGATATATAAATGTCAGCCCTGTAAAAAAAAGTCAACCATCGTTTTATAAGACGCACTGGGAAAAAAAGTGCGTCTTAAAAAGCGAAAAAATATGGTTAGTGTTTTATTGACACTTTAGGCAAGTGACAACACAAGCAGTCATATTCAAACAAAAAGTCACCTTGCGGTGTTGGTGGTAATTCACACCATGCGGCAATTCTGCCTCAAAGAGTCCTTGCTGATAGCAACACCAGCCTGTTTTCACGCCAAACAGGTAGCAAGCCTTCATCCAGACACAAGGCTCCCAGATCCCAACACAGAGACCTCGCTTCTGAGCCCAGCTGCCTATTTAAGGACAGCAAGGTGCTGCCAAAATCCGGTCCGATATTTGATCTCACCTGGCTGTAAATCAGCCCAGCAGCACATCCGTCTTCCGACTAACAAACTCCCTGGCCTCCTGAGTCTGTTTAGAGGAGAGGCTGTCAGCAATTTTTACTGTGGCAACCGCCTCTCTTGACAGAGGGACCGGTGCCCCTTCTAGAAAACCTCGGCGCGGGCTCTCTTTTGTACAGGTTTCCCTATCTTTCCACGGTTTGAGTAAATTCACATGGTAAACCTGCTCTGGCTTTCGCCGCCCTGGCTGATGTACCTTGTAGTTTACATCTCTAATTTACTCGAGTACCTCGTAGGGCCCCTGCCACCTAGCCAGGAACTTACTGTCCACGGTCGGCACCAGAACCAAAACCTGATCACCCGGGTTAAAGATCGCTGAGCTGCCTCCATATGCTCCCTAACAAGAGGAAACACGGTCTCTATTCGATCTTGCATCTGGGTAACGTACTCAATGACACTTTTATGTGGAGTGGTTTGTTGTTCCCACGCCTCTTTGGCCACGTCCAAGAGACCGCAAGGGTGTCTGCCATATAGCAGTTCGAAGGGCGAGAACCCAGTAGAGGCCTGGTGTAACTCTCGCACTGCGAACATGAGATAGGGCCGAAGTAGGTCCCATTCCATACCATCTTTAGACACTACCTTTTTTAACAAATTTCTTAATGTTTGGTTAAACCGTTCTACCAGACCGTCCGTTTGCGGATGGTAAATGGACGTTCGTAGTTGTTTTATGTGCAGCAACTTACAGAGTTCCCTCATCACCTTGGACATAAAAGGGGTCCCTTGGTCGGTCAGAACCTCTTTAGGTAGTCCTACTCGGGAAAACATCTCCATTAACACCATAGCTATATATATATTGTAGTGTTCAATAAATATATTTTATCAGCATACACCGTATCGAGTCAGGACGTAAAGACGTAAAGAAAGAGGCAGAACCAGCCAGTCTCCATATCCGTTTACACTCTATCAGTTATAAATACATAGGCTATCATTTTGCACTATTGTCTTTAAATGACCCTGTACATATCTGAGTGTATTTCCCTGCATAAAAAGGTGGTACTCCCAGTTGCTACAGAAATAGTTCTGTCTTCCAAGGACAGGTGGTACTCTCATTAAGAGCAGCTCAGCCTGGTTGTGGTGGTAGTAATGTCACATGCAGCTGGAAGCATTCCATCTCCTATATAGTACACTATACATACAGTAGCTGTGTACGTTGCCCTCTAGCGTGGTACTCCCAGCAACCTTACGTTGTATTGTCTCCTCCAAGGACAGGTGGTAATCCCATTAACAGCATCTCAGGATGGTTGTGGTGGTAGTAATGTCACATCCGGCTGGAAGAATTGCATCTCCTATATAGTATACTATACATAGCTGAGTTCTTTGCCCTCTAGCGTAGTAATCCCAGCAACCTTACATTATATTATCTCCTCCAAGGACAGGTGGTACTCCCATTTCAAAGAGGCTCAAGCTGGTTAAGGAACTCCTACCACATCAAGCGGCTGTTTCCTAAAGGGTCCAACACATGTATCTATGGGACACATGGTACTCCCATTTAAAGGAGCAGTGCCAGTGATACTTTGATAAGGGGGGGGGGGGGTGATGCCAATGCTGAGTCTGTCCAACAAAGTCTTGTTGCTTCCCTGGCACACCAGAGAAACTGTGGGAATGGAAAGAGAAGAGAGGGGGCTCGTGCCACCTGCCCTACACATCGCTAACAAGATAATTGTTCATTAATCGTAATTGAGGTAAAATGTTCAATTAAATGTAATTTTTTTATTATAATGGCTTAGCCTTAGGAGATTTATTAAGAATAGTGTTGTGTACACCAGTCTTGATTTTTCCAACATTGGCATGAGATGCTCACAAATATTAAGAGGCGCTCGTGGGCCAGAACTGAAATGCACTTTTTGAAAAGTGGCAAGGGTGTCAAAAAAGCTATAAAGTCACAAATGTTGTCGCAAACTGGCACTTAGGACAAGATTTGCAAATTTTCTACGACAGAAAATTGCCGTACATCAATAATAAATTCCCATCCATTTTAGTAACAAAGACATAACATGAAAACTATAAACAGAGGAAGGAATCCATGGGGCTTTTAGTAGAAGATCCAGAAGACAAAATCGGGCATAATGAACCAGTTCACACTATCAATAAATAAAATGAAATGCAAGTGTATTTAATCTCCATGTCAGGCAGCGGTTGAACCCCCAAGGGGGGATGCCGAGCTGGCAGCAAGTGACGGCTCATTATTTTTGATTTTGACTGTGTGATAACTTGTCAGATATATTTCTCACGGTTGAAGATGTTAACATATTTTTCATTTACATGAAAGCAGACAAAGTGCAACTGAATGCAAATTTGGGCAAACAATATTTAAGATGGATGCCTCAGATATCAGTTTGTTCTGTTAATAGTGATACGTAGCAGCTTCTAATGCTCTTGTAAGCCTTGGAAGAGCATTAGTATTTTATATAGGAGAATTGATTTTAACAAACAACCAGTACATTATTTTACCAGTTTTTTAACGGGGTTGTCTCATTTCAGACAATGGGGGCATATCGCTATCCCTAGAAGAGTAGAGGCCGTAGGACAGAACCCTAAAGAACCCCAACACGAAGAGGAGAAGCAGTAGAGCCATCGAATTTACACTAAAGGAGCGGCCAGAGAGATAGGAAGAGAACCAGGAGAGACCTGGTGTCCTTAAGGCCAATTGAGTGGAGCATGGCGAGGAGGAGTTTGTGGTCTACCGTATCAAACTCTGCAGAGAGATCCAGAAGAATCAGTAGAGAATAGTTGCCATTCCTTTTAGCTGTCAGGAGATCATTAGACACTTTAGTAAGGGCAGTTTCTGTAGAGTAGAGAGGACGAAAGGCAGATTGTAAGAGGTCAAGAAGATAATAAGCAGAGAGATAGCTTATTAAGCGAGAGTAGACGAGACGTTCCAACAGCTTAGAGTAAATAAATAACGCTAGGTCCTTAAGGTCACAAATAGGCAGGTCTTCAAGGGGTTAATCCTCTCACCTTGTTTGACCAACTTACACCATTAACACTATTAGATATTTGTCAATTACATAGACCCTAAAAATGGTCTAGAGGTCTCTTGGGAGAAACAATGTTACCCAATTGCTTGATGGACTTCACCAAGGTGTCCATCATCTGAATCTGTGAACTAGGCTGCTAACAGAAAATACCAGGGCCTAGAGAAGCTGTATGAGGTGTAGGAAAGAACAAGGGGCCATCATTGATGGTCGGTACGTGTCACCGAGGTTCCTGGCCTCGGTGAGGTAAGAGTCATTTTTTCTTTCCTGAAGTGTCAGTATTGCAAATTGCAGTCTGACACTTCAGCTGTTCAGCATGGCTGTAAGCTGATCTGGGACGGCTTTTACTGGGAGTAGCCAAAGTGCTGGGTGGGTGGCTACTCCCCACGTGCCAGGCCGGGTCTTGGCAGGTTTAAAAGCAGTCAGCACTGTTAGGTGGTGTGGATTACCTCCCTCAGACAGTGGAGCTGTGGTGATCTCTGTGCTGAGGTCTGAAGACCGTGTGTCAGGCGAGCAGGCCACCTTACAGCCTGCAAAGTGGACTTTCTGAGGCTGAGCATTCAGCCGGGTGTGAACTGACACCCAGCATATCAGGTGAACGTTATTTTGTTTTTTCTGTGTGTGAACAAGCACCAAGCCTAAAAAAAGGACTGTTGTGTCATGTTATGAGTGAAAATAAACACTGAAGATTGATTTAAAATTTGGTCCGTTGTCTCTATACTGCGTCTGCTAACCTGCCTACCAGAGCGAATCTCCACATTTGGTGGCTTGGAGCGGGCATACGCAGTGAGGCTGGTCTGAAGGCCGAAAAGTTTTAGTTTTTTTCCCGGGTACAGGTGTATGCCCTATATCAAGCCGGCAAGGTTACGACCCGTGTCCCCTGACAAAATGGAGGCGGTCGTGAAAGCCCTCATGGAGGCTAACTTGCAGCAGCGGGAGGCTAACAAGCAGCAGCAGGAAACTAACCAGCTGTTATTACAGCATGTGATGGCTTTACAAGCGGCAGGAGCGTCTAAGAACATCCACGATGCCCGGAGAGCTGTCTGTGCGGCGATCCCTAAGAAGACCCCCTTGGACAACAATGAGACCTATCTGCCGGTATTCGAAAAGGTGGCCGTGAGGGAGAAGTTACCCCGAGACCAATGGGCTGAGGTCGTCGCTCCGTTCCTGGTGTCTGGACCCCAGCAGGTGTTTTTCGACTTACCAGATGATCAAGCGGCCGACTACCCGACCATAAAGGGTGAGATTCTGGGAATTTAACCCGGCTGAACCCACCAGACTGCAGTATTATGATCTGCTACACCGGTTGCAAAAATGGCTGCAGCCTGACGTACTGAGTCCTATTGCTATGCTGGAACGTCTGTTGGCTGATGTGTTCTGGAGGGCTTTGCCGTACCCTCTCCAGCACTGTATCGGCCAGGTGTCCTGTGGTAATGCCCTAGAGATGGTCGACCTGGTAGAGCACTATGAGGCCACAAGAAATCTACAGGGGGGCTCTTTTGGGAGGGGGCCAGTTAAACTAGGCGGCCAGTGCCAGCAAAACCCGCTCCCTACAGACCCAGCTCCAATGGTCTGTTGGCGGTGTCAAGAGCCTGGTCACATAAGGGCCGACTGTCCCCATCAGGGGGAACCCATGGACACAAACTATGGCTTCCACCCCTCAATGTATGCCAGGAGGCTGTGTGCAACCGGTACCCCCGAGACAATAGTCACCTGTGCCAGGTGCAAGTGGGAGATACCCTGGCGGTAGCGCTGCTGCACTCAGAGAGCCTGGTGTCCCTGGTAAGAGCTGCCCTGGTGCAGCACGACGAGTATACTGGATGAAAAGTCGGCGTCGTGTGAATCCATGGAGACTTAAAGGACTATCCCACCGCCCTGGTGTCTCTATCAATGGTGGCCTGCAGGTGGACTCATGAGGTGGCCGTCGTCACAAAGTTACATTATGAACTAATAATTGGGAGAGACTTCCCCGGTTTCCAGTCACTGTGGCCTAAGGCGAGAGTCACCGATACTTATGGGGCCGGAGTAGCCCCAATAGAATGGCCTTGCTCAGGGGGGTAACCAGAACAATTGGAACCTGAGGCCGAAGGGCCAGCAGTAGGGTTGGCCGCCACTCCGGTGGAAGAGGGGGAGCCAACCCCACTTAATGTAATGGGAGACGAGGAGGATTTGCCGCCAGGTCCAGAGTTGTCAGACCTCAACATCTCTGGAGACAATTTTGGTACAGCACAGCACCAGGACCGACTCTATCTTGGGCCTGGGAAAAATTGGTAGTAGTTGGGGGTTAGCCGCAACAACCGGGGGCCGAGTCTATGTTCCCCTGTTTTGTGGTTCAACAGGAGATGCTGTACCGGGCAAATCAACTACGGGGTGTACATATTGAACAGTTGGTGGTGCCCAAGGCGTATCGCAAGCTCGTGTTGGAGTTAGCCCACCAAAATGTTCTTGCGGATACCTGGGCCAGCAGAAAACGCAGGACTGGATTCTACAACGGTTTTACTGGCCTGGTGTGTTCAGAGAGGTGGAAGAGTATTGCAAGTCTTGCCCAACCTGCTAGATAACCAGCCCCCAAACCCATTTTCGTAGTCCCCTGGTCCCTCTCCCGATTATTGAGGTTCCATTCGACCGGATCACTATGGATCTCATAGGCCCAGTACCGAAGTCAGCTAGAGGGCACCAACACATCTTGGTAGTCCTGAAATATGCCACTCAGTACCCGATACCTCGGTGTTGCTGCAACATACCTCTGCCAAACTCATAGCCAAAGAGTTAATGGAGATGTTTTCCCAAATGGGCCTACCTAAAGAGATTCTGACCGACCAGGGGACCCCTTTTATGTCAAAAGTCATGAGGGAACTCAGTAAACTACTACAGATCAAACAGTTACGGACGTCCGTCTATTACCCGCAAATGGACGGCCTGGTACAGAGGTTTAATCAAACCTTGAAAAACATGTTAAAGCGGGTGGTGTCTAAAGATGGGAGGGATTGGGATCTTCTACTGCCCTATCTCATGTTCGCAGTGCGAGAGGTGCCCCAGGCCTATACTGGGTTCTCTCCCTTCGAACTGCTGTATGGCCGACATCCGCGTGGTCTGTTGGACATAGCCAAAGAGGCGTAGGAACAACAACCCACACTGCATAAAAGTGTAATTGAGTATGTCACTCGGATGCAAGATCGCCAGGCTCGGGTTCGGAATTTTAACCCTGGAGATTGGGTTTTGGTTCTGGTGCCGACGGTGGACAGTAAGTTCCTGGCTCGGTCCCTACGAGTCCCTACGAAGTGCTCAAAAAAGCTGGGGAGGTAATAACAAGGTATAATGTAAACTTGCTGAAACCGTGGAAAGATAGGGAGACCAGTACAGACAACAGCCCCCAGTCGGGTTTTCTGGGGGTAGTGTTTCCAGTCCCACGGTCTGACACGAGGGAAGTAGTTGCCACAGTAAAGATTGCTGACAACTTTTCCTCTAAACAGACTCAGGAGGCCAGGGAGTTCGTCAGCAGGAACAAGGATGTGTTTTCGGATCTCCCTGGACACACTTCTATCATCATCCGACATTACATTGTCACTGAGACTCAGGTCAGAATCCAGTTGAAACAATACCGGATACTTGAGTCGCGGCGACAAGCCATCTCGGAAGAAGTGCAGCTGATGTTACAGCTAGGTGTCATCGAGGAGTCAAAAAGCGAATGGGCCAGTCCGATAGTCTTAATACCCAAGCCGGACGGGACGTTACGATTCTGTAACAACTTCTGCAAACTTAATGACGTTTCAAAGTTTGACGCATATCCCATGCCCCGAGTGGATGAGCTTATTGAGAAGTTAGGCCAAGCCCGGTATTTCTCTGTTTTGGACCTCACCAAAGGGTACTGGCAGACACCCTTGACGGAGGCTGCCAAGGAGAAAACGGCTTTCATCACACCAGAGGGGCTAGATCACTTAACCGAAAAGATTGAAACTTTTAGCCAAATCTCAGATTTTAAGGTCAACCATTCTAAGTCTGAAATATTAAACATCTCATTTTCTGAATCACGAGCAACTTCTCTACAGTCCCAACTCCCATTCCATTGGACCAAGGGTCCTCTAAAATACCTTGGGATATTGATACCAAGAAACTTGGAGGATCTATTTAGATGCAATTTTATGCCTCTCAAAAGCGACACCACACGACTGTTGCAAAAGTACAATTTGCCATATTTGTCCTGGATGGGTCGGAAGAATGTTATTAAAGCCTATGTTTTCCCCAAGATCCTGTATGTAATGCAAATGGTCCCGATCCACTTGCCAAAAACATTCTTCCAGGAGATAAGACAAATCTTTTCTAAGTTCTTATGGAACGGGAAGAGATCTAGACTCTCACACAATCTTTTAGTTAGACATAAAGATAGAGGTGGTTTGGGTCTCCCGGAAGTTTCAAAATATTACCAGGCTATACAGCTAAACAGATGGCTAGAATCAGTGGATCCCAAGAGACAACCAAATGTACAAGACTTAATGCGACAAAATGTAGGGCCCATGCTCCAGAGACTCCTTTGGTTACCTGACATAAGCCACAATAAGAATAAAGATTTCGACCCCTTATTGGAAAGAGCTTAATAAAACACTAGCCCCCAACCCATCTCCACTCCTGCCAGCAAACCTTATCCCTGACCTACTAGGTAAAAGCAGTGATAGTCACCCGGAAATCTGGTCTTCATTAACCCAAGTTAGAATAGGAGATTTATTCCCGGACACAGAATCAGCTATTTTGAGCAGACTTCCGGAGCAAATTAAAAACTCGCCGAGTTTTTTCCTAACAAAATCATACTTAGGTGCTGTGTGTGGCGGATAAGAAGTGCAGCCCAGGTAGATCTTTAACTGACTTCGAAAAGATCATAATCTCATCACTCCCTAAGCAGAGGAGAATCGCATCACTTTATGCTTTCTAAGTCACATGTTCAAAACACTTTGGCCGCACTACATGCCAAGCACTCAAATATTGCAGTGTAGCATTGTGTGCATGAACTTATGTTGTGACCCCCAAGTCCTGCAACCACTACAAGGCAGTTGCAAAAAACTTAAATTCAACATGATCCCAGCGTTACACTGCGATCTATTGTCACCTTAGCCTAAATGGCTGATTCCTGTTTTACCCTTTTTATCTACCTAAATACCACATTTTTATGTGAAAAACACATGAAATCTGGGTCAGAGAGCCAAAGTCTGAAAAATGTCCTGCAGATATTTTACTTCTGACCTTCACTTTTTGCTTGGTAACAAATTTAATGTCAGAACTCCAGAAATGCTGCATACTTTGTGTACAAATAATTTCCAATTTCATAGCTCAGCGGTATTCAAAGTCACTGTCATCCTTCTTACAAACGTGTTTTTCCCAAAGTCTATCAAACACTCAGCCTTTAAGCATGATTTATTTTAGAGCAGTGTTAAATCTATCCCATGAAAAATCCTTTTGGCTTTGTAAAATAATTTCACTATGGGGGCTGCCACACCCCACATAATGGTTATTTTGAGGTTGTAAAAAAAAAAAAACACAACAAAGTCATGTGTTTTTTTTACAAGTTTATCTTTCGGGGGGTGGTGGATTTTTTTTGTTAGATGTTTTACTTGTGTTTTTTTCCTCCAAACATCTATAGAGAAGCCTAAAGGAATAAGCCTGGAAAAAAAATCACCATATCCAGAGTATGCTGTGTTTCGGGGAAAAAAACACCATGGCACTACAAAAAAAAAAATGCAGGGTTTGCGGGAGTATTATAATTTCCTATTGGCCAAACATTTAGGTGTCTCTGCAGGTTGGTGTTGCAAAGGGAAGCCATGAATGAAAACTCTTCCACTGATGACAGAACCTCCTTTAAGGCACACCGACAACACTCAGACACATGATACTATATCAAAATGAAGGGAGACCCAACTCAGAAATATATGAGATAGTTAAAAAAAAGGTCATCAGGGGTCTTCCTGCAGGATCCACGACACTTTTAGACTTGGTACTTGAGAATCCCAGGATGGGGGTATATGCTTCCCAAAATACACAAAGCAGGGAATCCAGGGAGGCCGATCATTTCAGGTGTGGGAACCCTCACTGAAAAAATCTCAGGTTAGATAGAGGGCATCCTCAAACCATTAGTGAGGAACACAACAAGTTATCTACAGGACACCACTGTCAACCATAGGTCACCTCCCTAAAGGCACAATCTTGGCCACCATGGATTTGGAATCCTTGTATTCGAATATCCCAGATTATGATGTATTAACTGCATGCCGAGTATATCTGGAGGCAAATGGGATCGTCTCAGTCTGTACTATAACTGACCAAATTTATCCTCACCCATAACTATTTCTCTTTTGACAAGGAAATATATTTACAGTGCACTGGGACCACCATG
This sequence comes from Bufo bufo, assembly GCF_905171765.1. NCBI lineage: Eukaryota > Metazoa > Chordata > Amphibia > Anura > Bufonidae > Bufo > Bufo bufo. The sequence goes on from NC_053390.1 coordinate 197,815,060, forward strand.
GGCAGTAAAATGGCACCGCAATATGCAAATCTCTTCATGGCAAAACTGGAAAATGACTTTTTGGTATCCTGCCCCAAAAAACCCTTGGCCTACTTCCGTTTCATTGATGACATCCTAATAATATGGAACGAATCTGAACATGAACTGATAAAATTTCATGAACAATTCAACAAATTCCATCCCACCATAAATCTGACCCTCAACTAATTCACACACAGAAGTGAGCTTTCTGGACACCACCATAAAACTTCAAGACCGCTCAATACAGACATCCCTGTATCGAAAATCTATTGATCGGCCTACATACCTAAAATGGGACAGCTTCCACCCCAAACATATTAAAAAGTCCATCATCTATAGTCAAGCCATCAGATATAACCAAATCTGTTCCAGCCCTTCAGACAGGGATGAGCATTTACAACATCTGAAAAGGACATTTTTACTCCAGGGCTATCATCCTGCTTCAATTGAAGATCAGATCACACGAGCCACCAAGATCCCCAGAAGTCAACTTCTCCAATACAATGAAAAGAAACAGAACCAGCGTGTACCTCTAGTTGTGACCTACAACCCACAACTAGAGGTACTGAGGAAAACTGCCAAAAAATTACATTATGTCCTACATAAGGATGACCGACTAAGAACAATCTTCCCAGATCCCCCCTTACTAGCTTACCGACAACCTCCAAATCTAAGGAACATTCTGGTCAGATCAAGTTCAAGGACATGTACCACAGAAAAAGGAACCCATCCCTGTAAAATAAGAAGATGCAAAACCTGTTCCCATATAATGAAAACAGATAAGATCCAGATCCCCAACACACAGCAGGACTATAAGATCCCTGGGACATTCACATGTTCTACATCTAATGTTGTTTATCTGATTCTCTGCACTAAATGTCCTGTTGGAGGCCTCTACTTTGCAGAAACAGGACAGAAACTCAATGTATGGATGAGGTCCCACCGCCACACCCCTTATATGTAAGATAATTAGGACTCATTCTCAAGGTCTTTGATATTCTGTTGTTTTTCAAATGTCCATTCATTTCCCCATGTCTCTGTTACTATTGTATACAGTATATACACTGCCCGTCCCAAAAAAAAGTCGCCACCAAAAATATTTGGTTGGACCGCTTTTAGCTTTGATTACGGCACGCATTCACTGTGGCATTGTTTCGATAAGCTTCTGCAATGTCACAAGATTTATTTCCATCCAGTGTTGCATTAATTTTTCACCAAGATTTTGCGTTGATGATGGTAGAGTCTGACTGCTGCGCAAAGCCTTCTCCAGCACATTCCAAAGATTCTCAATGGGGTTAAGATCTGGACACTGTGGTGGCCAATCCATGTGTGAAAATTATATCTCATGCTCCCTGAACCACTCTTTCACAATTTGAGCCCAATGAATCCTGGCATTGTCAGCTTGGATTATGCCCGTGCCATCAGGGAAGAAAAAATCCATTGATGGAATAACCTGGTCATTCAGTATGTTCAGGTAGTCAGCTGACCTCATTCTTGGAGCACATACTGTTGCTGAACCTAGAACTGACCAACTGCAGCAGCCCCAGATCATAGCACTGCCTCCACAGGCTTGTACAGTAGGCACTAGGCATGATGGGCGCATCACTTCATCTGCCTCTCTTCTTACCCTGATGCACCCATCACTCTGGAACAGGGTAAATCTGGACTCATCAGATCACATGACCTTCTTCCATTGCTCCAGAGTCCAATCTTTATGCTCTCTAGCAAATTGAAGCCGTTTTTTCTGGTTTGCCTCACTGATTAGTAGTTTTCCTACGGCTATACAGCTATTCAGCCCCAATCCATTGAGTTCCCTTCACATTGTGCATGTGAAAATGCTCTTACTTTTACTATTAAACATAGCCTTGAATTCTACTGTTGTTTTTCTTCGATTTGATTTCACCAAACGTTTAAGTGATCGCCGATCACGATCATTCAGGATTTTTTTCCCACCACATTTCTTCCTCGAATACGATGGGTCCCCACTATCCTTCCAGTTTTTAATGCGTTGGACAGTTCTTAACCCAATTTTAGTAGTTTCTGCAAACTCCTTAGATGTTTTCTATGCTTGATGCATGCCAATGATCTGACTCTTCTCAAACAGACTAACATATTTTCCACGACCACGAGATGTGTCTTTCGACATGGTTGTTTAAGAATTGAGAAGCAACTCATTTCACCAGTTTGGGCTAAATAACTTGTTGCCTGCTGAAAGATAATCGCCCACGCAGTAATTATCCAATAGGAGGCTCATAACTATTTGCTTAGTTAAATCCAAGTGGCGACTTTTTTTTTGGACAGGCAGTGTATATTGCTGTTTCTTCATATATTCTTATAGTACGCCTGATGAAGGGACTGGTGATGTCTCAAAAGCTCGCTATGTAACATTATTACTTCTATTTTTGTTAGCCATTAAAAGGTATCAAACCTGCAATACTGTTATTTTGTTTCTCTAAATGAGAGCACTAAGCTAGTTTTCTATTGGATAAACATGGTACCATACTTTTTGCTATTTTCATTGCTATGCTTCTTCATAGCAGCTGAACAACAAAAAATCATGGCAGTGCTAGATCTGTCATAAGACTATAGTTGGGTATATTGAGTTGTATCTCGGTGCCTGTCATTCTACCAGACAAAATAGTGCTGCATGCTGCACCATTTTGATTGTCATTTTTGTTGGAATCTGTGATAGAAGCTCTTAACGTAGCCTCCAACACAGATGTGAACGAACCATTAGGACAGCCTATATGTCAAGGCAATAATAATTCAGAATTTACCTGCACAATGTGGTAGGCGTCATGAAAATATAAATAGTTAGGCCTCATGCACAAAGCAGGAAGCCCTTATGGCAGCACATGGAGTTGTAGACTGCTCAACCTGGTGCTGTTTGAATGGTGCTATTTTTCCATCCATGCAATGTTTCAAGGGCAGAGTAACTATGTATATATATGGCATCCAATGAAATATGCCACCAAACCCATCTCCAAGAATCACTGAAATGGGGTTCCAGTCTCCCCTTCCTCTTTACTGCATGACTGCACTGAGGAGGAGATAGCCACGAGAAAGAACCAGCATGCATGGTTAACTGTCATCAACAGAAGCAACATGACTGCGGTGAGGAGAAATAGGGAACTTGAGATCCCTGGGGGTCTTGTTGTGAGGTAAAATATGTTATTATAATTTGTTTCGAGCACTTGGTAGTAAGCCACTTGTATAGTCAGGCAAATGTATATATTTAGTTAGGGCTCAGCTGAGCAGTGGTTGATTTGTGTTTCGGGCCTTGTCGCATACTTAGGCCCTTTGAAAAGGCCACCAGATTTGTCAGTAGAGACAACTGTGGCATCAACACTGCCATCCCTATGATATTTATCTTAGAGCAGATGCTTACACTGATGCAACCAGAAAGAGCGGAACAACAGCAATTTGTGCTGGCCGCCCTGTATCTGCTGGGGACCCACACAGACAAAATCCCATGGAGGAGAAAGTGAAGGAGGAGGATAAGGTTGAGGAGCTACCACTGAAGAAGGAGTTAGTGTTGAAGGAGCGCGAGGCTGATGATGACGATGACACTGGCCATGACTAACAATAAGCGCAATGAGGGGGCAGCGCCGAAAAGAAGGTAGACATGCTGGCAAGCTATATTACTCCAGCACATACTGTGTTCCATGACCCCATTGACTTCTGGGCAGGCAGACTGGAACAGTGGCTGGAACTAGCTCAGTTTTATCTCACTGTACTGCCTTGTCCATCCTCCAGTGTCAGCTCAGAGGGGGTTTTCAGCGTGTCAGGTGGCGTTGTCACACCCAAACGGACAAATTTGTCCATTTCACGTGTACAAAATGTCAGTTTTGTCAAAATGAACGGGGCATGGATCTGTGAGGATTTTCACACACCTCTGTCTGAGGCCAATAAATAGATCTGCCACTGTTGATGGTGGATATTGATTGCAGCCCCATCATGCCAATGCTACTGTCTGCCTGCCCACCATCATGCTCCATACCATATGGAAGCTACTGCTGCCACCGCTGCTTCTTCCCCTAAAGCCACTACCATTACCCTGACCAGTTGCTACTATAACTACTACTTCTCTTAAACAGTGGCACACACATGTAATCACTACCACCTTGTCTGTTCCATGCTGTGCTGCCTTTACTATTGCTGCCACATACCACTATTGAACCTACACAGCCTAGCCCTGACACTTTCCACAACCACACTGCACTGCTTCCAAATAAAAGAGATACTTTTTCTGGGCTTGTGAAGAGCAAGCCGCAATTTCTTCTTACAAGTTACATCTGTGTGTGTATAAATACAGGCAGGCATTCAACCCCTGTTGAGGCATAATTTTTGGACGCTTGTTTCCAACAAGCCACCGAGGGCTTGTTTTTTTGCTGGACAAGTTTTATGTTCTAATGGCACCATTTAATATTGCATACAATGTAGTGGTAATCAGGAAAAAAGTTCCAAATGGGTTTCATTTTTATGTCTTTCACTATTCAGTAAAATGTACTTGTTTCCTTCCTTCTCCGGGTCAGTACCAGTACGATTACAGTGATACCATATTTTATATAGTTTTACTTCTGTTTTATTATTTAAAAATAAAAACATTTGCATCATTATATGTTGACACACTACTTTTTTATATTTACATCTACGGAGCTGTGTTCATTTTTTTGTAGTGTGATCTGCAGTTTTCAATGATGTGTAAAGTAAAAAAAAGTAAATAGACGTGTATTCGCTCAACCTTTTACAGCAGTACCGCACCTCTTGGATCTCCTCAGTGCTCTAGAGGAACCCAGGCTTGGCTGTGTCAGTTCCGTCCACCCTAAAGGGACCATTCACACGTCCGTATGTGTTTTGCGGATCCGCACATCACCAGCACTCTCATTGAAAATTCCTTTTCTTGTCCGCAATTCGGACAAGAATGGGACATGTTCTATTTTTTTGCACGGACGGATCCGGAAGTGCGGATCCGCAAATGCGGATGTGGACAGCACATTCCGGCCCCATTGAAAATTAATGGGCCCGCACCTGTTCCGCAAAATTTTGGAACGGATGCGGACCCATTTTGAGGACGTGTGAATGGCTGTGAATCCTGGACAAATCTTCTGGCCCTTGTCGTTAAAAACTCCAAGGGGTTCATTTATGAAGCTAAAATACGACTATATTAGGCGTATTTCGGGCGCATATTGCGACGTAATGGCTAGTTGCGCTGCAATCTGCGACTTCTTCCTGAAAAACACCAGATCTAAAAAGTGGGTATGACACAGGAGGGGAAGGGGACGGGCCGGCAGGCCCTTCTCATTTACCATTTTCTACGCCTGTTTCAGGTGTAGAAAAAGGTCTAAATGTAAGGCAGCTAGGAAGCTGTCTTACATTTAGAAGCGATGATGGATCCGGTAAAGTTAAGAAGCCTCTTTAAGACGCCTCTTTATAACTCCGGCGGATCCACCACCAGCTTAGAGGTTTATTAAAACTGGCATCTAAAACGCAAGTCTTAATAAATGTGCTCCCAAATCTTTATTTCAAGTGCATAAAAACATCATCATACAATACAAAAAAACATAAAAAAGCTATGCGTTTCGGATTAAACACATCATCCTTCCTCATGGCCTGGTTTTCAATTATACCACATTGGAGGGTGTATGCCTTTTTGATCACTTTTTAGAAAAACATTTTTGGGGAGGTGAAGTGACAAAAAAAATGGTGATTTGGCCATTTTGATTTATTGACTTTAACAAGCAATTGTTAGCTTGCCCCGTGAACTACAATGGATTAACATTGCAGTCTCTGGGACTTGCGATATGTTCCTATGGGGCCCTGCTACCTACCTCAGAGTGTCATATCAATTTTCTTAACCAACTGGAGCACTTTTGATTTAGGTACAATTGATTTGAACACAAATCAATTTTTTTGGAAAAATTTGATGAGCCAGGCACAAAACAAATATTAAGAAAATTGCTCATCTCTAGTGAAGCACATTTTATGGGCTTGTTTGTTAATGAGTATGCTACACGATAAATGCCACTGGAGGATTAAAAGAAGACACTAGGCAATAGGAACATAAGCAGGAACAAGACATTTATGTAAAGTACTGTGTGTACTTTTCCGTCTACTGAAAGGTAGGTGTCATTGAGCAGTAAAGGACATAATCCATCTAAAATATATACAGTATTACATAACATATTGCACATAAAAAGACTGTATCTATTGTTTGCCTTCATCAAACTGAATGAAGGAGGTATTCAAGTCCTAACTGCGTATAGCGTCAGGATGTAATGCATGTAAACACGCATTATGACCTGACCCTGTGCATCATAGTGTAGCGCGGGGCAAAAAGAAGACCAGAGGAGGAATGGAGGTCTGATCTGAAGTCTGAGGAGGAAAGGTCTTTTCTGAGGAATGGTGGTTTGATACAGACTTCTTCCATGGTAGATAAATTCTGCCACAGCTATGCATGTGATACATCCAAATTTTATTGTGGATTTGGCCAGAGAGGGAAGTTGGATGAGTGATTCAATAAGAGCATCACACATTACACTAGTCAATGTAATGCCCTACTGTGGGCATCTTTATCTAGGCCTACTTAGACAACTATAGCGGTGTTATCCCAATTCTACAGTCTACTATTCTACTAACAAATAACATCTTCTCTTAACAGCAGCAGCTACAAAAATATTAGGACTGTTTAAAGCTCTGTCCTTACTGCCGCTAATATAATTTCTGTCAGATTTCTGATGCTTTATGACAGCAAGAAGAGGGTAGCCTGCAACTCTTGCTCTCAAAATAAACTGAAAACTGTGCCACTGAATGGATTTGGCTAGGGTCTACTCCTGAAGGGGTTTTCCCCTGGTATTCACCCTTTTACACTGTATGATGGGCAGGGTTCCACCAGGTTGGTACCACTAAGAGTAGTTTCCGTTCGGTGACTGCTGACCCAAGCGGACCAAGAGACACTGGTGTGTGGCACCAAGGAGACAGAGATGTGGTCAGAGGGCAGGATGAGCAGAGTTCCTGCAATACGGCAAAATAGGCAATACTTATGCTTTATGAGACGTGTTATCTGAACTAAATTGCTTTAAGCAAACACCTTCAATTGCTTTTCAATGGCTTTTCTTTCAAGATAACGCGATGAGTTAAGAAATTTGAGTTAAGAGTTTGTGTGTTAACCCTGCTACATCTGTAGGTCAGACATGTGAAAACACAAAACAGGAGCTAAGTAAGCTAGGAACCTTATTGCTCAGGCAACTTCCCATAAGGGAAGGTGCCATACAGTATATCCCCAATGAACACTGTAACTGGCCGAGGACAGATTAGCCTGTGTACACGCTGGACCTTTAAGAGCCAGGGGGAGAATGTGCGTGCACCCTATGGGGGCACACCAGCAAGAGCAGGAAGAAAGTGTATATGAACACAGAAGTATGAGCTTAAGCACAACGGGGATGGTGAGTACTCTGGAAGTACCGGAAGAGGAGAGATGCTGAGAGACATGGACATCCAGCATTACAGAAACCCAACTGGAACCTGGCAGATCCATAACAGCTAAATGGGATCTACCAGGTCTTGGTTAATAATGGATTTATCAAAGCTGCTATCACTTACCAATCACGGAAGCCATTGTGAACAAGTGTCATTCAGGACCATGTGTCCTTCCATATATTTTTCGCCTAAAAATAGTAAACAATGTTTAACCCTTTCTGATGCAACTTATCTAAATAGTTTTATCAACAAATTGTTGTGAAGCTGGTTGGAAACAACGATTCGTTGGGGTTAAAAAAAATAGTCTCTCTGTATTTCCTTTAAGCTAAAAGTCCTTGCAGGCTTTATTGAGGTTTATACTAAACCAGTTGTTTCAAGACCAAACAGAATATAATACGCTTGAAGATGAATAAGAACCTCTTTCTTTGTGAAGAGGAGTATGTACAATATCATTTCAGGCGATGAGGCTTTGTATTTGCGTGTGCTAAGAGACGCTGTAATATTGAGCAGCTTGATGAAC